>NW_026967613.1:517500-817500 GCF_028390025.1 Pseudophryne corroboree
CCTGCTTCCATCCATCACTGTGCTGTCGGGCTGAATGCAATGCTGTGTGGGGCCAGAAAAAGGTCAGTAGCTGACCACATTCGTAGCTCGTGCGGGCGGGCAGTATACTTTTTTGTGCTTGCCGCCGCTGCTTAGGAAGGGAAACTAGACGTTACCCTGACTCCCTAGCTCCAGCAGCCGTGGCCAGCTTTCTGCAATGCCTCATGGGATTTGTAGTCTCTATGCTACTGCATAAAGTCTAAGCAGTAGCACACATGACTACAAATCCCATTTTTCTTCAATAGATTCTCTGCTGTGTCAGACTTAGCTGATCCCAGCGCCCTATCAAATCCCGCGCCCGGGTCACATGCCCCCCCTAGTTTCGGCTCTGCCCTCCTCCAGACTCCAGTTTTAGAATTGTGCCCAGTGAGACTGGATGCACTACAGGGGAGCTCTACTGAGTTTCTCTGAAAAGACTTATGTTAGTTTTTCTTATTTTCAGGGAGGCTGCTGGCAACAGTCTCCCTGCTTCGTGGAACTTAGGGGAGAGAAGTATGACCAACTTCTAGTGAGTTCAATGGCTCTGCTTCTGGCTGACAGGACACCATTAGCTCCTGAGGGTGCTGATCGCTAGGTACGCCTAGATGCCCACTCCCGTAGCCTGCCATCACCCCCTTACAGAGCCAGAAGTCAGAAGACAGGCGAGTAGCAGAAGAACAGAAGACTTCTTCTCCAGTGACGGCATTCTGAGGTACCACGCAGCGAGCGGAATGCTGTGCGCCATGCTCCCACACAAACACAGGCACTGCAGGGTGCAGGGTGTGTGGGTGGGGAAGGGGGGGCACCCTGGGCAGCATAAATTCCTCACAAAAGGCTGGCAAAAGTGGACATTAGTGCCTGGGCACTGTACTTACCCCGCCAGCGTAATTAATTATTTGTTTCTGAGCGGGACAGAAGCGTGCCATTACAGCGGCGGGGCTTCTTCCTCACCTCACCAGCACATCTATAGAGCGTAACAAGTCTATCACTATAGAGTTTATTATTTCCCAGACTGTGTACTTTTGGCGCTGGATTGTGAGCTGAAAAATCCTCTCTGTCCCTCTGACAGATTTACTGTAGGTCTATCCCCCATAAGCCGATGTGTCTGTGGGTACTTGGTACATGTGTGTCAACATGTCGGTGGCTGAATGTTTTTCCCAAGAGAAAACTATATTAGGAATGCAGACATATGATGGTGGCCCTGTTGGCACCACCAATAACTGACTGGGTGAAAGTTTCAGTAATATCAGAGTGAGGTTGGATAAATCTGTGTCCCAGACACAGACGTAGAGAAAAGATGTGATGTTCATGGCTATGCTTCTTTTCACTCAGGCCCGCAAAAATGTTACTACACATCGATACTGACTCGGATACTGATTCCTATTTCGGCCATAATATTTCCTGATTAGATCCAATATTGGCAAGGAGCATTCAGTACATGATTGTGGATATTAAGGACATATTAACATCACTGAGGACCCTGCTGTTCCTGACAAAGGGGTATATATGTATGTATATATAGATATATAATGAAAGCTGATGTAACGTTCCTCCATCTCTGTTTGAGAAAGTCTGGGCCAGCTCGACAAGATGGTTTCAAATCCCCAAAAGGTTTCCGGTTGTTTATTCATTTCCTGCTGCGGACAGAATAAAGTGGGAGTCACCCCCTCTTCTGCACGGGGCCCTGTCACAAATCCAGCGGATCATATGCAGGAAGCTACATTATTTCTAGTTATGTAACAACGGGTACATTACTTAGACCTGCCATTACATGCGCATGGGTGAGTAGTAGTATTCAAGAATTGGTCGAATACCTCGTCATCCGATATAGATATCTTGGAGAGATGGGATACTCCTTACGTTGGATCATATCAAGGACACTGCAGCATACTTACGACTGCAAGGGATATAGGACTCTTGAGTTCACGGGCCAATTTCATGGCAGTCTCGGATAGGAGGGCATTGTGGATTCACCAAGGGAATGCTGATGCTGACTCCAAGAAGAAAGGGAGTCTCTTCCCTATGAAGGTGAAGCCTTGTTTGGTGACGGCCTAGTTAATTTGATCTCGGCAGCTCCCGCAGGTAAGTCAACCCTCTTGCCCTATGTTCCCTCTCAACGGATGAAGACGCATCATTGTCTAACGCAGTCATTTTGGCCCAATAGATATGCAAGAAGTTAAGATTCCCCTTTCTTTGCAGGTAGAGGAAGGAAAAGAGGGAAGAGGTCTGTAGCCTCTTCAAGATCGCAGGAGCAGAGATCGTCCTCTGCTTCTGCCAAATCCACTGCATGACGCTAGGGCTTTCTTGCAGGAGCCCACACCAATGGGGGCACGTCTAAAACACTTCAGTCAGTTCTGGATTAATTTAGACCTGGGTTTTACAAATAGTGTCACAAGGGTACAAACTGGGGTTTCAAGACGTTCCCCCTCACCGATTGTTCAAATCGGCCTTAGTCAGCAGGGAGAAGGTTTTTATTCAAGCCTCTTCGTGGTCCCGATGCCGGACGGCTCAGTCAGACCAATCTTAAATCTGAAATCCCTCAATTTCTACCTAAAGAAATTCAATTTCAAGATGGAATCTCTCAGGGTAGGGATCTCCAGTCCGGAGGAAGGAGATTTCATGGTTTTGGTAGACATAAGGATGCCTAATTACATGTTCCCGTTTAGCCACTGCATAAAGCTACCTGAGGTTTGCAATTCAGGATTGTCATTACCAATTTCAGACGTTGCCGTTTGGTCTGTCCACGGCTCCGAGGATTTTCACCAGGGTGATGGCGGAAATGATGGTTCTCCTTCGCAAGCAAGGAGTCACAATTATCCCGTACTTGGGTGATCTCCTGATAAAGGCGAGATCCAGGGACCAGTTGGTGCAAAACATCTACTCTCCCTGACAGTTCTTCAACAACATGGTTGGCTCCTAAACTTGCCAAAATCGCAGTTGGTCCCAATGACGCGGTTGTTGTTTTTGGGAGTCATACTGGACACAGAAGAGGCTTTCTTCCAGTGGAAAGGCTATGGAGATCCAGAGTCTGGTCAAACAAATTCTAAAACCAGCAAGAGTGTTAATCCATCAATGCATTCTGTTGCTGGGGAAGATGGTTGCGGCCTACGAGGCCATTCAGTTTGGCAGGTTCCATGCCAGAGTGTTCCAGTGGGACCTGTTGGACAAGTGGTCCGGATCCCACCTACACATGCACCGGAGGATAATCCTGTCTTCCAAGACCAGAATCTCACTCCATTGGTGGCTGCACAGTTCTCACCTCCTAGAGGGGCGATGGTTCGGGATCCAGGACTGGATCCTAGGGACCACGGATGCAACCCTCCGAGGCTGGGGAGCAGTCACACAGGGGGAAAACATCCAAGGAAGATGGTCAAGTCAGGAAAGTTGTCTCCACATAAATATTCTGGAGTTAAGGGCCATTTAATAACTGCAGACACAGTACGCACTGGGACAGGTGCCCAGCATCCTCTACGGACTAAGAGAAAAGGATTTACCGGTAGGTATTAAAATCCTATTTTCTCTAACGTCCTAGAGGATGCTGGGGACTCCGTAAGGACCATGGGGATAGACAGGCTCCGCAGGAGACATGGGCACTTTAAGAAAGACTTTAGTTCTGGGTGTACACTGGCTCCTCCCTCTATGCCCCTCCTCCAGACCTCAGTTTGATACTGTGCCCAGTGGAGACTGGGTGCTTTTCAGGAGCTCTCCTGAGCTTTCTGACAGAAAGTATTTTGTTAGGTTTTTAATTTTCAGGGAGCACTGCTGGCAACAGACTCCCTCATCGAGGGACTGAGGGGAGAGAAGCAGCCCTACTCTCCAAGTTGCAAGGTCCTGCTTCTTAGGCTACTGGACACCATTAGCTCCAGAGGGATTGGTACGCAGGATCTCACCATCGCCGTCCGTCCCAGAGCCGCGCCTCCGTCCCCCTTGCAGAGCCGGAAGATAGAAGCCGGGTGAGTATGAGAAGAAAAGAAGACTTCAGAGGTGGCAAAAGACTTCATGATCTTCACTGAAGTAACGCACAGCACTGCAGCTGTGCGCCATTGCTCCCATACACCTCACACACTCCAGTCACTGTAAGGGTGCAGGGCGCAGGGGGCACCTGGGCAGCAATATAAACCTCTTTTTGGCAAAACTATAACACATATACAGCTGGGCACTGTGTATATGTATGAGCCCCCACCAATTTTACAGTTTAAGCGGGACAGAAGCCCGCCGCCGAGGGTGCGGGGCTTCTCCCTCAGCACTCACCAGCGCCATTTTTTCTCCACAGCACCGCTGAGAGGAAGCTCCCCGGACTCTCCCCTGCTTATACCATAGTAGACAAGAGAGTTGAAAAGAGGGGGGGGCACATAATTCGGCGCAAATTACATACAGCAGTACTACTGGGCAAACATTAAGTTACTGTGTATTCCTGGGTTATATAGCGCTGGGGTGTGTGCTGGCATACTCTCTCTCTGTCTCTCCAAAGGACCTTGTGGGGAAACTGTCTTCAGAAAAAGCATTCCCTGTGTTTGTGGTGTGTCGGTACACGTGTGTCGACATGTCTGAGGAAGAAGGCTATATTAGAGAGGAGCAGGAGCAAATGAATGTGGTGTCTCCACCGACAGCTGATTGGATGGATATGTGGAATGTTTTAAATGCTAGTGTAAACTCATTGCACAAAAGATTAGACAAGGCTGAAGCTTTGGGACAGTCAGGGTCTCAACCCATGCCTGATCCTATGTTGCAGGGACTGTCAGGGTCTCATAAGCGCCCACTATCCCAGATTGTTGACACAGATACCCACACAGATTCTGACTCCAGTGTCGATTACGATGATGCAAAGTTACAGCCAAAATTGGCAAAATCCATTCGATATATGATTATGGCAATAAAAGATGTTTTGCACATCAGAGAGGAACCCCCTGTCCCTGACAAGAGGGTACATATGTACAAGGGAAAAAAGCCTGAGGTAACCTTTGAGGGGGTCACACGAGCTGAACGAGTTATGTGAAAAAGCTTGGAAATCTCCAGATAAAAGACTGCAGATTTCCAAAAGGATTCTTATGGCGTATCCTTTCCCATCAATGGATAGGTTACGTTGGGAATCCTCCCCTAGGGTGGACAAAGCATTAACACGCTTATCCAAGAAGTTAGCCCTCCCGTCCCAGGATACGGCTACCCTCAAAGAGTCTGCTGACCGCAAACAGGAGATTACCCTGAAGTCCATTTATACACATTCAGGTACCTTACTCAGACCGGCAATTGCGTCGGCGTGGGTGTGTAGTGCTGTAGCGGCATGGACGGTTACCTTCTCTGAGGGGATGGATACCATAGATAAGGATACTATTTTATTGACCCTGGGGCATATAAGAGATGCTGTCCTATATATGTGTGTATGCAAAGTACAGGTGGTGCTGCAGGGCTCACACCCTTTTACTTGTCTTGTAGAGCAACTCTGGAGCTGTTACTGGGTCCAGCTGCTGCAAGAAATCAGCTTGAATGCTTCAGGGGCTGGGGCATGGCCAACATGAGCCCACACTGATGGGGGGTGGGGGTGTATAAAGCGATTTAGGCGTCATCCAAGCGCAACCCCACAAAGGCCGCCATGCCCTGCGTGACCCTTTTCTCTTTTCATATGCAGACGAGGGTTGCAGCCAACTATGCCCACTGCTTGGATGACATCACCATATGCAAATCCATCTGCTGCGGGCCTTCCCCCAGGAATGCTTGCACTAGTTGTTGCATTTGGTTTGTTGTTTGGGGGTGCTTCAGTATTAGGCAGCCTTCTGCCCTCCCACATTCGTCTGAAAATGTGTTCTCCCTGCAGTTGTTGTCCCCAGATGAGAGTTCCCTTGTGCTGCATCAGTTGAATCTCCTTAACTTGACAGGGGTGTGCCCGAGCAGCCGCCCTCCACAGCCCTATCCCAACACATACTTATCTTGCATATGAGATCTCTTGATCATGAAGATAGTTCTCACAGGGTGAGGTTCATCCATTACATTTTAAAGTAGGAAGGTACAAATTACATATATGTGCTGGATTCAAATGTTTTCCCCCCTTCCTTTCTCAATTGTGCCCATCAGCAGCTATTCTAATGTTGCTGCCAATGGGTGTGACACATTCATTTCTTCTGTGGGGTACACTGGACTCCACAAGGATTCACATTGGGGTGTAGAGTAGGATCTTGATCTGAGGCACCAACAGGCTCAAAGCTTTTGACTGTTCCCAAGATGCTCGCTTCCATGAACAGGGAGCTCAGTTTGTAGTTGGTGCCTTCAGTAGCAGGCCACTTAACAGGGGGCTGCCTCAGGCAGCCTATTCTTAGCTATTAATTTTGGCAAGAAAAGAAGAACTTTTTTTATAAGAATCTACAAGGGCTGCAGCAGGCTAGGTCTAATAGACTTCTTTACTGCAGCTCCATCACTCCCAGTGGCGCAGTATACTCCCGTGCCCCGGTTGCTGGGTCACTGCAGCAGAGGCTCCGGTTTCTTCCTAAGGTCAGTCACACACACACCACCCTCCGGGATCACGAGGCCGCTGATGGGGGCGGGCCGTGTGCGCACTGGCGTGGACACTGATTACTGGGCAGCCGCTCCACTAGCCACCAGGGACAGTTAAGGAGCACAGCTCTGGGGTTTTTTCTCCTATATTAACCCCATTTTGTACTACCCGCAGTGCATTGTGATAGGTAATGGGGCCTGATTCAGGTTGGATCGCAATCCAACTGCAAAAACTGCTAAGAGCATACGCATCCGCCTGCATTTTCTGCGGCACCCCGCAGATAATGCGATCGTCTCTGCCTGTGAATCGGTGAAGGGGGGGGGGGGGGGAGGGGGGTCAACAACACTCCATTTCCAAGTCGGAGATGGAGCGGTGCGGGGGCACGGTTTCAAAATGGGGTCGGCAACAGAGAAACAGGAGGTGTGGTCAGAGCAGCTGCATGACATCACATGGGCCGGACTCTGCCAGTGGAGCCCCAGCGTCATGAGGTAGATTTTGTAGAGGCCGGGGAGGACTTCTGTTCCTGGGAACTAGCTGTGTTGTGCAGCTTTATTCCTCTGCCCCTACCTCTGGCAAGAAAGGACGCACCTCGCACTTTCTTGTTTCTTTGTGACCGAAAGGACTGCATTTGATAATGCGGAGCTTTCTTATGCTGTGAGGGAACATAAGGTAAAAATTTGATTTTCCAACTGTAGCTGTGCGTGTTAATGCTTTGTCCATCCTAGGGGAGGATTTCCATCGTAACCTATCCGTTGATGGAAAAGGATACGCCATAAGAATCCTTTTGGAAATCTGCAGTCTTTTATCTGGAGATTCCCAAGCTTTTTCACATAACTCGTTCAGCTCGTGTGACCCCCTCAAAGGTTACCTCAGGCTTCTTTCCCTTGTACATATGTACCCTCTTGTCAGGGACAGGGGGTTCCTCTCTGATGTGCAAAACATCTTTTATTGCCATAATCATATATCGAATGGATTTTGCCAATTTTGGCTGTAACTTTGCATCATCGTAATCGACACTGGAGTCAGAATCCATGTCGGTATCTGTGTCAACAATCTGGGATAGTGGGCGCTTATGAGACCCTGACAGTCCCTGCAACATAGGATCAGGCATGGGTTGAGACCCTGACTGTCCCAAAGCTTCAGCCTTGTCTAATCTTTTGTACAATGAGTTTACACTAGCATTTAAAGCATTCCACATATCCATCCAATCAGGTGTCAGCGAGGACACCACATTCATTTGCTCCCAATCCTCTCTAATATAGCCTTCTTCCTCAGACATGTCGACACACGTGTACCGACACACCACACACACAGGGAATGCTTTTTCTGAAGACAGTTTCCCCACAAGGCCCTTTGGAGAGACAGAGAGAGAGAGTATGCCAGCACACACCCCAGCGCTATATAACCCAGGAATAACACAGTATCTTAATGTTTGTCCAGTAGCGCTGCTGTATGTAATTTGCGCCGAATTTTGTGCCCCCCCCCCCCTCTTTTCAACCATCTTCTCTACCGTGGTATAAGCAGGGGAGAGTCCGGGGAGATCCTCTCAGCGGTGCTGTGGAGAAAAAATGGCGCTGGTGAGTGCTGAGGGAGAAGCCCTGCCCCCTCGGCGGCGGGCTTCTGTCCCGCTTAAACTGTAAAATTGGCGGGGGCTCATACATATATACAGTGCCCAGCTGTATATATGTTATATTTTTGCCAAAAAGAGGTTTATATTGCTGCCCAGGGTGCCCCCCCTGCGCCCTGCACCCTTACAGTGACCGGAGTATGTGAGGTGTATGGGAGCAATGGCGCACAGCTGCAGTGCTGTGCGTTACCTCAGTGAAGATCATGAACTCTGCGGAGCCCGTCTATCCCCATGGTCCTTACGGAGTCCCCAGCATCCTCTAGGACGTTAGAGAAACTAGGATTTTAATACCTACCGGTAAATCCTTTTCTCTTAGTCTGTAGAGGATGCTGGGCACCCGTCCCAGTGTGTACTGTGTCTGCAGTTATTAAATGGCCCTTAACTCCAGAACATTTATGTGGAGACAACTTTCCTGACTTGACCATCTTCCTTGGACGTTTTCCCCCTGTGTGACTGCTCCCCAGCCTCGGAGGGTTGCATCTGTGGTCCCTAGGATCCAGTGCTGGATCCCGAACCATCGCCCCCCTAGGAGGTGAGAACTGTGCAGCCACCAATGGAGTGAGATTCTGGTCTTGGAAGACAGGATTATCCTCCGGTGCATGTGTAGGTGGATCCGGACCACTTGTCCAACAGGTCCCACTGGAACACTATGGCATGGAACCTGCCAAACTGAATGGCCTCGTAGGCCACAACCATCTTCCCCAGCAACCGAATGCATTGATGGATTAACACTCTTGCTGGTTTCAGAATTTGTTTGACCAGACTCTGGATCTCCATAGCCTTTCCCCTGGAAGAAAACCTCTTCTGTGTCCAGTATGACTCCCAAAAACAACTACCGCGTCATTGGGACCAACTGCGATTTTGGCAAGTGTAGGAGCCAACCATGTTGTTAAAGAACTGTCAGGGAGAGTGCAATGTTTTGCACCAACTGGTCCCTGGATCTCGCCTTTATCAGGAGATCATCCAAGTACGGGATAATTGTGACTCCTTGCTTGCGAAGGAGAACCATCATTTCCGCCATCACCCTGGTGAAAATCCTCGGAGCCGTGGACAGACCAAACGGCAATGTCTGAAATTGGTAATGACAATCCTGAATTGCAAACCTTAGGTAGCTTGATGCAGTGGCTAAATGGGAACATGTAAGTAGGCATCCTTTATGTCTACCAAAACCATGAAATCTCTTTCCTCCGGACTGGAGATCACTACCCTGAGAGATTCCATCTTGAAATTGAATTTCTTTAGGTAGAAATTGAGGGATTTCAGATTTTAGATTGGTCTGACTGAGCCGTCCGGCTTCGGGACCACGAAGAGGCTTAAATAAAAACCTTCTCCCTGCTGACTAAGGCCAATTTGAACAATCGGTGAGGGGGAACGTCTTGAAACCCCAGTTTGTACCCTTGGGACACTATTTGTAAAACCCACGAGTCCAGGTCCGAATGAATCCAGAACTGACTGAAGAGTTTTAGACGTGCCCCCACTGGTGTGGGCTCCTGCAAGAAAGCCCCAGCGTCATGCAGTGGATTTGGCAGAAGCAGAGGACAATCTCTGCTCCTGCGATCTTGAAGAGGCTACAGACCTCTTCCTTCTCCTTCCTCTACCTGCAAAGAAAGGGGAATCTTAACTTCTTGCATATCTATTGGGCCAAAATGACTGCGGTAGATAATGATGCGTCTTCATCCGTTGAGAGGGAACATAGGGCAAGAAGGTCGACTTACCTGCGGGAGCTGCCGAGATCAAATTAACTAGGCCGTCGCCAAACAAGGCTTCACCTTCATAGGGATGAGACTCCCTTTCTTCTTGGAGTCAGCATCAGCATTCCCTTGGTGAATCCACAATGCCCTCCTATCCGAGACTGCCATGAAATTGGCCCGTGAACTCAAGAGTCCTATATCCCTTGCAGTCGTAAGTATGCTGCAGTGTCAACAGGCCAACTAAACCCTCCCCCCTCCTTTTACCCCATCACTTTGTCCAGTCCCTGTGGTCCATACTGTATTGCCATTATTATGCATGTTGCTGTGCTGGCCCTTTTCTGAATGTCCCTGCCACCGCCACCGAAGAGCTGGATAGCCCAGTATGAAAACCACCTGCCGGCCTCACTGACGGTCCGAGTCAAAGGCTCCATTTTTTTTTTAAAGATCCCTCTGCCAAGTTAAGGGGGGCTTAAGGGGGCCCCAGAGATATCAGTGTACTGGGGCCCAAGATTTCTGTTGCTGGCCCTGACCCTCAGGGGCGTATCTACCCCTTGGCCAGGATGTCACTTGCCAGGAGCACCATCCAGGTTTCAGTTGGGGGATTAGAGTTCATACAGTAATTAAATGTTTTCATATTGAGAACTACATCTCCCAGCATATACAGTGTGCTGGGGATGCTAACAAGCTTTATTTAAAAGTTTAAAAAACATTGCTTTTATAATTGCAATGGTTAAAAAGGGAGAGCTATAAATCAATTTATCAGTGAATGATCGCAGTTTGAGCCGTTACATTTTACTGAACCACCTATCCCTCCACACTCACTACCTGTCCTCAGGATACATTTACCATCCTGGCAGACGGTATACCGGCGGTCATTTGACCGATGTTGGAATCCTGACACCACTTGGGAGACTGGTGCCGGCACACAGACAGCCAACATCCCGAAGGTGAGTATTGGAGGGAGGGTTAGGAGTCGGACCAGGGGAGGTGGTGTAAGGGAAGGCACTAGGAGGGGGGGGGGGTAGCCCTAGCTGCCACCCCCTGAGGGTTAGCCCTATCCGCCACCCCCCCAGAGGGTTAGTATTAGGATTGGGGATCATGTGACCTCTGGAATCCCGAGCGCCGGATGCCATACCCAACCCCCTTTACTTTTTCAGGCATTTCTATCTCTCCTCTCTCTATGGTGTTCCAATTGCCCACTTTCCCTTGTGCTTTACTCTCTCTCTCTCTCCTTTGTTTAGAGCATCAGTTTCTGTAGTCCACTTATACCCTTATTTTTTCCAGTGTTTCACTAACTCTCTGATGTAATGAGGATGTATGGTCTAGAGGGATCAGTAATGCATTGTACTGTATAGAGGCGTCAGGGATGTAGCGTAGGGAATAGAGGCGTCAGGGATGTAGCGTAGGGAATAGAGGCGTCAGGAATGTGGCGTAGGGAATAGAGGCGTCAGGGATGTGGCGTAGGGAATAGAGGCGTCAGGGATGTGGCGTATGGAATAGAGGCGTCATGGATGTGGCGTAGGAAATAGAGGCGTCAGGGATGTGGCGTAGGAAATAGAGGCGTCAGGGATGTGGCGTAGGGAATAGAGGCGTCAGGGATGTGGCGTAGGGAATAGAGGCGTCAGGGATGTGGCGTAGGGAATAGAGGCGTCAGGGATGTAGCGTAGGGAATATAGGCATCAGGGATGTACTAGCAGGTATATAGAGGTCAGTGTACTGTAAAGAGGGGTCAGTAATGCAGTGATGGTTATAGAAAGGTCAGTGATGTAGTGTAGGGTATAGAGGGGTCAGTTATGTAGTGTGGGGTAAAGAGGGGTCAGTAAAGATACTAAGCTGAAGTACTTAGAACACTTCTTGAATTAAGACACAACCTGCAAGAAAAAGTATGCAATATAGGTGAAAAGGCAAATGTCAGAGGTCTGATACAAGTGACCAGCTCCATACCTTGCACCACATAGCGTTATGTTAAACTGGGATATGTTCTTTTTTGGTGTGTGTGTGTGTGTGTGTGGGTGGGTGTGGGTGTGTGTGGGTGTGTGTGGGTGTGTGGGTGCCAAAGGCTGCCTGCCTTATTGCTCCTCCCCCATCCGGCTCCCAAGCACCTCTGCTGCCCAGTGATCCAGGAGCCTGCTGCTAGGAAGAAGTGGCCGAGCTTCAGCAAGCGAGTCTGGAAACTGGCGGAGGAAGTCATGATAACCAGATAATGGGGAGTGGAGAGCCAGTTCCAAGGTAATACTTTATACAGCTGGTTGAGATCCTGGTCGGTGGATATGGATTCCAAGAAAACCCTGGAGGTGCTTCCTTTCAAGGGAGACACTCTCTTTGGAGAAGACCTCATTAAGATTGTAGCTGATCTGGCTACTGCTAAAACAACTTGCCTACCTAGTATGACTCCTACCACGCAGAAGGCTAAAAGTACTTTTCCTTGGCCCTTTCATCCTCCAGGTAAAGCGTACCCACATGGTCAGGCATACCCAAAGCAAGCTCATGCTTCCAGACCTGCCAAGCCCAGACTGAAGCAAGCCTGGGCTGCCCGTCAGCCTGCTTCCAAAACGGACAAGCCTGCCGCATGACGGGGCGGGCCTCCCTCTGGGGGATCCCAGGGTGGGGGGCCCGACTTCTAGGTTTGGCATAGAAAGGTATAATTCTAAGATAGAGAATTCTATTTGGAGCTCACCTTGTACTTTGTGAAGAAATAATCAGCATTGTGGCTGAGCAGATACATGTAGTGTGTGGCTGCAAACTGCATGGATCTGCTGCGTTGCAATGCTGATACTTTTTTTTTCAAAGTACCAATAGCTTCATATAATGTTCACAATTTTTATGCAGGATCAAATAGCTCAATGGGTAGGGTGTTTGATTAGAATTCAACAGGTTATAGGTTTGAATCCTGGGTATTGTAGTTTGAGATGTGTTATTTAATAAAGCATGTTATTCTGACTGCCGGCATCCTATCACCTGGGATATCATACTAAATAAATGGAGTTGATCAATTTTTTTTTTTTTTTAATTAAACTAGGGACAATTTCCAGATACTTTTATTTATAACTGAGATTGCCCCCTGGAACTTCACATCAGTTGACAACTATGCATGAGTGGGCAGTGCTTGCCCTGGATCTGCCCACCCATTTGTGTGCCATCATAAAAGAAAGCATAACTGACCGTTATCCTGGGCGTACACTACACAATTATCTGTCAGGCTATCTATCCAGTCTGGATGGATGGAATAAAAATCTGGTAATGTATAGGAGCAAATGTCGATTAACCATTTGCTCCCAAACACTAGAAAAGTGGTCAAAAATGGTCATTACACAAATTGGTTAAACCCAAAATTTAACCAATTTGTTTAGGGGACCATTTTTGTCCATTTTCTAGTGTTTGAGAGTAAATCGTTGATGGTCATTTGCTCACATAGATAACCGGATTTCTATTCCAATCAGCCAGTGTTGGAGAGATGGTCTGCCAGATTACATAATGCATACCAGAGCCATAACTAGACTTTTTAGTGCCCTGTGACAGAGAATTATATGCCCCCCCCCCCCACTATTTTTGCAATATGGACAAAAGGCGCATGCCTCGTGGGGAAGGGGCATAACAAGATTGGTCTCAGAGAAAGCACATGAGATATGAAGATATATCTAGTATACTTGACACTCAATGGTTTGTGGTATTGCCCGGGGGCCCTCCTTAAATGCATATACAGTCACACATGGCTTGCTTGTGCAAATGGCATATCAGCAGTCAGCACTAACTGGTGACATGCCATTTGTACAAGTAAGCCATGTGTGACTAATATATAAACACACTTTATTAAATAACACCTCAAACTACCATACCCAGGATTCAAACCTATAACCTGTTGAATTCTAATCAAACACCCTACCCATTGAGCTACTTGATCCTGCATAAAAATTGTGAACATTATATGAAGCTATTGGTACTTTGCAAAAAAATATTATTAGCATTGCAACTCAGCAGATCAATGCAGTGTGCAGCCACACACTCCATATATCTGCTCAGCCACAATGCTGATTATTTCTTCACAAAGTACAAGGTGAGCTCCAAATAGAATTCTCTATCTTAGATTATACCTTTCTATGCAAGGGTAAATAGCTCAATTGTTTGACTGCAATGCCACAGGAAATGGTTTGGATCCAAGACAGTGTGACTGAATAATAAAGAAACCTTAAGATGAGTTCATGAATGTTGTATAAGTATTAGTGAGAGAAGGGGTCAGGAGCATGCTAGGCTGCAAAAAATAAGGTAGGCTGCAAGTGAAAGTAATGATCTCCTATATATTTTCCCAGATCTGTCACTCTGTGTGGCTAACTCTGGGGGAAGTCACAGCAATGGGCGGAGACGGCATCTGCAGGACGATACACCAGTGCCAGCAGCAGACCGTAACAAAGTGACAGATTAGGGAGAATATATAGGAGGTAGGGAGGTGGCCATGGTACATGGCTGACCAAGGGACACTAGCTCATGTACCCCTTTACCACTGAGGCTAGCCACCAAGGATGGACCTGTCACCAGTGCACATGCAATAACCTCTTCTGCTGCCCTCTTTGCAACTCAGATTGCCCAGTGCTCCCCTTCGCTAACAGTCCACAAAGTTTCCCCATCTCACGATCTGCCTCCTCACCGCCACTTTCATCTCTACAGCACACGCGCATATCATACAAGATCCCATCATGCGTACGTAGGTCTGAAATGCCAGAGGGAGGTTGGGGGGAGATTGGCATGCGCCAGCAACACCACACAGCTCACTGTGACCACAGTGGAGAGGCGCTGCAACAGGACAATACACCAACCTCGGAGCAAGGAACTGCGTCGGTCAGGAGGAGAACTATTTCAATAGCATAAAAAGGTTAGTGCGTCCCACCCTATGGACACCAGACTCATCAAGTCACTGTTGCCAGAGTCTCATACAATGACTCTGAACCTCTAAGCACACTATTTGACTGTCCACCCCCTGCTGTGCCTATTACCCATCTCCTCCACCACCCTCAACACTGACCCACACATCATTCACCCACAAAGATACAATAAAGGTAGTTTGGATAAATTAGCTAAATGAAATGGATTTAACCAATTTATCTAAATGACCATTTTTGGATGTTTTCCAGTGTTTGTGAGCAAATGGTCAATTGTCATTTGCTGCCACATATTAGCATAATTTTGTTTCAACTAGAAAAAAAAAATTGGACAGATAATCTAAGTGTGGATCCAGTTTAAAGGTCCGTATTCACGGCCCGATTTTGGGGAGATGTGTGCTGAGCGAACTGCTCAGCACACATCTCTCCCCCCGCTCAGCACAGCGTGATGTGTACTGAGCGTACGGGGGGTGGGGGGGGCGCTCATTTCACCCCCTGTGTAGGGCATTCTGTGTGTATCCAGCTTAACAGGTGTGAGCATCATACAACTACTGACTTGCGAGTAACTATACAGCAGCTCCATACCTTGTGACTTGAAGAAACACCAGTTAACCCCAGGAATGCTGCAGTCAAAGCAACAATTCCTCTTCTTACATTCCGCTGCACTTATTGTGGGGTAGCCGCAATCCCTTCTGCTGTACGGTTCCACATTACATTGTTGCTTGTCACTTCCTGTTGATGCAGTAAGGAAACATCCAGGAATTACAGCAGCTTAGTTTTTTTTTTTTTTTTTTAACTGGTGCAATTTAGCTAAAACAGCTAACAGGAAATTTCCACTTAAATGGTATTTTCTAATCTTATCTGACCATGACTAAGAATAAAGGATACACAATAGCTATGGACCTTATCCATGTTTAAGCTCCATCAAATCTGTAATCAATAGCACTACATGCTCCCACTCTACCACTGTACTGTATACTCTACCTGTGTTTTTAAGGTAAAAACACCATTTAACCCCAGTGACACTTGAATTAAAGCAGCAGCCTCTATAATAGCATTCTTTAGCATTAATCCCAGGAAATCTGCAATCTTCACGCTCTTTGATAGCCACGCTACATTGCTGTTTACTTGGATGGAGCAGAGAGCACAACATCAGGACATAGGAAATATTACAATGCATGATAAGAAAGGTGTGAGCTCTACAGCAAGGCCTCTAACCCTTTGCCAGTGCCAAATACATAGGGCTTAACTCAGATCTGATCACAGCAGCAAATTTATTAGCTAAAACCATGTACACTGCAGGGGGGGGGGAGGGGGTGTATAATATGTGCAGAGAGAGTTAGATTTTGGTGCGGTGTGTTCAAACTGAAATCTAAATTGCAGTGTAAAAACAAAACAGACAGTATTTACCCTGCACACAAACAATATAACCCACCTAAATCTCTCTGCAAATGTTATATCTGCCCCCCCCCCATCCCTGCAGTGCACATGGTTTTGCCCACTAGCTAACAAATTTGCTGCATCTGGGAATTACAGCATCTTAATATTTCTTTTTACAGAAGGTTCAGCAAATTAAATTATTTAGTGAAATACTGTAATCATAACAGTTACAGGGATATTGTAGGTAGATTTATTGTCAGTGGATAAATGTAAAAATTAAACCCTTAGGCATAGTTCCCAAATGCTGTCATTGCAATCCAGATTTTAAGGATATCATGCTTGAGCACAGGTGACTTAATTAGAACTTCGGTCAATGTGAATTAACCATTGGACTCAACCATGGTTATCCTTAAAACCCAGGGGTCTATTTAAGATCGATCTTAATCGATGTTGGGCTTCCAGGTTGAAAAAAAAAAACACACATTTACTAACATTTTAAAATTTATATAAAAAACCATCTGTTCGTAAATGCAGTGCACATGGGCCCTCATTCCGAGTTGGTCGCTAAGTTTTTCGTTCGCACAACCTATTCGTAAATTTGCGTTAATGTAGTAAATTTGCGAACATCCGCCCCCAACATATTGTTGCTCATTCGTACGCAGTATTACACAAAGTGGGCGTACGCCAAATGACATCGCAGCAATGCGAAAACATCGCAGCAATGCGAAACCATCGCATTAACACATACTTCATTGTCAAAATACTAAGTTGTAGTAGATTTACACATTTTACATTAAAAGTGCTCACTTTAAAGGAAAAACGCACCACAATGGTTTTTTTCAACTATTAAGTGGAAGAACACCTTACAATTGAAAGTCCACAAGCCCTCCTCAATTACGAATTCAATTAGTGAAATGAATTGGAATGTTCATGATCAATTAAGTCTTTTTAAAATACCTGAAGAACACTTTGTAGCCATAATTGTACCTCATCTATTTGTTTTTTTTTACTAGAAATATAGATGTTTGAAATGTGCTTGGTCTACTTGTTCATTTTTTTTTTTAATAGAGTTTTAGTATGTGAATGAAGGTGTTTGCATGTTTTTTAAGACAATAACAACATATGTATTTTTAAATTTTAAACCAAACTTACGTTAGATGTATGAAATGTTGAAGGTAATAAATGTGTGATAGGCAATCTGCTGCTCCTGTATTGCATTAATAAATACTAAACACCCGCTTAACTTGAAAAAATTATTTATTTTATTTGGTAACATTTTTTATTTTTATAATAGAAAAAATTAAATTATTAACATTTGGTAAACAAAACTAATGCAACTTTTGCATTTTGTCAACCAGACCCAGCAAGGCCTGTAAATGTATCTTCATGTTTTGAAGAATGTCCCCAAAAGAAGTGGGATCTCCAACGGCAACATCTGAAATTAAGAGCCAACATAAACATTACTAACTTACTCACATTACTTATTATACAAGCAAGGCACAAAGCACACTTTAATGCAGGCATGTCCAAACTGCATCCCTCAAGCTGTTGTGAAACTACATATACCAGCATGCCTTGACACAGTTTTGGGGCCAGGGAATGCCAAAGCTGTGTCAGGGCATGCTGGGATGTGTAGTTTCTCAACAGTTGGAGGTCCACAGTTTGGACAGGCCTGCTTAATGGCAAAGTTACTACATCATGGCTGTTTTATGGTACATTCATTATCAGAACACACAAGCCTGCTCAGCCTTTTTTTTTATATTTTAACAGTTTACGAGACCATGGGGTACATTTACTACTATGTGAGTTCTATTTAAGATGGAGCGTTGCCCATAGCAAACAAGCAAAAATAATAATCTTATCTTGTAGAAGTGGTTACACAATTGTAAAGTATAATCTTATTGTTTGCTATGGGCGACATCCCATGTTCAAGATAACTACCATCTTCGTCAATGTTACACCATGTTGGCATTCATTCACATCTGTTGTGTTTATTTTCTAATTTTTATGGGTTTGGTCCAGCCTCATCACACTGCATATCAACATCTTCAGAAGGACAACATATCCTAGCATGCCCACACTCCCTGAAAGCTGCCCTTACGAAATAAGGTCAAACAGGTTTGAATTTATCCCAAAAACATTTTGTGAGTGTAACTTTCACACCACCAATCATTGTGTCATTAGGCTGCCTAACAAAGTGAAGCATGTGATTTGTAAGTGAAAATATTAAGACTACACAGGCACAAGTGTAAAAGACCAACAACATACTAAACTCCACTCTGGTCTAACTGTTTCCCCGAAAAACTAACACATATAAACCCTGTTGTCCTGGCAACCCTGTCGACCTAATGAGTGTCGACCTACAGTGGACACACAAAACATTGCCCACATAAACACTGTACATATAATGACACTCTCAAAAATGTAAATGCAACATGTAGACCATGAAGAATCACACAAATAGTTGTCCTTGGTACAACAATTCCAACAGTACAACACTGCATGTTTTGTCATTGTAAGTGTAAGTAGGTTTATTTATTTTTTTATCAACATGTTCAAACACTTACTTTCCTCTGCAACATGATGGTTGGCAGGAAAATCATCAGGTGCTTCTTGTGCCCACTCACTGGGTGGGGAAGGCGGCTGGATGGGGGAAGGTGGGTGGATGGGGGAAGGAGGAGGGATTGGGGAAGGAGGAGGGATGGGGGAAGGAGGCTGGATTGGGCAAAAAATTTCAGAGGGTGGGTCTGATTGAGAGGGCGAGGGGGGCGGAGAGAAAGTTAAGCCAATAGAGGGTGAGGGGGGCTGAGAAGGGGATTTTGAAGTTGAAGGAGAAGGGGTATGGGAAGGAGGAGAAGGGGTCACAGAAAGAGATGGAGAGGTGGTGTGAGAAGGGGAGTGGAAAGTGGAGTGGGCCTGGGAAGCTGAGGGGGCATTGGAAGCTGAGGGGGACTGGGAAGCTGAGGGGGACTGGGAAGCTGAGGGGGACTGGGAAGGGGAGGGGGACTGGGAAGGGGAGGGGGACTGGGAAGGGGAGGGGGAGTGAGAAGGGGAGGGGGACTGGGAAGGGGAAGGGGGCTGAGAGCTCTGGCGTTGTTGTCGTCCTATAAAGATATTTTTTTTTAAATTTAGTTAGCATGTTAAATTACATACTAAACAAGTAGAAATTTCACTGTTCTGTTCCATGTTAATTTTTTTTTTTTATTTTGCTTAAAAAACATTGTAAAAACCTCTTCATGTTGCCCACAGCAATCAAAATGAGAACAAACTATTATTTTGAAGCTCATTCCTTAATCTATTCCATTGAGTCATATTGAATGGTCTAGGCAACATCACCAGATCACTATTCAAGGCACCTTATTATATAGACAGCACTGATCAAGATTTTGGGTACAGTTTCCTGCATGGTTATTAATTCTGCAAAACATGCACTTGTTTGGTGGCACTTTGCTACAGTCAGTACTGTTTGCCCTAACCACACACACTGTCCTATTGTACCAAAATAGACACTCAGTGTTGCAATTAGCCTACCACTTAGTGTAAATTGTGGGTAATTCCAAGTTGTTCACAGCAGGAATTTATTTAGCAATTGGCCAAAACCATGTGGCCTGCAGGGGAGGCAGATATAACATGTGCAGAGAGAGTTTGATTTGGGTGGGTTATTTTATTCTGTGCAGGGTAAAAACGGACTGCTTCATTTTTACACTGCAAATTATATTGCCGATTGAACCCACCCCACCCAAATCTAACTCTCTCTGCACATGTTAAATATGCATCCCCTGCAGTGCACTTGGTTTTTGCCAATTGGTAACTAAATTCCGGCTGCAATCAACTTGGAATTACCCCCATTAGCACAATTTATGCTAATAATCTTATGTAATGTAACTTACTTCGTGTATGCATTGAACGTATTTGCTGGCGGATCTCCGCCAACAGCTCTGGAGTCCTCCTGCGGAGATCACTCCACCTCCTCTCTAGTTGGATGATTGTCCGCCTGCTGCGGACGCGAGAACGCAGCAGGCGGCGGACCTCCGCGTAGGCCTCGCGCTTAACCCTATTTGGGATGAAGCGCCCAACGCGGCCTACGCGGCGGTCCATCACCGCAACCAGGACGCGGAGCTCCCGCCTGGTGAAAGGTGCAGCACGCATCATGGCAATGGCGTTTTCCTTATTTGGGCATATATTTATAGTGTCTGTTAGCATGTGATTGGTCAAAAATCTATGTTGTCATTTCTAATAACTTTATTGATCTTTGCAATGCTGTGAAGAGCAGAGTGTTATTTCGCTCGAGCGGAAATACGCATTCGCAGAAGCAAATTTTAGACCAAAAAAAAAAAAACACAAACACAGACACAGACACACAGTTTTGTCTAAATTACTATACATATCTGTGTACTCACCACAGTTTTTGTGATCATTCAGCTGGACAGTCACAAAGTGGGCAACATTCAGTATCATTTTTTTGTGTGTTTGTTTACATAATCAGGATTTTAGGATATAAAACAAATAAGGACACTATTTAGCAACATCACATTTTTTTTTTTTCACTTAAAAAAATTAAAGCTTAACATGTTTCCGGATTTTTACTATAAGAAATATTACACATTCCAACACAACAAAAGCATTACACAATCACTTTACAATAACAAAAAAAATGACAACATTAAAAATAATACATAAGCATACTGTGCTTTTAATTTTAATAAAAAAGATAATATAAAAACACTATACCTGAAATATTCGGCAACAATCCTTGCCCTGACTTGGCTCCCCCTCCGTGTAACACTCCCCCCACCGAAGTGTCGAACAACCCCTGGCTCCTCATCAGGCAATTCCTCTGCCTGTGGAAGCTCTACACTACTCCTTACCGCGATATTATGTAGTATTGCGCACAGGACCACTATTTTACTTGCCATCTCCGGCGAATACATGATGTCGCCACCAGTGCGGTGGAGCACACGAAACCGCCCTTTAAGGACACCAATTGTGCGCTCCACCAGCTGCCTAGTGGCAGTAAGCGCGGAGTTAAATGCCATCTGTGGTCCTGGCCTGGGATTACGGTAAGGAGTCATGAGCCAGGGGGTGCAAGGATATCCACGGTCTCCTGTTTGATGAAAAACCCAAAATTAAAAATAGTATATTTTTAACTCAAAATATTTGTGAAAACAAAAAATGTGCACCAACTCACCCAATAACCACATGTCTGCTCGTTGACTTGATCTTAATCTCTGCCATATCCCTGATTGTCTAATGACATATGCATCATGTGAACTTCCAGTAAACTTTGCATTCAGGGAAAGGATCTGGAGGGATGGCCCACAAACAACCATTACATTCAGAGAATGAAACAGTTTCCTGTTTCTATAAATTTCTTCATTATGTCTTGGTGGCTGAATAGCTACATGTGTGCCATCCACAACCCCAATAACATGTGGGAAGCGACTACCACCTTCCTCAAATTGCCGCTTCACCACATCTAGGGCACCAACATCCAAAGGCATATCAATAAATTGCTTTACACGCTTTAGGAAAGCCTGGCAGACACGCCGCAGGACCTTACTGAACTGGCCCTGTGACATGCCAACCAGGTCTCCCACAACATGCTGATATGAGGCTGTAGCCAAGAAATGTAACACAGCAAGGAATTGTGTCAATGGTGGTATTGCTGTAGGATACCGAATTTCTGACTCCAGATCACTCTCTATTATGGAGAGAGTGACTAGGATTAGATGTGGTGGCAGCCTGTATCTACGCACCACCACATCATCTGGCATCCCAAAAAGTAGGACACGGGTTCGGAAAATTGGTGGCCTAGCACGCCTCCGTTGCCTTGGTTGATGAGGAGCCGGTTGTGGTTGTGGGGCTGGCGGTTGGGGTGGGAGTGCTGGCGTGGGTTGGGGAGGTAGGGCTTCGGCTGCGATAAATATAGACATCACACACTTTTATAGAAAAAAAAATAGAGATGTTGAATAATAAAAAAACAAAGTCCTAAAAATATAAAAACAATAAATGGTTAAAAAAAGGGGGTGTCAACTTACTGCAGGAGCATACGACATTTTTTCTGGGTTCAATTCAGGAAGAAATGGAAAATAAAAATTCAAAAAACATAATATATTAATATTTTTTTAAAAAGCTACACATGTTAAATAGAAATTTTAATAAATTTTAACTAATTTAAATTCTGAGCATCAAACACATCACAAACACCTTAAAAAAAAACAAAAAACATTTAACAAATTAAAAAAACAACAACAAACAATATAGGCATTTAGTAGCTAGTCCAGCCAAGAAAAACACTACTTTGCAGATCCATCCTGGTAACCAAAAAAACATTTATTATCAAGATGGAAAACAAACATAATCAATACACTTTGAACAAACACAAACAGGCACCAACACAGGCCAAGGGCACTTACCTGAGCCAAAATAAAGGTAGTATCAATTTGTGTTAATTGGCACACAAAAAGACAATAAGACTGTAGGGTTCAGTCACCCAAACAAAAGAACCTACAAGAGACCAAAAAGAACAGTCAAAAACAACATACAGACCATTAACACAAACAGGCAACAACACAGGCCAAGGGCACTTACCTGATCCAAAATAAAGGTTGTATCAATTTGTGTTAATTGGCACACAAAAAGACAATAAGACTGTAGGGTTCAGTCACCCAAACAAAAGAACCTACAAGAGACCAAAAAGAACAGTCAAAAACAACATACAGACCATTAACACAAACAGGCAACAACACAGGCCAAGGGCACTTACCTGATCCAAAATAAAGGTTGTATCAATTTGTGTTAATTGGCACACAAAAAGACAATAAGACTGTAGGGTTCAGTCAGCCAAACAAAATATCCTACAAGAGACCTTAAATTAGCTTAAAAACAATGAAGCACAGGTTTTTTGTCAAAAATGGACTTGCAAAATATATGTGTTAAAAAGATTAACAAACAATCAACATAAACTAAAATCGTTTATTAAAAATATAAACAAGACGAATCCCAGAATACTCACTAACGTTAATTCGCAGACAAAATGCTACACTGTCTATATTCTAAACGCGAACAAAAGTACAAATGTATGCTTCACAATTACTCACTCATAAAATTCCAATAGCACCTTCACGCACAAGCCTGCAAACTCAACTGTGAAACTCCAAACTACCTACACTCACAGCGTGCAAAGTAGGCCGTTAAATAAGCAGTGCAATCATTATCCAGATTAACATACTGTACACCTGTGTGAATTAACGCGACGCACGTAGGTATAAATAAGCACACACCTCGGCGTAAACACGTCATCGCAAACATGGCTTCTCGTGAGCAAATAGCAGCAGAGATGGACCGCATTGCAGAGCAGCAGATGGCATTGATGAAAAAACGCCTAGATTGCCAAAGGCGCATGTTGGAATGCGCCTCTGCGGATGGTGAAGAGGCAGGACCTAGTACTCTGCAAATTTCTGCTTCTGTACCCCAACAATTGAGTGGGGATACCCTGCCACACACACAGAGTGACCAAACTGAGGGAGAATTGGCTTTAGCCACACAAACACAACAGACAGAAGCTGCTAGTGAGGAGGAAGATGGTGATGACCAACAAGAAGAAACCTCACAGGCTACCTCCAGACGGAAGAAAAGACAGCCTGCATTCACTAAGAGGGAGTTGCGTGTCTTGGTCACGCAGGCCATGTCCAAAATCCATAGAGGCCCCAAAAACATGGGGGCTGCTTCAAAAGATCGCATCTGGAGAGACATCACAAAATCTGTGAATGAAGTTGGCTCTGTCGTCAGAACATCGCAGGAAGTGAGACGACGGTAAGTGCATCTTGACAGTCCTTTTTCTGTGCTAAGTTGACTAAAAAATGTAGTTACATGTGATGTTATGTCTAGCAAACACAAGCAGAACACGTGTGCTATATATTTACTTAGACCAATAATAATACTCCACTTTGTCCCTCTTTCACAATACATATGTAGGTGGGCCGACTTCAAATCCCGCCTGAAGGCAAAGAGGGCTGCGGAGTGGAATGCCTCAAGGGCTACAGGGGGTGGAACACCTGTCGCTGTGGAGTATACTGACTTGGAGGAGATGGCGATGCCCTGTGTCAGTTATGAGGAGGGCCAAGGGGTGTCTCATATGGACACGGACCTGCCTGAGATTCTGACGGGACATGACTTGGAAGGTAAGTTTACACATTAATTTGTCTGTAATTTGAACTGTATTTAGAATAATAAACTAATTTTGTATCCTACTTTTCCCCCACACATTCTTCAATTTGCTTGCCACAAAACACAGCACAGGGGGGTGAACAGTTTGAGTCACAGGCCGGTTATGTGGTTGAGGCTGAGGTGGAGGGACCTAGTGGGTCTGGCAGTGTGGGCCAACAAATCCCACCTCTGCAGGTTCCTACTGGCCCCCCCACCCAACCCTCTGCTATCCCGGAGATCCTGCTTGAAATTGCTAGGTATGGTGAGAGCCTAAATCGGTTTCAAGACGGGGTCATCCGGGAGGTAAGCCAGATAGCTGTCCGGCTCACTGAGCACCGAACCTGTGTTGAGCAAGGTGTTGCTCAACTCTGCCAAAGTCTGGCAGAGATCAGGCAGGGCCAAGAACAACTTGCCTCCTCATTCCAAAGCCTTGCAAATAACATCTTGCAAGGGCTCCAGGACATCGCTGTCTCCCTTGCCCACAGTGGCAGAGAGCCAACCACATCGGCTCCATCCCCTGCCCCTGCCCAGGAAGAACAGGACACTGGGCAGGCCCAACGAAGGTCGCTCCGCAGACCTTCCAAAGAAGAACAGGCTCAGGCGGGTAGAAAAAGAAGAAAATGATGTCTCTCCAGATGGGCAGCACCCATGTTTTTGTTGTTGCCTCTATGTTATTTTGGAGTTGGCTTGTGTGGCCAGAATGGATAACTCCCTCTTAGTGAAATGTTTTCTTTCTGTTTGGAGGTATTGTAGCCTGTGAGTTTATTTGTATAAACACCAGAGCCATCTTCCTCTTACTAGTGTGCTATGTATTGTTGTGTTTGTGTGGTGGATCCTAATTCTTTCTCATTTGGTATAAAATTTGTGTGTGGCAGGGTGTGTAATATGTTTTATTTATGCTTTAAAAATATACTTTTGTCAGAAGCAGAATTTTGCAGAGTACTGAGTTCTGCTATATAATTATTGTCAGTGCCATCTGCTTGCTGCTTGGTCCATCTCTGCCTGTGAGACTCACGTGGAGCCATGTTGTTTAAATGGTGTGAAATATTATTTCAGTAATAAAAAATATATATTAAAAATTGGTGCAGTTTCTTCAAGGTAATGCATTAGGTAAATCTTATTTCCAGAAAGATTAGGTCAGCATATAGACACTTGGAGACCAATCTGCAATTTCTCCGAAAAAAAAAAACAAAACTAAAAAAGGTATGTTTTGCACCACACTTTAATGTCCATATTAAGTAAACAGACCCGACACTTTGTAGAAATATCTATGGTCAACAGGACATAATTTAAAACATTGTCAGATATTAAAAACAAATATTATTGTGACTTTTAAGACTAAATAATAGTGTAAGCTGCATTATGTGGGTGTTGGTTTATTTTTAAAAAATGTTGCAGATTTAAATAACTTACACAAATAATTTCACTTGTTTGTATTTGGTAGTCTAACACACATTAAAACATTTCACAAATGCTTACACACCAACGAAAACCACAATAACACCCTTATTTGACAGTGTGTGCGATTTATATGTGAGTAGAATAAACATGTAATGTGTGTTCAGACAATTGCTGGTTGGTAACTTTCATCTGCTCATTAATTAACAAGTAATTGGACATCAGATGAATGTGCTCTCCAATTAACTGTTAATTACTGCATACACACTTGTACCAGTACTTCGCAAATGTAGAGTAACTGCAGACCTACTCGGCTGCTGCGTGAATGTTGCTACGGTTTCCTATGTTAGTTTTAACAGCGACAATGTTTATTTGCGAAAAACACGCCCATTGCGAGTTGCATACTCCCACACTGTACACCCACTTTCACGCCCATGTCGGAGCATTGCGAAGTCTCGCCTCCGCCACGCCCACGCCACTCCTCGTTTTCGTTTGCAAGTTACGGCTTTTTTTTTCTGAGTAATTTAGCACAGTTGTCGTACGTATGTACTCGCGCATGCGTAATCACGCATTTGCGCATGCGCAGATACTTACATTTCGTACATTTGCGTTGCGATGACTCTTAGCGACCAACTCGGAATGAGGGCCATGGTTTTGCCCAACTGCTAACAAAAATCCTGCTGCGATCAACTCAGAATTACCCCCCATGGCCCTCATTCCGAGTTGTTCGCTCGCAAGCTGCTTTTAGCAGCATTGCACACGCTAAGCCGCCGCCTACTGGGAGTGAATCTTAGCATCTTAAAATTGCGAACGAAAGATTTGCAATATTGCGATAAGACATCTCTGTGCAGTTTCTGAGTAGCTCGAGACTTACTCTGCCAGTGCGATCAGTTCAGTGCTTGTCGTTCCTGGTTTGACGTCACAAACACACCCAGCGTTCGCCCAGACACTCCTCCGTTTCTCCAGCCATTACCGCGTTTTTCCCAGAAACGGTAGCATTTTTTCCCACACGCCCCTAAAACGGTCTGTTTCCGCCCAGAAACACCCACTTCCTGTCAATCACATTACGATCACCAGAACGATGAAAAAACCGTGAGTAATATTCCTAACTGCATAACAAATTTACTTGGCGCAGTCGCAGTGCGAACATTGCACATGCGCATTAAGCGGAAAATCGCTGCGATGCGAAGAAAATTACCGAGCGAACAACTCGGAATGACCACCTATGTGCACTGCAGGGAAGGCAGATTTAACATGTGCAGAGAGAGTTAGATTTGGGTGTGGTGTGTTCAATCTGCAATCTAATTTGCAGTGTAAAAATAAAGCAGTCAGTATTTACCCTGCACAGAAACAAAATAACTCACCCAAATCTAACTCTTTCTGCACATGTTATATCTGCCTCCCCTGCAGTACACATGGTTTTGCCCAACTGCAAACAAAATTCCTGCTGCGATCAACTTGGAATTACCCCCATCGAATTACCCCCATTTTCACACTGCTCGTGTATATAAGACATAGGGCCTAATTCAGTTTGGATCGTAATACGCGTTCCAACCGCAAAAACTATGAAGAGGATGGGGGCATATACGCAGGGTCCATCCTGTGCGTGTGCCTACATTTTCTCCGGGTGCCCCGCAGAAAATGCGAATGCCTCTGCCTGTCAATCAGTAGAGGGCGTACCTTCGCAGGTATATCGCGATCATGAGCCATGTCTCCCATTTTTGTCATTATAGGTGCTCTGTGAGCTGCTGGCCATGCCCCAGCCCCTCTGTCTCCCGTGAATAGACATTGAGGCTTATTCAGACCAGATCGCTTCAATTTATTTTCACCCAGCGGGCAATCAGGTCTGCACTGCACATGCGTATGCGCCACAATGCGTAAGTGCGACGGTCTGGAGATCACAAGAAGATTGACAAGAAGAGGGTGTTTGTGTGGGTGGCAACTGAATGTTTCTAGGGAGTGTCCGGAAAAACACTAGAGGGACCCGGCGTTTTGTGGGAGGATTTGTGACGTCACCTCAATGGCTGAGTAAGTGCTGAGCTGTGCAGCTCTTGTGCACATGTGATCACACACCTGCACAGCAAATTTTCCCTTCCGCTGTAGGCGGCAACTACCTGATTACAGGGATGCAAAAAACACACCCTAGCGATCAGGTCTGAATTACCCACAATGTGCATATTTGCAGAGCAACAAGCTACAGGGAGCCTTCCACCCCCCCCCCCCTTCCCCATGACTATGGGACACTGCGGCCCCCACAGGGGGGGGGGTTGTTTGGGTTAGCTGGACATTCCCAAAAAAAGTGACTGTCCTGCAAAAATTGGTATAGTTGGGAGGTATGTTCAAATACATTTATTGTTTTGCATGCAGGGTAAATACTGGCTTCTTTGACATTTAGCCACAAATGCTGCACAGCTGAATTACAGTATTACACTGCAATTAACAGTTATGCTAGGACATTCCCCCTCCCAAATCTACCTCTCTCTGCATGTTACATCTGTCCCACAGTGGCGTGCGGTGAGGTCAGTGGCTAGTGAGGCACTACAGCCATAATTTCCGCCGAATCCTGCCGATGACCCTTAGCCAATGCCCGCTACTGCCTCTGAGCCGATACCCGCTGCCACCGCCAATGGCTTACAAACTCTCCCACAATCAACTGACCCAGCCCTCCACCACTAATTTCTATCTCAGTCCGATGCCGCCAATGCCCGCTGCCTGCCTGCTCATTGTTCTTGTTATATATTATACATTTTTAAAGAAAAAAAAAATGAGTGTTTGGGACTGGGAAGGGTGAGGGAGGAGGACATGAATGCAATTTTGTTGTCCAGGGCTTCCATTAACTTAAAGGAGAAGGGTCTGAATGGGTTAAAAAAAAATGCGTGAGGTCCCCCCTCCTTAGTATAACCAGCCTCGGGCTCTTTGAGCCGGTCCTGGTTATTTAAATACTGGGGGAAAAATTGGACAGGGGTTCCCCGTATTTAGACAACCAGCACCGGGCTCTTAGAACGGTCCAGGTTCCAAAAATACGTGGGACAAAAGATGTAGGGGTCCCCCATATTTTTAAAACCAGCACCGGGCTCCACTAGCCAGAGAGATAATGCCACAGCCGGGGGACACTTTTATGTAGGTCCCTGCGGCCCTGGCATTACCCCTCCAACTAGTCACCCCTGGCCGGGGTTCCCTGGAGGAGTGGGGACCCCTTAAATCAAGAGGTTCCTCCCCTCGAGGCACCCAAGGGCCAGAGGTGAAGCCCGAGGCTGTCCCCAGCACCCCTGGGTGGTGGGTGCCGGGCTGATAGCCATGTGTGTAAAAAAAGAATATTGTTTTTTTTTTTTGTGGAACTACAAGGCCCAGCAAGCCTCCCCCGCTTGCTGGTACTTGGAGAACCTCAAGTACCAGCAGGCGGGGAAATAACGGGCTTGCTGGTACCTGTAGTTCTACAACAACAAAAAATACCCAAATAAAAACACAAACACACACAGCATGACAGTAAAATTATTGAGACAGGCTGTAGCATGTGGGTGCATGTAACCCTATAAAAGTGATGGATTTGGTGACTATTACAATACCCACTGTTGCTGTCTGAAAAATTATGGATTTATAGATTGCTCTGCCGAGACATGTTTTTTTCTAAAATGCACCACAGGTATGGATGGATAGTATACTTGACGACACAGAGGTAGGTAGAGCAGTGGCCTACTGTACCGTACTGCTATATATTATATTATTTATTATTATTATTATCCTTTATTTATATGGCGCCACAAGGGTTCCGCAGTGCCCAATTACAGAGTACATAAACAAATAATCAAACAGGAAAACAGCAACTTACAGTTGACGACAATATAGGACAAGTACAGGGTAAATAAACATAGCTACATCAGCAGATGACACTGGAATAAGTATCAGGTGGCAGAAGACTGCTGGATTTGGTGCAGCTGAAGATTATTAAAGTAAGAAAAGAGTAAGCACATGAGGGAAGAGGGCCCTGCTTGTGAGAGCTTACATTCTAAAAGGGAGGGGTAGACAGACAGGGGTGAGACAGATGGGGTACATAGAGAGCGTGGAACAGAGGTTTAGGATGAGATTTGGCTGGGTTTGGTGAAGAAGTGGGTCTTGAGACCCCGTTTGAAGTTTTGTAGAGAGGTGGAGAGTCTGAGGGGGAGAGGTAGGGAATTCCAGAGAAGTGGTGCAGCACGTGAAAAATCTTGGTGGTAGGAGTGGGAGGAAGTAATCCGTAGGCAGGAGTCGGTGTGCATTAGCAGAGCGAAGAGGACGGGTGGGAGTGTAAAGCGAGATAAGATCAGAGATGTAGATGGGAGAGGAGTGGGTGAGGGCTTTGTAAGCAAGTGTGAGAAGCTTGAAATGGATTCTGAAAGGGAAGGGGAGCCAGTGAAGGACTAGTAAGAGAGGAGAGGTGGACGTAGTGCGTTTGGTGAGGAAAATGAGCCGGGAAGCAGCATTGAGGATAGATTGGAGAGGAGAGAGGTATTTGTCAGGAATGCCAGTCAGGAAGAGATTACAGCAGTCCTGTCTGGAGATGACCAGTGAGTGGATAAGAGTCTTAGTAGCATCCTGGGTCAGAAAGGGTCTGATCCTGGAAATATTTTTTAGATGAAAACGGCAGGTTTGTGAGAGGTGCTGAATGTGTGGTTTGAAGGAGAGGGAGGAGTCAAGGATTACTCCAAGACAGCGCACTTGGGGGGTAGAGGAGATAGTAGTGCCATCAATAGATAATGAGATTGTAGGAGGTGAGGTTATGCGGGAGGGAGGGAAGATGATCAGCTCGGTCTTAGACATGTTAAGTTTAAGAAAGAGCTGGGACATCCAGGAAGAGATAGCAGAGAGACAGTTGGAGATACGAGTGAGGAGAGTAGGGGAGAGGTCTGGAGAGGAAAGATAGATTTGAGTGTCATCAGCATAGAGATGATATTGGAAACCAAAAGAACTAATGAGCTTACTTAGTGAGGACGTATAGAGAGAGAAGAGAAGAGGACCAAGGACAGAACCTTTGGGTACCCCTACAGTTAGTGGAAGTGAGGGGGAGGTGGAGTCATGAGAGGAGACAGAGAATGAACGGTCAGAAAGGTAGGACGACAACCAAGAGAGGGCTGTGTTACGCAGACCAATGGAGTGAAGGATTTGCAGTAGGAGAGGATGGTCCACAGTGTCAAAAGCAGCAGAGAGATCAAGTAGAATAAGTAGAGAGTAGTGTCCCTTAGATTTAGCAGCATGGAGGTCATTGCATACTTTTGTAAGGGCAGTTTCAGTGGAGTGGAGAGGACGGAAGCCAGACTGGAATGGGTCAAGCAGTGAGTGTGAGGAAAGAAAGGAAGTAAGGCGGTTGTAGACAATACGCTCAAGGAGTTTGGAGGCAAAAGGGAGGAGAGAGATGGGTCGGTAGTTGGAGAGAGTGTTTGGATCAAGGGTAGGTTTTTTAAGAATAGGAGAGATGAGAGCGTGCTTGAAGGCAGAGGGGACAGTGCCTGATGAGAGGGAGAGATTGAGAAGGTGGGAAAGATGGGAAAAAGCAGAAGAAGAGAGGTGGCAAAGGAGGCGGGAGGGGATTGGGTCAAGTGGGGAGGTGGTGAGGGGACAGGAACGAATGAGGGCCATGACTTCCTCTCCAGATGCATGGGAGAAAGATGACAGAGTTGGTGCGAGGGATGGGGAGGGTTCGTAAGGGTTGGGAGAAGGCTGGTTACTGATAGTCTGGTGTGATGTGATGTCCTGACGTATGGAGTCAATTTTGGATGTGAAGTAAGTGGCAAAGTCAAGAGCAGAGAGTGAGGAAGGGAGACGAGGTGGAGGTGGGCAGAGGAGTGAGTTGAGAGTGGCAAAGAGGCGCCGGGGGTTGGAAGACTGGGAGGAGATGAGGTTCTTGAAGTATGACTGTTTAGCAAGAGAAAGGGCAGCACTGAAGGATGAGAGCATAAGTTTGGAATGGAGGAAGTCTGCCTTAGAGCGTGATTTCCTCCAGTGTCGCTCAGCCGTACGTGAGCATTTTTGCAGATATCTGGTGCATTTGGTGTGCCAGGGTTGAGGTGTTAATTTGTGAGGGTGAATAGTGGTTGGTGGAGCAACAGAGTCAAGAGCAGAAGTAAGAGAAGCATTGTATGTGGAAGTGGCTTGTTCAGGGCATGAGAGAGAGAGAATAGGAGAGAGAAGTGAGTCAAACAGGGAGGAAAGGAATGTGGTGTCAATAGCTTCAATGTTACGCTTAGTGATGGTAGCCTTAGGAGGTAGAGATGGGGAAGTCGAGAGAGATAGGTTGAAGGAGAGCAGGTGGTGGTCAGAGAGGGGAAATGGGGAGTTGGAAAAATCAGAAATATCACAGCGGTGAGTGAAGACCAGATCCAGTGAGCTCCCATTCACATGGGAGGGTGAGGAGGTCCACTGGGAGAGACCAAGTGAAGAAGTGAGGTTAAGGAGTTTAGAGGCAGGGGATTGTGTGGGGATGTCAATAGGGATGTTGAAATCGCCTAGGATAATGGTGGGAATGTCAGAAGAGAGGAAGTGAGGAAGCCAGGAAGCAAAGTTGTCGATTAATTTGGAAGCAGTGCCAGGGGGGCGGTAAATGACAGCTACTCTAAGATGGACTGGTTGGAAGAGGCATATGGCGTGGACCTCAAATGTAGAGAATATAAGGGATGGTTCTGGTGGTATGAGTTGGTAGGAGTAACTAGAAGGTAAAAGGACCCCAACACCACCCCATGGCGACCCCCAGGTCGGGGTGTGTGTGTGAATGTAAGGCCCCCAGCAGAGAGAGCAGCAGCAGAAGTAGTGTCAGAGGGCGTAATCCAAGTTTCAGTAATGGCTAGTAGGTGTAGGGAGTTGGAAATGAAAAGGTCATGAGTGGGGACCAGTTTGTTATAAACAGATCTGGCATTCCAGAGGGCACAGGATAGGGGGTATGAGTTTGTGGGAGAGATGTGAATTAGATTTTCAGGGTTGCTGTAGCGATGAGGTGGGATTAACTTTGAGGGCAGGGATGATGAGAGAGTAGTGATGGTACGGGTGCCTGAGCTAGGAGGGGAAACTGCAGGAGGTGGGCAGGGAGGGAGGTCAGTGTGATGTGGATGGGGGTGTGGGGAGGTGACAGGGAGGGGAGAGAGGGAGCAGGGCTGAATTGTGGGGTAGCAGGACCATGGGGCAGAGGTGAATGAAAGTGGGGTAACAGGAAAGGTGGGGGAAGGAAACAGAGGGATGGAGGGGAGACAGAGGAGGGGAGAGAGGAGGAGGTGGAGGAGACTAGGGGGGAAGGCTAAAGATACATTATTAGGTAGACACTGAGTGATGTGGGGAGTATAAGAAAACCTTGACATAGTGTTAAGTAGGTAAATAGGTTGAGGGAAAGTGGAAGTAGGAGAGGAGACTGTAAGGCAATCCGAGCAGAAGAATTGCAGAAATGCAGGTGAGAAAAGCAGTGTAGGCTCAAGGGGTGTAGTATTAGTATGAAATGAGTCAAAAGCGTAGATAAAGTGGGTGCAGAAAAGTATTTGGAGTGTAAGAAATGAAAGGATTGTGAGAGGTTTAAGAAGCAATGGTAATTATGTTAGATGTTTTAAGTGTTTGCAGGTAAAATTGCATTGGTGCAGCTGTGCTTAAAAAACAAAATTACAATAATACAGATACAGGCATTTGTAGGTGAAATGGATGGTTTATGAAATGTCCAAGTAAGGTAGTTCTGTGCTATGTAATCAGATGCAACAATCAGGAGGTGAGTGATCTGAGGAGTAAGTGACTCACATTTGTTATTAGTTCTTCAGTTTTCTTTGTTTTGTTAGATTGGTGTGCTTCTGTTTTCCTTCTTTTTCACTTCGATTGAACGCTGATTGAACACTGCTGTTATGTGTCAATTTTATCACGCTTTGATAAAAATGCACGCTTAGATCAATAAATGCACAGCCAAATGGCTTTGCACAGCCTACACCATTGGACTTAAGTAGAAGACTATTACAAGTGAAACCAATAATTGAAATCTGTAACCACACCCCACCCCCTCAAATGCCAGGCAATAAATTACCTTAAAAACAACAACCAGGCATTCCACAAAGATTAAACTGGGTCTATATCATTCAAAACTTTAAAAAAGTACTTCAAAATCACATACTATGCAATAATGTTTCAATTTGCATTACCCAGCAGAATTAGCTTTGCATATATAGATATAGTGCAGCAGAATATATTGGTGGTTGTAGTCAATTGTAATTACTCAGCAGAATTAGCTTTGCATATATAGATATAGTGCAGCAGAATATATTGGTGGTTGTAGTCAATTGTAATTACCCAGCAGAATTAGCTTTGCAAATATAGATATAGGGCAGCAGAATATATTGGTGGTTGTAGTCAGTTGTAATTACCCAGCAGAATTAGCTTTGCATATATATAGTGCAGCAGAATATATTGGTGGTTGTAGTCAATTGTAATTACCCAGCAGCAGCTCTACTGCACTCAACATCACCAGTGCTCACAATATATATATAATGCTATATACTATGCCATAGTGGTGCTTACTATATAACACCTCCTACTGCGTTCCCCCTGGCAATGAGCATGACACCCAGAGAGTGAAACCCCTGGCAATGAGCATGACACCCAGCACGTGAAACTCTTGGCATTGAGCAGTTTTTGTAAAAGTAATTAGAAGCTTTACTGTAGGGCATAGTGTATCACAGATATTGTGGTGAGTGACATAATATGTTCCAAAGGGCATTAATGTGTGGGGCTTAACATGGTGGAAATTACTGTACTTTTTTCCCTGTGGTGGCCGAGGTCTGTTGGTGCAGGGTCAAGAACTGGGGTGTAAGGTAGTCTTTGCCTGCAAGGCTACGCCCATTTTATGGAGACCATACCCATTTTTGCGAGGTCACGCCCCCCCATCCCGTCCGGAGCGCTCACGCAAATATAGTTTTTTTTATTATAAGGGCACGGTCGTGCCCTTATATTAAGGCTGAATCGAACAAACGGAATTCTCCCATAGGGAACTTCTGAGATGGGGGCATGGTGTTTGAGGGGCTACACCTCAAAAGTGATTAAACGTACTGAGCTGAAATTTGGCAAGGGAGCATAGAATCGTCACCCGGTGCTGCATGCGACATTTCAGGGTAAAATAATAAAAAGTGAGGAATTGGGAGTAACCTAAAGTTCCAACTGTCAGTTTTTTTCTGCGACTTCCTGTATGGCTTTTTGACATGGTTTTCCCATAGAGTGAATCAGAAATTTTTTGGGAAGGCATAACTCAGGATAGAGGATGAATTAAGACTTGGGGTTTGTTTTATTAGATAGAGTATGTCCCAGTGTAGTGCCTTTTGGGGTTGTGGTTTTTCAGAAAGTTATAGTTTTTTTTTAATTAAGAGAAATATGCCCCATTATAGAGATAGGGCATTTCAATTTGTTGCGCCTGCGCAGTGGCCGCCAGCAGGGGGTGTACAGAGAGTAAGCTCTAGTAGCCTATACACTGGCCGTTGGGCACGAGGAGACAGAGCGGGAAGGAGTCACGTGGAGCTGCAGGAGGACAGCCAGCGGTTCCCGGCGTGTGAGGCTGTCACTGAGGTCCATGAAGCGGGAGGAGATCGCCGGTGCTGCACACCGCTGGGTGAGTATTGTCAGGCAGCCCCCACTGTGTACCCTGCTTCTTTTCCCCCTCCCCCCCCCCCCCCGCGTGTCCGGCCACCCTCCCCTCCCGGCCGTGCCCTCCCTCCCCGCTGTGTGCGCGGCCGCCAGCCGGATCGCCCCTGGTGGCTGCCTGCGTCTCCTCTGCCTGTGGTGCCGTGAGCTGCCCGCTGCTGTCGCTCCAGACGGGGTGCTGCTGGCAGTAGGAGGCGTCTCCCGTAGTACTGTATGTCTCCTGCTGTCCCCCGCCGCTGTGTGTGTGTGTCCTTTCCCGCTGTGTGTGTGTGTGTCGCCCACTTCCGCTGTGTCCCCCCCCCCCCGCTGCTGTGTCCCCCCCGCTGCTGTGTCCCCCCCCCCCTGCTGTGCCCCCCCCCCCTGCTGTGTGTGTCCCCCCCCCTGCTGTGTGTGTCCCCCCCCTGCTGTGTGTGTGTGTCCCCCCCCCTGCTGTGTGTCCACCCCCCCTGCTGTGTGTGGTGCCCCCCGCTGTGTGTCCCCCCCCCTGCTGTGTGTGTGTCCCCCCCCTGCTGTGTGTGTCCCCCCCCCTGCTGTGTGTGTCCCCCCCCTGCTGTGTGTGTGTGTCCCCTGCTGTGTGTGTGTCCCCCCCCTGCTGTGTGTGTCCCCCCCCTGCTGTGTGTGTCCCCCCCCCTGCTGTGTGTGTCCCCCCCCACCGTGTGTGTCCCCCCCCCGCCGTGTGTGTCACCCCCCGCCGTGTGTGTCCCCCCCCGCCGTGTGTGTCCCCCCCCTCCTCCTGCTGTGTGTGTGTCCCCGCCCGCCCCCTGCTGTGTGTGTGTCCCCCCCCCGCCCCCTGCTGTGTGTGTGTCCGCCCCCTGCTGTGTGTGTACCCGCCCCCTGCTGTGTGTCCCCGCCCCCTGCTGTGTGTGTGTCCCCGCCCTCCCTGCTGTGTGTGTGTCCCCCCCCGCACGCCCTCCCTGCTGTGTGTCCCCCGCCCTCCCTGCTGTGTGTCCCCCGCCCGCCCTCCCTGCTGTGTGTCCCCCGCCCGCCCTCCCTGCTGTGTCCCCCCCCCGCCCTCCCTGCTGTGTGCCCCCCCGCCCTCCCTGCTGTGTGTCCCCCCCCCCGCCCTCCCTGCTGTGTGTCCGTCCCGCCCGCCCTCCCTGCTGTGTGTCCGTCCCGCCCGCCCTCCCTGCTGTGTGTCCGTCCCGCCCGCCCTCCCTGCTGTGTGTCCGTCCCCCCGCCCTCCCTGCTGTGTGTCCGTCCCCCCGCCCTCCCTGCTGTGTGTCCGTCCCCCCCCGCCCTCCCTGCTGTGTGTCCGTCCCCCCCGCCCTCCCTGCTGTGTGTCCGTCCCCCCCGCCCTCCCTGCTGTGTGTCCATCCCCCCCGCCCTCCCTGCTGTGTGTCCGTCCCCCCCCGCCCTCCCTGCTGTGTGTCCGTCCCCACCGCCCTCCCTGCTGTGTGTCCGTCCCCCCGCCCTCCCTGCTGTGTGTCTGTCCATCCCCCCCCCGCCCTCCCTGCTGTGTGTCCGTCCATCCCCCCCCCGCCCTCCCTGCTGTGTGTCCGTCCATCCCCCCCGCCCTCCCCGCTGTGTGTCCGTCCAACCCCCCCCGCCCTCCCTGCTGTGTGTCCGTCCATCCCCCCCGCCCTCCCTGCTGTGTGTTCATCCCCCCCGCCCTCCCTGCTGTGTGTCTGTCCATCCCCCCCCGCCCTCCCTGCTGTGTGTCCGTCCATCCCCCGCCCTCCCTGCTGTGTGTCCGTCCATCCCCCCCCCCGCCCTCCCTGCTGTGTGTCCGTCCATCCCCCCCCGCCCTCCCTGCTGTGTGTCCGTCCATCCCCCCCACCCTCCCTGCTGTGTGTCCGTCAACCCCCCCCCGCCCTCCCTGCTGTGTGTCCGTCCATCCCCCCCCGCCCTCCCTGCTGTGTGTCCGTCCATCTCCCCCGCCCTCCCTGCTGTGTGTCCGTCCATCCCCCCCCCGCCATCCCTGCTGTGTGTCCGTCCATCCCCCCCGCCCTCCCTGCTGTGTGTCCGTCCATACCCCCCCCCCGCCCTCCCTGCTGTGTGTCCGTCCATCCCCCCCCCGCCCTCCCTGCTGTGTGTCCGTCCATCCCCCCCCCGCCCTCCCTGCTGTGTGTCCGTCCATCCCCCCCCGCCCTCCCTGCTGTGTGTCCGTCCATCCCCCCCCCGCCCTCCCTGCTGTGTGTCCGTCCATCTCCCCCCCGCCCTCCCTGCTGTGTGTCCGTCCAACCCCCCCCGCCCTCCCTGCTGTGTGTCCGTCCAACCCCCCCCCCGCCCTCCCTGCTGTGTGTCCGTCCAACCCCCCCCCGCCCTCCCTGCTGTGTGTCCGTCCAACCCCCCCGCCCTCCCTGCTGTGTGTCCGTCCAACCCCCCCCCCGCCCTCCCTGCTGTGTGTCCGTCCATCCCCCCCGCCCTCCCTGCTGAGTGTCCGTCCATCCCCCCCGCCCTCTCTGCTGTGTGTCCGTCCCCCCCGCCCTCCCTGCTGTGTGTCCCCCGCCCGCCCTCCCTGCTGTGTGTCCCCCGCCCGCCCTCCCTGCTGTGTCCCCCCCCCCGCCCTCCCTGCTGTGTGCCCCCCCCCGCCCTCCCTGCTGTGTGTCCCCCCCCCGCCCTCCCTGCTGTGTGTCCGTCCCGCCCGCCCTCCCTGCTGTGTGTCCGTCCCGCCCGCCCTCCCTGCTGTGTGTCCGTCCCCCCGCCCTCCCTGCTGTGTGTCCGTCCCCCCGCCCTCCCTGCTGTGTGTCCGTCCCCCCCCGCCCTCCCTGCTGTGTGTCCGTCCCCCCCGCCCTCCCTGCTGTGTGTCCGTCCCCCCCGCCCTCCCTGCTGTGTGTCCATCCCCCCCGCCCTCCCTGCTGTGTGTCCGTCCCCCCCCGCCCTCCCTGCTGTGTGTCCGTCCCAACCGCCCTCCCTGCTGTGTGTCCGTCCCCCCGCCCTCCCTGCTGTGTGTCCGTCCATCCCCCCCCCCGCCCTCCCTGCTGTGTGTCCGTACATCCCCCCCGCCCTCCCTGCTGTGTGTCCGTCCATCCCCCCCGCCCTCCCTGCTGTGTGTCCGTCCAACCCCCCCCGCCCTCCCTGCTGTGTGTCCGTCCATCCCCCCCGCCCTCCCTGCTGTGTGTTCGTCCCCCCCGCCCTCCCTGCTGTGTGTCTGTCCATCCCCCCCCCGCCCTCCCTGCTGTGTGTCCGTCCATCCCCCGCCCTCCCTGCTGTGTGTCCGTCCATCCCCCCCCGCCCTCCCTGCTGTGTGTCCGTCCATCCACCCCCCGCCCTCCCTGCTGTGTGTCCGTCCATCCCCCCCACCCTCCCTGCTGTGTGTCCGTCAACCCCCCCCCCGCCCTCCCTGCTGTGTGTCCGTCCATCCCCCCCCGCCCTCCCTGCTGTGTGTCCGTCCATCTCCCCCGCCCTCCCTGCTGTGTGTCCGTCCATCCCCCCCCCCGCCATCCCTGCTGTGTGTCCGTCCATCCCCCCCCGCCCTCCCTGCTGTGTGTCCGTCCATCCCCCCCCCGCCCTCCCTGCTGTGTGTCCGTCCATCCCCCCCGCCCTCCCTGCTGTGTGTCCGTCCATCCCCCCCGCCCTCCCTGCTGTGTGTCCGTCCATACCCCCCCGCCCTCCCTGCTGTGTGTCCGTCCATCCCCCCTCGCCCTCCCTGCTGTGTGTCCGTCCATCCCCCCCGCCCTCCCTGCTGTGTGTCCGTCCATCCCCCCCCCCGCCCTCCCTGCTGTGTGTCCGTCCATCCCCCCCGCCCTCCCTGCTGTGTGTCCGTCCATCCCCCCCGCCCTCCCTGCTGTGTGTCCGTCCATCCCCCCCGCCCTCCCTGCTGTGTGTCCGTCCATCCCCCCCGCCCTCCCTGCTGTGTGTCCGTCCATCCCCCCCACCCTCCCTGCTGTGTGTCCGTCCATCCCCCCCGCCCTCCCTGCTGTGTGTCCCCCCCCCCCGCCCTCCCTGCTGTGTGTCCGTCCATCCCCCCCGCCTTCCCTGCTGTGTGTTCGTCCCCCCGCCCTCCCTGCTGTGTTTCCGTCCATCCCCCCCGCCCTCCCTGCTGTGTGTCCGTCCATCCCCCCCGCCCTCCGCCCTCCCTGCTGTGTGTCCGTCCAACCCCCCCCCCCCCCCGCCCTCCCTGCTGTGTGTCCGTCCAACCCCCCCCCCGACCTCCCTGCTGTGTGTCCGTCCAACCCCCCCCGCCCTCCCTGCTGTGTGTCCGTCCAACCCCCCCGCCCTCCCTGCTGTGTGTCCGTCCAACCCCCCCCCGCCCTCCCTGCTGTGTCCGTCCAACCCCCCCCCCGCCCGCCCTGCTGTGTGTCCGTCCAACCCCCCCCCGCCCTCCCTGCTGTGTGTCCGTCCAACCCCCCCCCCCCCCCGCCCTCCCTGCTGTGTGTCCGTCCAACCCCCCCCGCCCTCCCTGCTGTGTGTCCGTCCAACCCCCCCCCGCCCTCCCTGCTGTGTGTCCTTCCAACCCCCCCCCCGCCCTCCCTGTTGTGTGTCCGTCCAACCCCCCCACCCTCCCTGCTGTGTGTCCGTCCAACCCCCCCGCCCTCCCTGCTGTGTGTCCGTGCAACCCCCCCCCCAGCCCTCCTTGCTGTGGGTCCGTCCAACCCCCCCCCGCCCTCCCTGCTGTGTCTGTCCAACCCCCCCCCCGCCCTCCCTGCTGTGTGTCCGTCCAACCCCCCCACCCGCCCTCCCTGCTGTTTGTCCGTCCAACCCCCCCCGCCCTCCCTGCTGTTTGTCCGTCCAACCCCCCCCGCCCTCCCTGCTGTGTGTCCGTCCAACCCCCCCCCCGCCCTCCCTGCTGTGTGTCCGTCCAACCCCCCCGCCCTCCCTGCTGTGTGTCCGTCCAACCCCCCCCGCCCTCCCTGCTGTGTCCGTCCAACCCCCCCCCGCCCGCCCTGCTGTGTGTCCGTCCAACCCCCCCCCGCCCTCCCTGCTGTGTGTCCGTCCAACCCCCCCCCCCGCCCTCCCTGCTGTGTGTCCGTCCAACCCCCCCCCCGCCCTCCCTGCTGTGTGTCCGTCCAACCCCCCCGCCCTCCCTGCTGTGTGTCCTTCCAACCCCCCCCCCGCCCTCCCTGTTGTGTGTCCGTCCAACCCCCCCACCCTCCCTGCTGTGTGTCCGTCCAACCCCCCCGCCCTCCCTGCTGTGTGTCCGTGCAACCCCCCCCCCAGCCCTCCTTGCTGTGGGTCCGTCCAACCCCCCCCGCCCTCCCTGCTGTGTGTCTGTCCAACCCCCCCCCCCGCCCTCCCTGCTGTGTGTCCGTCCAACCCCCCCACCCGCCCTCCCTGCTGTTTGTCCGTCCAACCCCCCCCGCCCTCCCTGCTGTTTGTCCGTCCAACCCCCCCCCGCCCTCCCTGCTGTGTGTCCGTCCAACCCCCCCGCCCTCCCTGCTGTGTGTCCGGCCGCCCCCCCCTCCCTCCCTCCATGCTGTGTGTCCGCCCCCCCCCCTCCCTGCCCTCCCTCCCCTCCCTGCTGTGTGTCCGACCGCCCCCCCCTCCTCCTCCCTGCTGTGTCCGGCCACACCTCCTCCTCCCTGCTGTGTGTCCGGCCACCCCCCCTCCTACCTGCTGTGTGTCCGGCCACCCCCCCCTCCTACCTGCTGTGTGTCCGGCCACTCCCCCTCCCTACCGTGTGTCCGGCCACCCCCCCCCCTCCCTGCCGTGTGTCCGGCCACCCTCCCCTCCCTGCCGTGTGTCCGGCCACCCTCCCCTCCCTGCCGTGCGTCCGGCCACCCTCCCCTCCCTGCCGTGTGTCCGGCCACCCTCCCCTCCCTGCCGTGTGTCCAGCCACCCCCCCCTGCTGTGTGTCCGGCCACCCTCCCCTCCCCTGCTGTGTGTCCGGCCTACCCCCCTCCTCCCTGCTGTGTGTCCGGCCACCCCTCCCTGCTGTGTGTCCGGTCACCCTCCCCTGCTGTGTATTCGCCCACCCCCACTCCTCCCGATGTGTCCGGCCACCCCCTCCCCTCCCTGCTGTGTGTCCGGCCACCCCCACCCCCCCTCCCACGCAGCACCTGACACACACACGCAGCACCTGACACACACACACACACACAGACATGCAGCGCCTGACACACACACACACACACGCAGCACCTGACACACACACACACAGACACGCAGCGCCTGACACACACAGACACGCAGCGCCTGACACACACAGACACGCAGCGCCTGACACACAGACACGCAGCGCCTGACACACACAGACACGCAGCGCCTGACACACACAGACACGCAGCACCAGACACGCAGCACCTGACACACAGACACGCAGCACCTGACACGCAGCACCTGACACACAGACATGCAGCACCTGACACACAGACACGCAGCACCTGACACGCAGCACCTGACACACACACACGCAGCACCTGACACACAGACACGCAGCACCTGACACACAGACACGCAGCACCTGACACACAGACACGCAGCACCTGACACAAACACGCAGACACGCAGCACCTGACACACACACACGCAGACTCGCAGCACCTGACACACACGCAGACTCGCAGCACCTGACACACGAAGACTCGCAGCACCTGACACACGTATACTCGCAGCACCTGACACACACACGCAGCACCTGACACACACACGCAGCACCTGACACACACACACACGCAGCACCTGACACAAACACGCAGACACGCAGCACCTGACACACACTCGCAGCACCTGACACACACGCAGACTCGCAGCACCTGACACACAGACACGCAGCACCTGACACACAGACACGCAGCACCTGACACACAGACACGCAGCACCTGACACACAGACACGCAGCACCTGACACAAACACGCAGACACGCAGCACCTGACACACACACACGCAGACTCGCAGCACGTGACACACACGCAGACTCGCAGCACCTGACACACGCAGACTCGCAGCACCTGACACACGTATACTCGCAGCACCTGACACACACACGCAGCACCTGACACACACACGCAGACACGCAGCACCTGACACACACTCGCAGCACCTGACACACACGCAGACTCGCAGCACCTGACACACACACATGCAGCACCTGACACACACACACGCAGCACCTGACACACACACACACACACGCAGCACCTGACACACACACACACGCAGCACCTGACACAGACACACGCAGCACCTGACACACACACGCAGCACCTGACACACACACGCAGCACCTGACACACACACACGCAGCACCTGACACAGACACACGCAGCACCTGACACAGACACACGCAGCACCTGACACAGACACACACAGCACCTGACACAGACACACGCAGCACCTGACACACACACGCAGACACGCAGCACCTGACACACACACGCAGACACGCAGCACCTGACACACACACAGCACCTGACACACACACACACGCAGCACCTGACACACACACAGCACCTGACACACACACACACACACGCAGCACCTGACACACACACACACGCAGCACCTGACACACAGACATGCAGCGCCTGACACACACACGCAGACATGCAGCACCTGACACACACATGCAGCACCTGACAGACACACACACACAGACATGCAGCACCTGACACACACACACAGGCAGCACCTGACACACACATATACATGTGGCATTTAACGCACACACGCACAGCACCTGACACACAATCATATACACTCAGAGCACCTAACACACACATACACTCACAGCACCTCACACACACTCATATACACACTCAGCACCTGCCACTCACACATATATACACGCAGCACCTGACACAGACACACGCAGCAACTGACACAGACACACGCAGCACCTGAAACAGACACACGCAGCACCTGACACAGACACACGCAGCACCTGACACAGACACACGCAGCACCTGACACAGACACACGCAGCACCTGACACAGACACGCAGCACCTGACACACACACGCAGACACGCAGCACCTGACACACACACGCAGACACGCAGCACCTGACACACACACAGCACCTGACACACACACACACACGCAGCACCTGACACACACACAGCACCTGACACACACACACACACACAGCACCTGACACACACACACACGCGCAGCACCTGACACACAGACATGCAGCGCCTGACACACACACGCAGACATGCAGCACCTGACACACACATGCAGCACCTGACAGACACACACACACAGACATGCAGCACCTGACACACACACAGGCAGCACCTGACACACACATATACATGTGGCATTTAACGCACACACGCACAGCACCTGACACACAATCATATACACTCAGAGCACCTAACACACACATACACTCACAGCACCTCACACACACTCATATACACACTCAGCACCTGCCACTCACACATATATACACATGCAGCACCTGCCACTCCCACATACATGAACAGCACCTAACACACACTTATATACATGCAGCACCTGACACACACATACACGCGCAGCACCTGACAGTCACACACATACAGATGCGACACCTGACACAAACACATACACGCTCAACACCTGACACCCACGTGGCAGCTGACGCATACAAATGCAGCACCTGAGATACACACATACACGTACAGCACCTGACACACACACACACATGTATGTACACGCGCGGCTCCAGGCACACACATACGTACGTACACACGCGGCACTTGACACACGTACACGTGCGGCACCTGACACACACACGTACGTACACGTGTGGCACCTGAGACACACACACACACACGTATGCACATGCGTGGCTCCTGACACACACACACACGCGTGGCTCCTGACACACACACATGTACGTACACGCGCGGCTCCTGACACACACACACGTATGTACGTATACGCGCGGCACCTGACACCTACACGTATGTACGTATACGCGCGGCTCCTGACACCCACACGCATGTACACGCGCGGCTCCTGGCACACACGTACACGTGCGCCACCTGACACATACACGCGTGTACGTACACACATGCACAGCACCTGACATACACACATGTAGGTACGCGCCACCTGACACACACACGCACGACACCTGACACACACGTACGTACGTACGTACGCGCACGGCACCTGACACACACGTACGTGCACGCACGGCACTGACGTGTACGTACGCGCACGGCACCTGACACACACGTACATACTAGTGATGAGTGGGTTCGGTTTGTCGGAATCCGAACCCCCCCCCCCCCCCCCCCCCCGAACTTCACCCATTTTACACGGGTCCGAGGCAGGTTCGAACCTTCCCGCCTTGCTCGGCTAACCCGAGCGCGCCCGAACGTCATCATCCCGCTGTCTGGATTCTCGCGAGATTCGGATGTCTGCATTCGTGGAAAGGGGTCCTATGTGTAAACATGGGACCCCTTTCAGTCCGTCTGGTCCGGGTGTTCTGTTTGTTGTTTTGCCAAGTACGTGGATTTAATCTGGAACCTGGATCAGGTGAGTATAATTATCTTTTATTTTCAGGTACCCGTGGATTCTACTTGGAGAAGAGGACCGACTGCTTCGTGTCAACATAGGTAAGTATGTGTGTGTCGGCAGGTGTGAAATAAAGTTATACTTTCACGGTGTCTGTGTCCTGTTTTTATTTGGGTATTTTTTTTCCAGTAGAACTACAGGTACCAGCGGGCCCGTTTTTCTCCCGCATGCTGGTACTTGTGGTTCTCCAAGTACCAGCTTGCGGGGAGGCTTGCTGGGACTTGTAGTACTACTGGAAAAAACAATATTCTTTCAATTTTCTCAAGTCTATCAGCCTCCCATCCGCAGCCCTTGGATGGGGGGGACAGCCTCGGGCTTCACCCCTGGCCCTTGGGTGGCTGGGGGGGGGGGACCCCTTGATTGAATGAAAGGGTCCCCACCCCCCCAGGGTACCCCAGCCAGGGGTGACTAGTTGGATATTTAATGCAACGGCCGCAGGGCACTGTATAAAAGTGACCCCCGGCTGTGGCATTATCTGTCCAGCTAGTGGAGCCCGATGCTGGTGTAAAAAATACGGGGGACCCCTATTCTTTTTGTCCCCCGTATTTTTTGCACCAGCACCAGGTGCAGAGCCCGGTGCTGGTTTTAAAAATACGGGGGATCCCCTGTCCGTTTTTCCCCCGGATTTTTAGAACCAGGACCGGCTCGAAGAGCCCGAGGCTGGTTATGCTTTGGAGGGGGGACCCCACGCAATTTTTTTTCCGGGTTTTTCACATTCCATTTAAAAAATTAAAAAATAATCTTTTAAAAAATATATAAATAATACTTGTGCCTCCAAAAAAGACAAACAAGTACCTAATCCCTTCTAATATAAATAGATATGCTATTACCAAAAAAAAAAAACAGCAAAAAAAACATGTTTTTAAATTTTTTTATTAGATTCCGCCAGCAAAGTGTGGCGGATTGAAAATGACGAATTTACTGTTTAAAAGCACTGTTGTCGAATTTACAAACTTCAATTGAATATACTTTTGTCGAATTGCCGCATTTGTACCATTGCAGAAAAGTCGAATTTGTCAAATGTCGAATTTAAAAAAGTAGAATTTTGAAAGCCTGTAAGAATAGGCCCCGCCCCCTTCGTCACATCAGCCGTCCCCTTCTACCCCTGTACCTTGCTCTCTCCCGTCTGTAGGACTAGGCCCCGCCCCCTTCTTACCCTCCAGTGACTGCTCTCTCCTTACAAGTGGACCAGGCCTGCCCCCTACACGCTGCTGGTGTCTTCATTGTTACTTGGTCTGGAGCTCCGTTGGGGAGAGAACTCACGTGAGCTCATTAAGAATGAGGAACTGGGATGTTTTAATTTTATTGTGAGTAGTGTAGTGTGGTGATGTAGTATGTTGTATGGGGGGTATAGTGTAATTATGAAGTTCAGCATATGGGAGGGCTATAGCATAGTGATGTAGTGTGGCATATGGGGGGTGGTAGCGCATAGGCGTGCGTACAGGGGGTGCCTGGTGCGCACAGGCACTCCCTAATGTCCAGCACCGCTGCACGCCACGCTTGCTGTAGCACAGTGATCGCTGAGTGTGTGATCGGTGGAGCCTAGCCTGCAGCTCATTTCCGTACCTCCCACCACCGCTGCGCCCGCCCCCCCTCTGCCTGCTGCTAATACTATGCTGAGTGCATTCGTCGGCGGCCTCACTGGGGGGACTGGCGTCACCTTGCGATGTGACGTGGTGATGTGCGCCCACGCTCTCCTCCCGCCCACCTGTGCTTTCCTCCCGCTGCGGTCTCTCAGTCCTAGTGTGCCGCGGCCGCCACACCACTGGCAATGTTCCTCTAGGGGGGACTGGGAGCCGCCGGCAGACACATTTTGCTGAGACTTACTTGTCAGTGCGGGTTCCGGACGGCAGGTGGGAGGGCAGACGGGGAGCAGGTGTCACAAGGAGTGTGTGGGTAACTAATTCACAATACTTCCGCTCAACGTGGCACTGCTGGTCCTTCATCTCCCATGTCTCTTCACCAGGTGGCGGGCGGCCCGGAAATTAAGTGATGTGTTGTGCAGCAGTCAGTGTGAAGTGACTGTGAGTAACACTGGTGGTGCTGATGATGCTACTGCAGAATCGGGAAGCAATTAATTCATAAATATAATATACTAATGTACTCTATCAGTGTATTATACATGCATAAACATGTACATACGTGTATTTGTGTATACATGTATATGCATGTATATACATGAGTGTGTGTGCATATATATATATATATATATATAAAATAAGACTTGGGGTTTGTTTTATTAGATAGAGCATGTCCCAGTGACGTGCCTTTTGGGGTTGTGGTTTTTCAGAAAGTTACAGGTTTTTTTGAATTAAGAGAAATATGCCCCATTATAGAGATAGGGCATTTCAATTTGTTGCGCCTGCGCAGTGGCCGCCAGCAGGGGGTGTACTAGAGTGCCTTCACTTGAGAGCCGCAATATGGCCGCCTTCTCCCCGGTTATTCTGTAAACAGGAAAATAACCTCACAGGTTCACATAGGGCAGAGTTGCCACTACTAGTGCAGGGCTGTAACGTACAGTACTAAGGAAAAGCCATATACTAAAGCGGCACGGTGACCTCACCCCTCTCAGAGACACCAGGGCGCAGCACACTGTACGGGGTACACTTGGTACACACACCTGTTAGCTCAGGGCAGCACTATAGGACCCTCCTGTAATGCTGTGCTGGCGGCGTGTAGTGATCAGGGCACTGGGAGACTTGCTGGCTGGTCTCCGTCTCTGCTGCCTATAGAACTTCTACCTCTGTTATATATCAGGGCTGCTCTCCTGTGTGTTCTCTTCCTCTCCTACCTCACACTGGAACTGGCCGCCCAGAGAACGAGAGGGCAGCGGCTGACAGAGAGGGTGCAGCAATCTGTGGGCAGAGCCCTTCACAGCAAGGTGTCCTTATGCTGTGCCCCGTGTAATCACTGTGATCAATACAGACTCTCACCCTGGTATGCTCTCTATTTATTATTTATTTCTCTAACGTCCTAAGTGGATGCTGGGGACTCCGTAAGGACCATGGGGATTAGCGGCTCCGCAGGAGACTGGGCACATCTAAAGAAAGCTTTAGGACTAGCTGGTGTGCACTGGCTCCTCCCCCTATGACTCTCCTCCAAGCCTCAGTTAGATTTCTGTGCCCGAACGAGAAGGGTGCACACTAGGGGCTCTCCTGAGCTTCTTAGTGAAAGTTTTAGTTTAGGTTTTTTATTTTCAGTGAGACCTGCTGGCAACAGGCTCACTGCATCGAGAGAAGCGAACTCACCTGCGTGCAGAGTGGATTGGGCTTCTTAGGCTACTGGACATTAGCTCCAGAGGGACGATCACAGGCCCAGCCTGGATGGGTCCCAGAGCCGCGCCGCCGGCCCCCTTACAGAGCCAGAAGGCAGAAGAGGTCCGGAAAATCGGCGGCAGAAGACGTCCTGTCTTCAACAAGGTAGCGCACAGCACTGCAGCTGTGCGCCATTGCTCTCAGCACACTTCACACTCCGGTCACTGAGGGTGCAGGGCGCTGGGGGGGCGCCCTGAGACACAATAAAAAACACCTTGGATGGCAAAAAATGCATCACATATAGCTCCTGGGCTATATGGATGCATTTAACCCCTGCCAGAATACATAAAAAAACGGGAGATAAGGCCGCCGATAAGGGGGCGGAGCCTATCTCCTCAGCACACTGGCGCCATTTTCCCTCACAACTCCGTTGGAGGGAAGCTCCCTGTCTCTCCCCTGCAGTCACTACACTACAGAAAGGGTTAAAAAAGAGAGGGGGGCACAAATTAGGCGCAGTATTAAAGATACAGCAGCTATAAGGGGAAAAACACTTATATAAGGTTATCCCTGTATATATATAGCGCTCTGGTGTGTGCTGGCAAACTCTCCCTCTGTCTCCCCAAAGGGCTAGTGGGGTCCTGTCCTCTATCAGAGCATTCCCTGTGTGTGTGCTGTATGTCGGTACGTTGGTGTCGACATGTATGAGGAGAAAAATGATGTGGAGACGGAGCAGATTGCCTGTAATAGTGATGTCACCCCCTAGGAGGTCGACACCTGAGTGGATGAACTGTTGGAAGTAATACGTGACAGTGTCAGCTATGTATAAAAGACAGTGGTTGACATGAGACAGCCGGCCACTCAGCTTGTGCCTGTCCAGACGTCTCATAGGCCGTCCGGGGCTCTAAAGCGCCCGTTACCTCAGACGGCAGATATAGACGCCGACACGGATACTGACTCCAGTGTCGACGATGAAGAGACGAATGTGACTTCCAGTAGGGCCACACGTTACATGATTGAGACAATGAAAAAAAAAAAAAAAATACGAGTACCACCAAAAAAAAGGGGTATTATGTTCGGTGAGGAAAAACTACCTGTAGTTTTCCTGAATCTGAGAAATTAAATGAGGTGTGTGATGATGCGTGGTTTTCCCCCGATAACAACGGATAAATTCTAAAATGTTATTGGCATTATATCCTTTCCCACCAGAGGTTAGGGTGCGTTGGGAAACACCCCCTAGGGTGGATAAAGCGCTCACACGCTTGTAAGGGCTCTATCCTCTCCTGAGATGGCCGCCCTTAAGGATCCTGCTGATAGAAAGCAGGAGGATATCCTAAAATGTATTTACACACATACTGGTGTTATACTGCGACCAGAAAATCGCCTCAGCCTGGATGCGCAGTGCTGGGTTGGCGTGGTCGGATTCCCTAACTGAAAATATTGATACCCTAGATAGGGACAGTATATTTTTGCCTATAGAGCATTTAAAAGATGCATTTCTATATATGCGTGATGCACAGCGGAATATTTGCCGACTGGCATCAAGTCTAAGTGCGTTGCCCATTTCTACGAGTAGAGGGTTATGGACACGTCAGTGGTCAGGTGATGCGTATTCCAAACGGCATTTAGAAGTATTGCCTTATTAAGGGGAGGAGTTATTTGGGGTCGGTCTTTCAGACCTGGTGGCCACGGCAACAGCTGGGAAATCCACGTTTGTACCCCAGGTCGCCTCTCAACATGAGAAGACGCTGTATTATCAGGCGCAGTCTTTTCGTGGACAAGCGGGCAAAAGGTTCCTCATTTCTGCCTCGTGACAGAGGGAGAGGAAAAAGGCTGCAGAAATCAGCCAGTTCCCAGGAACAGAAACCCTCTCCCGCCTCTGCCAAGCCCTCAGTATGACGCTAGGGCTTTACAAGCAGAATCAGGCACGGTGGGGGGCCCGTCTCAATGAATTTCAGCGCGCAGTGGGCTCACTCGCAAGTAGACCCCTGGATCCTTCAGGTGATATCTCAGGGGTACAAATTAAAATTCGAGACGTCTTCCCCTCGCCGTTTCCTAAAGTCGGCTTTACCGATGTCTCCTTCTGACAGGGAGACAGTTTTGGAAGCCATTCACAAGCTGTATTCCCAGCAGGTGATAATCAAGGTACCCCTCCTGCAACAGGGAACGGGGTATTATTCCACACTGTTGTGGTACCGAAGCCGGACGGCTCGGTGAGACCGATTCTAAATCTAAAATCTTTGAACACTTACATACAAAGGTTCAAATTCAAGATTGAGTCACTCAGAGCAGTGATTGCGAACCTGGAAGAAGCGGACTACATGATGTCTCGGGACATCAAGGATGCTTACCTTCATGTCAAAATTTACCCTTCTCACCAAGGGTATCTCAGGTTTATGGTACAGAACTGTCACTATCAGTTCAGACGCTGCCGTAGGGATGGTCCACGGCACCCCGGGTCTTTACCTAGGTAATGGCCGAAATGATGATATTCCTTCGAAGGAAGGGAATTTTAGTTATCCCTTACTTGGACGATTCCCTGATAAGGGTAAGATCCAGGGAACAGTTGGAGGTCGGTGTAGCACTATCTCAGGTAGTGTTGCGGCAGCACGATTGGATTCTCAATATTCCAAAATCGCAGCTGGTTCCGACGACGTGTCTTCTGTTCCTAGGGATGATCCTGGACACAGTCCAGAAAAAGGTGTTTCTCCCGGAGGAGAAAGCCAGGGAGTTATCCGAGCTAGTCAGGAACCTCCTCAAACCGAGCCAAGTCTCAGTGCATCAATGCACAAGGGTTCTGGGTAAAATGGTGGCTTCCTACGAAGCAATCCCATTTGGCAGATTCCACGCAAGAATTTCCAGTGGGACCTGCTGGACAAATGGTCCGGGTCGCATCTTCAGATGCATCAGCGGATAACCCTGTCACCAAGGACAAGGGTGTCCCTCCTGTGGTGGTTGCAGAATGCTCATCTTCTAGAGGGCCGCAGATTCGGCATTCAGGACTGGGTCCTGGTGACCACGGAGGCCAGCCTGCGAGGCTGGGAAGCAGTCACACAGGGAAGGAATATCCAGGGCTTAGGGTCAAGCCTGGAGACATCACTTCACATAAATATCCTGAAGCTAAGGGCCATTTACAATGCTCTAAGCTTAGCAAGACCTCTGCTTCAAGGTCAGCCAGGGTTGATCCAGTCGGACAACATCACGGCAGTCACCCACGTAAACAGACAGGGTGGCACAAGAAGCAGGAGGGCAATGGCAGAAGCTGCAAGGATTCTTCGCTGGGCGGAAAATCATGTGATAGCACTGTCAGCAGTATTCAATCCGGGAGTGGACAACTGGGAAGCAGACTTCCTCAGCACGACCTCCACCCGGGAGAGTAGGGACTTCACCCAGAAGTCTTCCACATGTTTATAAAACGACAAGTATTGCACCAGGTCAAGGGACCCTCAGGCAATAGCTGTAGACGCTCTGGTAACACTGTGGGTGTACCAGTCAGTGTATGTGTTCCCTCCTCTGCCTCTCATACCCAAGGTACTGAGATTGATAAGATGGAGAGGAGTAAGCACTATATTCGTGGCTCCGGATTGGCCAAGAAGGACTTGGTAACCGGAACTTCAAGAGATGCTCACGGAGGATCCGTGGCCTCTACCTCTAAGAAGGGACCTGCTCCAGCAAGGACCCCCTCTGTTCCAAGACTTACCGCGGCTGCGTTTGACAGCATAGCGGTTTAACGCTGGATCCTGAAGGAAAAAAGGCATTCCGGATGATGTCATCCTTATCCTGATCAAAGCCAGGAAGGATGTAACCGCAAAACATTATCACCGCATTTGGCGAAAATATGTTGCGTGGTGCGAGGCCAGTAAGGCCCGACGGAGGAAATTCAACTGGATCGATTCCTACATTTCCTGCAAATAGGAGTGTCTATGGGCCTGAAATTGGGGCCCATTAAGGTTCAAATTTCGGCCCTGTCAGTTTTCTTCCAAAAAAGAACTAGCTTCAGTCCCTGAAGTTCAGACGTTTGTAAAAGGGGTACTGCATATACAGCCTCCTTTTGTGCCTCCAGTGGCACTTGGGATCTCAATGTAGTTTGGGTTCCAAAAGTCACATTGGTTTGAAACCACTTGAATCTGTGGAGTTAAAAATATCTCACATGGAAAGTGGTCATGCTGTTGGCCCTTGCCTGGGCTAGACGCGTGTCAGAATTGGGGGCTTTATCCTGTAAAAGCCCTTATCTGATTTTCCATTCGGACAGGGCGGAATTGAGGACTCGTCCTCAGTTTCTCCCTAAGGTGGTTTCAGCGTTTCACCTGAACCAACCTATTGTGGGGCCTGCGGCTACTAGGGACTTGGAGGACTCCAAGTAGCTAGACGTTGTCAGGGTCCTGAAAATATATGTTCCAGGAGGGCTGGAGTCAGGAAAGCTGACTCGCTGCTATCCTGTATGCACCCAACAAGCTGGGTGCTCCTGCTTCTAAGCAGACTATTGCTCGTTGGATTTGTAGTACAATTCAGCTTGCACATTCTGTGGCAGGCCTGCCACAGCCAAAAATCTGTAAATGCCCACTTCACAAGGAAGGTGGGCTCATCTTGGGCGGCTGCCCGAGGGGTCTCGGCGTTACAACTTGGCCGAGCAGCTACTTGGTCAGGAGCAAATACGTTTGTAAAATTCTACAAAATTGATACCCTGGCTGAGGAGGACCTGGAGTTCTCTCATTTGGTGCTGGAGAGTCATCCGCACTCTCCCGCCCGTTTGGGAGCTTTGGTATAATCCCCATGGTCCTTACGGAGTCCCCAGCATCCACTTAGGACGTTAGAGAAAATAAGAATTTACTTGCCGATAATTCTATTTCTCGTAGTCCGTAGTGGATGCTGGGCGCCCATCCCAAGTGCGGATTGTCTGCAATACTGGTACATAGTTATTGTTACCAAAAAATCGGGTTATTACTGTAGTGAGCCATCTTTTCTAGAGGCTCCTCTGTTATCATGCTGTTAACTTGGTTTAGATCACAAGTTGTACAGTGTGATTGGTGTGGCTGGTATGAGTCTTACCCGGGATTCAAAATCCTTCCTTATTGTGTACGCTCGTCCGGGCACAGTATCCTAACTGAGGCTTGGAGGAGAGTCATAGGGGGAGGAGCCAGTGCACACCAGCTAGTCCTAAAGCTTTCTTTAGATGTGCCCAGTCTCCTGCGGAGCCGCTAATCCCCATGGTCCTTACGGAGTCCCCAGCATCCACTACGGACTACGAGAAATAGAATTATCGGCAAGTAAATTCTTATTTTTTTTACACTGCGGCATGCTCGAGGGAAGGGAGCAGGCACCCCCCCACCCCACCGCCACTACTCCGCCAGCATCACTGCAGAGCCGGTCAGTGTTCCGGCGGCAATGAGCAGTAGGCAGCCACCAGCAACAACAGTCAGGAAGCTATTACTCCCGGCAGCAGTAGCGTCAAGCTGCAATTCAGTGGCAGCACAGGGAAGCAGTACCCCCTCCAATCGCAGCACCAACCAGGAGACTGAGGCAGCAACCTGCCCCCAGCAGCAGCACCACCCTGATGATAGGTAAGATGCATTTTGGTGTCACAAGAAGGTGGCCGGAGTAGTGGCTGGCTGTGGTCCCACCCCGGGGAAAAGTGATAGTGATTTCAGTGTTCCCTTGCGCGGGGATTGGATGTGTAGATTTATGGAGGCTATGTATGTATAGATGTGAGCGTTAGTGTGCGGAAGTATGAGAGCGGCAGTGTACGGATGTATGAGAGCGGCAGTGTGCGGATGTATGAGAGCGGCAGTGTGCGGATGTATGAGAGCGGCAGTGTGCGGAAGTATGAGAGCGGCAGTGTGCGGAAGTATGAGAGCGGCAGTGTGCGGAAGTATGAGAGCGGCAGTGTGCGGAAGTATGAGAGCGGCAGTGTGCGGAAGTATGAGAGCGGCAGTGTGCGAATGTATGAGAGCGGCAGTGTGCGGATGTATGAGAGCGGCAGTGTGCGGATGTATGAGAGCGGCAATGTACGGCTGTATAACTGCATCGGTGTGCGGCTGTATGAGTGCGATGGTGTGCGGCTGTATGCGTGCGGCGGTGTGTGGATGTATGAGAGCGGAAGTGTGCGGCTGTAAGAGTGCGGCTGTAAGAGTGCGGCAGTGTGCGGCTGTAAGTGCGGCAGTGTGCGGCTGTAAGAGTGCGGCAGTGTGCGGCTGTAAGAGTGCGGCAGTGTGTGGCTGTAAGAGTGCGGCAGTGTGTGGCTGTAAGAGTGCGGCAGTGTGTGGCTGTAAGAGTGCGGCAGTGTGTGGCTGTAAGAGTGCGGCAGTGTGTGGCTGTAAGAGTGCGGCAGTGTGCGGCTGTAAGAGTGCGGCAGTGTGCGGCTGTAAGAGTGCGGCTGTATGAGAGCGGCAGTGTGCGGATGTATAACTGTGACGGTGTGCGGCTGTATAACCGTGTCGGTGTGCGGATGTATGAGAGCGGGGTTGTACGGCTGTATGAGTGCGGCAGTGTGCGGATGTATGAGAGCGGCAGTGTGCGGATGTATGAGAGCGGCAGTGTGCGGATGTATGAGAGCGGCAGTGTGCGGATGTATGAGAGCGGCAGTGTGCGGATGTATGAGAGCGGCAGTGTACGGTTGTATAACTGCGTCGGTGTGTGGATGTATGAGTGCGGTGGTGTACGGATGTATGAGAGCGGCAGTGTGCGGATGTATGAGAGCGGCAGTGTGCGGATGTATGAGAGCGGCAGTGTGCGGATGTATGAGAGCGGCAGTGTGCGGATGTATGAGAGCGGCAGTGTGGGATGTTTGAGAGCGGGGTTGTACGGATGTATGAGAGCGGGGTTGTACGGATGTATGAGAGCGGCAGTGTGTGGATGTATGAGAGCGGCAGTGTGCGGCTGTAAGAGTGCGGCTGTATGAGTGCAGCAGTGTGCGGATGTATGAGAGCGGGGTTGTACGGCTGTATGAGAGCGGCTGTATGAGTGCGGCAGTGTGCGGATGTATGAGAGCGGCAGTGTACGGCTATATAAGAGCGGCAGTGTACGGCTGTATAACTGCGTCGGTGTGCGGATGTATGAGTGCGGTGGTGTGTGGATGTATGAGTGCGGTGGTGTGTGGATGTATGAGTGCAGCGGTGTGTGGATGTATGAGAGCGGCAGTGTGCGGATGTATGAGAGCGGGGTTGTACGGATGTATGAGAACGGGGTTGTACGGATGTATGAAAGCGACAGTGTGCGGATGTATGAGAGCGGCAGTGTGCGGATGTATGAGAGCGGCAGTGTGCGGATGTATGAGAGCGGCAGTGTGCGGATGTATGAGAGCGGCAGTGTGCGGATGTATGAGAGCGGCAGTGTGCGGAAGTATGAGAGCGGCAGTGTGCGGAAGTATGAGAGCGGCAGTGTGCGGAAGTATGAGAGCGGCAGTGTGCGGAAGTATGAGAGCGGCAGTGTGCGGATGTATGAGAGCGGCAGTGTGCGGCTGTAAGAGTGCGGCTGTATGAGTGCAGCAGTGTGCGGATGTATGAGAGCGGGGTTGTACGGCTGTATGAGTGCGGCAGTGTGCGGATGTATGAGAGCAGCAGTGTACGGCTATATAAGAGCGGCAGTGTACGGCTGCATAACTGCGTCGGTGTGCGGATGTATGAGTGCGGTGGTGTGCGGATGTATGAGTGCGGTGGTGTGTGGATGTATGAGTGCGGCGGTGTGTGGATGTATGAGAGCGGCAGTGTGCGGATGTATGAGAGCGGCAGTGTGCGGATGTATGAGAGTGGGGTTGTACGGATGTATGAGAGCGGGGTTGTACGGATGTATGAGAACGGGGTTGTACGAATGTATGAGAGCGGCAGTGTGCGGATGTATGAGAGCGGCAGTGTGCGGATGTATGAGAGCGGCAGTGTGCGGATGTATGAGAGCGGCAGTGTGCGGATGTATGAGAGCGGCAGTGTGCGGATGTATGAGAGCGGGGTTGTACGGATGTATGAGAGCGGGGTTGTATGGATGTATGAGAGCGGCATTGTATGGATGTATGAGAGCAGCAGTGTACAGTTGTGTGAGAGCGGCAGTGTGCGGATGTATGAGAGTGGCGGTGTACGGATGTATGAGAGCGGCAGTGTGCGGATGTATGGATGGCAGCGTCATAGGGAGGGATGTCGGAATGCTGTTATAGGATTCCTAATACAAAATGGAATCCGTATAGTGGGCGGGGCTGGCACCATGGCACCACGTTGGGCTTGATGGGCAGGTAGTGCGGCAAGCACACCCAAATTGGCGTCTGACGTCGCCCACAGTCCACACTGTTGTGAGGAGTCCGAGTTAATTTTGACTGTGTAGTGCACTCACAGAGGACCTACCGCCCGTCCCCTCCTCGCATCTGAGCAGCAGGTCAGGCTCTTATTTTCTTTTTAATCAGTAGAGGCCGAGTGAACTGTGAGCAGGGGGGCAGAGCTACATGGGACCCAGAGGGGCTGCTGTGCTGTCAGAGAGGGAGAGGAAGAGAGAGATGAAGCTACTGCAGATCCCCAGCTGATTGTGAGGTGCCGGGTTGAAGGGTGATGTGATCACCCTTCTCCCTCGCTGCCGCTGGGGACCGCATCTAGGCTTCCTCCATCGAGTTTGTCTGACTCATTATACTGCTGCCTGTTGTGGACACCTCCGTCCGTACGGACTGGTGTACATGCCCAGCACAGAGGTGACAGTGTTGGTGGAAGTGCTGCCCGGCACTGACCCTGCAGGCCTCCCTGATCTTGCTGCGGCCGCTGCTGCTGCGGCCCGAAACCCCTGCCGGTCCCCTCCATAGACTTCTGCCTGGCCAGCACTGAGGTACTAGGGGTAGCCCAGCTGCGGGAAGGGTATGTCTCTGGCTTTCTCTCCGGCAGGGGAAGGTGACCGCGGCGGAGGAAGCGCTGCCCACCTCAGACACTGCAGGCCTCCCCGATCAAGCTGCGGCCACAGCTGATGCTGCCAGAACCCCCTGCTGGTCTCCTTTGTTGACTGCCGCATGGCCAGTGCTGAAGTACTGGGGGTAAGCCAGCTACGGGAAGAGTGTCTCTGCCTCGGGCTCTCTCTCTGGCTGGGGAAGGAAGGGCTGATTCTCTGGCACAACAGGGAGGGCTGGGCTGCAGGAACACAGCACTGGAAGAAACAGGAGGCCGAACTCATGACCAAAAAGTGAGCAGTGCAGTGATCAGCCCCTTGGTCTTTCCCTCTCTCTGGGTGCAGAGCTGTATTCTACAGAGAGAGCTGGGATGGGAAGAAGGGGAACGGCACCTGACACACACATACACGCGCAACACCTGACACACACACATATACACGTGCGGCACCTGACACACACACACGTAGCATCAGACACAATAAAATAAACATGCAGCACCTGACACATACATACACACGCAGCACCTGACACATACATATACACGCAGCACCTGACACATACATATACACGCACACCATCAGACACACTAATATACACACGCAGCACCTGACACATGCAGCACCTTACACACTCATGTACACACGCAGCACCTGACGCACACTCATGTATACGCGCAGCACCTGACGCACACTCATGTACACGCGCAGCACCTAATGCACACTCATGTACACACGCAGCACCTGACGCACACTCATGTGCACGCGCAGCACCTAATGCACACTCATGTACACGCGCAGCACCTGACGCACACTCATGTACACGCGCAGTACCTGACACAGACATACGTATTCATGCACAGCACCAGACATACACTGCAGCGATCGCAGTCTGAATTAGTTTGTGGGGTGCAAATGCGCAATGGCTGCACTGTGCGTGCGTACCCGGGAGCCCAGTGGGGGGAGGGCCTGACATGCGGGGCGGACTATCCCTGTGCTGGGCATCCCGCCGCATGTCAGAGTAAATGATTGTAGATGTGCTAAATTTGGCACATCTACAATCAACTCTGAATTACCCCCACAGATGGGGGGGAGGTAAGACAGATGGGGGAAAGACAGTGGCACAGATGGTGGGGAGACAGCTGCATGGATGGGTGGACAGTGCCGTGTGGATGAGGGGGAAAAGCAGCACAGATGTGGGAGGGGAAAGAGCAGTATAGATGGAAAGAAACGGCATGGATGAGGAAGGCAGAGCAGCATGGATGAGGGGAATACAGTCCCAACATTGGAGGAGATAAGTATTTTTACCTTCCCTTGGGGGGTGGCAGCTAGGCCTAATCCTTGGGTGGGTTGTATAGGGCAACCCCCCTCCCACCCCAATAGTGACCCACGAAACTTACCTTCAGGATGACAGCTATATGAATAGGGTAAGAGTGGTGTGGATAGGGGGTAGATCAAGCAGCAAGTATGGGAAGGGAGACATCGGTGCAGATGGGTTGAAAACACTGGCACGGATGGGTAGAAAGCTGGTGCAGATGGGAGAGAAGACAGTGTGCTATGTATTGGAGGAGGCAGAGTGACGTTGAAGAGGGAAACACTGAGCAGCACAGAGAGAAGGAAACGGTGGTACAGACAAGGCACAGGTGGGGAAAGGCAGATGGTACAGATAAATTAGTACAAACTAGCACAGATGGGAGAACACAGCAGTAGGGATTGGGGAAGACAGAGCAGCATGGGGGTGTATAGGGGAAGTAAGTGTAGATGCATAGACCGTAGATGGGGTATTATAGTTTTAGCAATTAACCAAGATGTTTGAGGGAGCTAAATGTGTATTCTAAATGAGATGGATGTATGGAGTTAGAAGGATGTTGTAACAAGGTGGGATTGTTGTGGTGACTGAATGGGATGGTTGTGAGGACTGTGTGGGATGGGAGCACCACATAACTGCTCAGACCTTCAGTTGCATAGACTGCATGTGTGTATTCCAATGAGCACTCAAATCTGTGAATTAGCAGCTCCACCATTGTGTGAGTGACAGCAATGTCACTCTGTGAGAGTGCTGAATCTGCACTTACCCACAGGCTGTGATGGCATACCATATCTGTATTGCGCAAGGAACACGTCCATTAAGGCGTCAGCCTTAATGATCGGAATTTCATTGCTTTTTGGAGTTTGAGTGGAAGAGTTACAACAGGTTTCTGAAATTTCGATCATGTCTAAGAAGCCTTAATGGGACATGTGAAACCGTAAGGTTTTTTGTCTATGGAATATATATATATATGGGGGAGGGGCACAATTTTTAATGCCAATGGTGGCGGGGGGCACGCATTTGAAGCCAAATTGTTTAGAAACACCCCTGCAAGAAAATATCTGCAAATCTAATGTTACCATAAGTGTGGCATATACCTGCGCTTGCTCACGGGGTGAGAACATCTCCCTAATTGAATTCAGCGATATGAATAGAGGTTGTGCAGCAGCCACAGAAAGGGTTAATCTCTGCAGCTTGTCACTAAATTACATTGTTGCAATTTTAGCTGGGAGCTGCAATAATTACTCTAATATATAACACAGCCAACACTTCTATATTCACACAATATACTGCATGGTGAATATAGAAGTGGTGCTTACTAAACAGCACCTCCTACTGCATTCCACATCACCGCTGGTCACACTCATATCAGGCCCATAATGCTGTATACTATGCCATAGTGGTGCTTACTATATAACACCAGGTGCTGTGCAGTGGTCAAAACACACTAACTGGTCCCATGCTGTTGTTGAACTAAAGGCCTATACACACGATGAGATTCGGTCTATGCTAATAGGTTTAAAAAGGTTACATAAAAGCTACTTTATGTATTTATTCATTAAAGTTTTTAAGTTGTATTTTACAACCATACAATGATATGATATATAATGTATCGTATAATCATTACATAATGTTGATGGCATTGAATTGTCTCTGCCTTGACTAGTGGCAGCAGCTTCAGCACTAGGTGGAAGTGGATCTTGATCTTTCCCTATTTTACCCTCCACCTTTTTGTTCTCCATTTTTTAATGTGTAGAATTATATGCCAGTAATATATCTGGAATTAGACGGTGGTAATGTCTGGAATTAGATACCACTAGATAGATACCAGATATCACTGCATACCCTCCAACATTTTACACACAAAAATCGGTACAAATTAGAAAAAGGGGCGTGGTCATGGGTAAAGGGGGGCGTGGTCACGCCCCTTTTCCTATACTTTCAATGGAAGTTTGGAGAGCCAAAAATAGGTACAGACCATGAAAAAAAGGTACTGTACCTATTAAAAAGGTACAGTTGGAGGGTATGTCACTGTGACTGGAATGATGACATATGCACAGTGACAGGACACTACCACAGCACCCTACAGCAGCCATATGCGGCACAAGACACTGGAGTATTAGTAATGTACTGTAGTATACTGAGCACCACAAGACAATGAGCAGTGATACGGAGCACTGATGAGATTACTAGAACTGACACTGAGCAGCCAGATGCAGCACTGGACTATTAGTAATGTTCTGTAGTATACTGAGCACCACAATGCAGCACAAAACAATGAGCAGTGATACTGAGCACTGATGAGGATACTAGAACTGACACTGAGCAGCAAGATGCAGCACTGGACTATTAGTAATGTACTCTAGTATACTGAGCACCACAATGCAGCACAAGACAATGAGCAGTGATACTGAGCACTGATGAGGATACTACTGAGAACTGACACTGAGCAGGAGAGACACACTACAATTTCATCTTGCGCCTCTTTTTTTATTTATCTTTGCATCATGTGCTGTTTGGGGCTATTTTTTTAAGTGCCATCCTGTCTGACACTGCAGTGCAACTCCTAGATGGGCCAGGTGTTTGTGCTGCCCACTTGGGTCGCTTAGCTTAGTCATCCAGGGACCTTGATGCAAATTTTAGGACTAAAAATAATATTGGGAGGTGTGAGGTGTTCAGAATAGACTAGAAAGGAGTAGAAATTATGGTTATTGAGCTTAATACTATAGGATCAAAATTACCCCCAAATTCTATGATTTTAGCTGTTTGAGGTTTTAAAAAAAAATCACCCGAATCCAAAACCCGAAAGGGTGGTTTTGCCAAAACGCGTCCGTATCCAAAACACAACTGCGGATCCGAAACCAAAACATGAAACACGAAAAATGCCCGCTGCACATCTCTAGTTAGGGGAGAAGCATGTAGCCTTGTAGACTATGCACAGCTATATCTAGAAAAATATACGATCTAATCTTTAACCAACCAATGCAAGAAAGTATTTAATGTGAAAATACGAAACACTAGACTAATTGGAGGTGCGCCCTAAAGCAAATTACAATGTTAGGATTAGGGGGTTCGGAAAGACCTCTAGTGTATACACTACTATATACATTTTAAGATAGGAAGGTACAAATTACATATTCACATTGCATCTATGGGCTGGATTCAAATGTCCCTTTCCTCCCTCAATCGTGCCCGTCAGCAGCTATTCTAATGTTGCTGCCAACGGGTGCGACATGTTTATTTCAGCTCGCTACCCCCAGGGGAAACAAGCTGAAATGTGTGCAAAGAGACCCATTTGGGCAACCAAACGGTGTCTTTTCACGATCGCGCCCATTACTTTATTCAGGTTTAGGTGCTTTGTGCACCTAAACCAGAGTGTAATGGGCGCAATAATTGAGGGCATTTGAATTTCCCTTATATGTGTGTGTGTGATATACACACAGACACACATACTGTATTTCTTTATATAATGGACACCTCAGTTTCTATTCATTCATGTCCTGCCCCCTACTCTGTCAGACCCCTTCCCCTCTACTTTTCTGACCCCAAACGCCACTCATTCTTGTTGAGTGCTGGTGGGCCCATTCAGAATTTTGCTATGGGGCCCACAAAGGTCTAGTTACGCCACTGGGCAGGGTTATAGAGGAGGCGGTGCAAGGCATCCTGGGAACAGTCAAAGCTTTAGCCTGTTGGTGCCTTGGATCAACATCCAACTCTACACCCCGATGTTAGTGTAGTGCCTTTTGGGGTTAAGGTTTTACAGAAAGTTACAGGTTTTTTTAATTTAGTAAAATATGCCCCATTTTAAAGATAGGGCATTTAAATTTGTTGCACCTGTGCAGTACATAGCAGCCTGCAGGGCATGTACAGTGGCTTCATTTGGGTGCACATACATTGCCGGCTCCTGGTCGCAAACTGAAATTATTGTGTGTAAGTGGAATTAGCTGTGTTTATGTCATACAGGGGGGTGGGGGAGGTTTGTGGTTGGCGGGGGGCACGCTGTGCGATTATTATCCTGCATCTATACATACATGCGCTAACACCTGGACATACACTGATGTACCCACACCTAATATCCATACATACACGCCCTGACACCTGGACATACACCAACATTCCCACACCTGCATCTATACATACACATGCTGACACCTGGACATACACCAACATACAAGCACCTGCATCTATATATACACGCGCTGACAAATGGACATACACCGACGTACCCACACTTGCATCTATAAATACATGCACTGACATCTGGACATACAAGCACCTGCATCTATACATACACGCGCTGACACCTGAACCTACACTGACGTTCCCACACCTGCATCTATACATACACATTCTGACACCTGGACATACACAGACGTACCCACACCTGCATCTATACATACACGCGTTGACACCTGGACGTACACTGACGTACACACACCTACATCTATATATGCATGGATGCAAATGTGGGTACGTCTGTATATGTCCAGTTGTTAGCATGTGTATGTATAGATGTTAGGTGTGGGTACATCAGTGTATGTCCAGGTGTCAGCACATGTATGTATAGATTCACATGTGGGTACGTTGGTGTACGTTTAGGGGTCAGCGTGTTTATGTGTAGATGTTGGTGTGTGTATGTCAGTGTACGTACAGATATAGGTGTGTGTATGTATGTATGTATGTATATGTATAGAGGAAGGTGTGATACATACATATAACACATACATGATAGATACATACATATATCACACACACGATAGATAGATAGATAGATAGATAGAACACATACATACAAGATAGATACATACATACATACATACATACATGATAGATACATATATACACACACATACGATAGATAGATAGATAGATAGATAGATAGATACATATATATATATACACATATATATATATATATATATATATATATCTATCACAAACATATATGATTCATACATATATCACACACACATACATGATACATACATGAGAAAGACCTGGGATGGTGATGAGGCCCGGGGCCCCTGCTGATGTTGCGTTGAGGAAGGCAGTGTTCCAGGGCGGATGCCAGTCGGGGAGAGCACCGCGCAGCCCGGGAAAAATACTGCTGAGGAGCTACATCTGGAAGAGCCCCAGGGAGGGAGAGTGTCACATGCCCCATCCTGCGCGGCACACTCTGCAGGCCTGCACATGGGAAGGGAGGTCTCTGGCCACACATACTCACCCTGCTGCTGAAGCCCCGCTGCTGTCCTCATCAGCGCTCTCCAGCGGGGAGCGGGGCCAGGATGAACCTCAACCTGTGAGAACTATCTTCATGATCAAGAGATCTCATATGCAAGATAAGTATGTGTTGGGAAAGGGCTGGGGAGGGCGGCTGCTCGGGCACACCCTCGTCAAGTTAAGGAGATTTAACTGAGGAAGCACAAGGGAACTCTCGTCTGGGGACAACAACTGCAGGGAGACCACATCTTTTCAGATGAACATGGGAGGGCGGAAGGCTGCCTAATACTGAAGCACCCTCAGACATTAAACCATATGCAACAACTATTGCAAGCATTCCTGGGGGAAGGTCTGCAGCAGACGGATTTGCATTCGGTGATGTCATCCAAGCAGTGGGCCAAAGTTGGCTGGAACCCTCATCTGTATATGAAAAGAGAAAAGGGGCATGCGGGGCATGGCGGTCTTTTGCGGCGCTTGGATAACCCCAAGTTTGCATTAAACACCCCCACCCTCCTTCGGTGTGGGGCTCATGTTGGCCATGCCCAAGCCCCGGAAGCATTCAAGCTGATTTCTTGCAGCAGCTGGGCACTGTAACAGCTTCAGAGCTGCTCTACAAGACAAGTAAAAGGGTGTGGGCCCTGCAGCACCACCGGTAGTTTGCATACACACATATATAGGACAGCATCTCTTATATGCCCCAGGGTCAATAAAATAGTATCCTTGTCTAGGCTATCCATCCCCTCAGATAAGGCATTTGTCCATGCCGCTACAGCACTACACACCCAGGTCGACGCAATTGCCGGTCTGAGTAAGGTACCTGAATGTGTATAAATGGACTTCAGGGTAATCTCCTGTTTGCGGTCAGCACACTCTTTGAGGGTAGCCGTATCCTGGGACGGGAGGGCTACCTTCTTAGATAAGCGTGTTAATGCTTTGTCCACCCTAGGGGAGGATTCCCATCGTAACCTAACCGTTGATGGGAAAGGATACGCCATAAGAATCCTTTTGGAAATCTGCAGTCTTTTATCTGGAGATTTCCAAGCTTTTTCACATAACTCGTTCAGCTCGTGTGAGGGGGGAAAGGTTACCTCAGGCTTCTTTCCCTTGTACATATGTACCCTCTTGTCAGCGACAGGGGGTTACTCTGTGATGTGCAAAACATCTTTTATTGCCATAATCATAAATCGAATGGATTTTGCCAATTTTGGCTGTAACTTTGCATCATCGTAATCGACACTGGAGTCAGAATCCGTGTCGGTATCTGTGTCAACAAACTGGGATAGTGGGCGCTTATGAGACCCTGACAGTCCCTGCAACATAGGATCAGGCATGGGTTGAGACCCTGACTGTCCCAAAGCTTCTGCCTTGTCTAATCTTTTGTGCAATGAGTTTACACTAGCATTTAAAACATTCCACATATCCATCCAATCAGCTGTCGGCGGAGACACCACATTCATTTGCTCCCGCTCCTCTCTAATATAGCCTTCTTCCTCAGACATGTCGACACACGTGTACCGACACACCACACACACACAGTGAATGCTTTTTCTGAAGACAGTTTCCCCACAAGGCCCTTTGGAGAGACAGAGAGGGAGTATGCCAGCACACACCCCAGCGCTATATAACCCAGGAATAAAACAGTAACTTAATGTTTGCCCAGTAGTGCTGCTGTATGTAATTTGCGAATTATGTGCCCCCCCCCCTCTTTTCAACCCTCTTGTCTAACGTGGTATAAGCAGGGTAGAGTCCGGGGAGCTTCCTCTCAGCGGTGCTTTGGAGAAAAAATGGCGCTGGTGAGTGCTGAGGGAGAAGCCCCGCCCCCTCGGAGGCGGGCTTCTGTCCCGCTTAAACTGTAAAATTGGTGGGGGCTCATACATATATACAGTGCCCAGCTGTATATATGTTATATTTTTGCGAAAGAGGTTTATATTGCTGCCCAGGGCGCCCCCCCTGTGCCCTGCACCCTTACAGTGACCGGAGTATGTGAGGTGTATGGGAGCAAAGGCACACAGCTGCAGTGCTGTGCGTTACCTCAGTGAAGATCATGAAGTCTTCTGCCGCCTCTGAAGTCTTCTTTTCTTCTCATACTCACCCGGCTTCTATCTTCCGGCTCTGCGAGGGGGACGGAGGCGCGGCTCTGGGACGGACGGCGAGGGTGAGATCATGCGTACCAATCCCTCTGGAGCTAATGGTGTCCAGTAGCCTAAGAAGCAGGACCTTGCAACTCAGAGAGTAGGGCTGCTTCTCTACCATCAGTCCCTCGATGAGGGAGTCTGTTGCCAGCAGTGCTCCCTGAAAATTAAAAACCTAACAAAATACTTTCTGTCAGAAAGCTCAGGAGAGCTCCTGAAAAGCACCCAGTCTCCACTGGGCACAGTATCAAACTGAGGTCTGGAGGAGGGGCATAGAGGGAGGAGCCAGTGCACACCCAGAACTAAAGTCTTTCTTAAAGTGCCCATGTCTCCTGCGGAGCCCGTCTATCCCCATGGTCCTTACGGAGTCCCCAGCATCCTCTAGGACTTTAGAGAAAATAGGATTTTAATACCTACTGGTAAATCCTTTTCTCTTAGTCCGTAGAGGATGCTGGGCACCCGTCCCAGTGCGTACTGTGTCTGCAGTTATTAAATGGCCCTTAACTCCAGAACATTTATGTGGAGACAACTTTCCTGACTTGACCATCTTCCTTGGATGTTTTCCCCCTGTGTGACTGCTCCCCAGCCTCGGAGGGTTGCATCCGTGGTCCCTAGGATCTCGTCCTGGATCCCAAACCATCGCCCCTCTAGGTGGTGAGAACTGTGCAGCCACCAATGGAGTGAGATTCTGGTCTTGGAAGACAGGATTATCCTCCGGTGCATGTGTAGGTGGGATCCGGACCACTTGTCCAACAGGTCCCACTGGAACACTCTGGCATGGAGCCTGCCAAACTGAATGGCCTCGTAGGCCGCAACCATCTTCCCCAGCAACCGAATGCATTGATGGATTAACACTCTTGCTGGTTTCAGAATTTGTTTGACCAGACTCTGGATCTCCAGAGCCATTCCACTAGAAGAAAACCTCTTCTGTGTCCAGTATCACTCCCAAAAACAACAACCGCGTCATTAGTACCAACTGCGATTTTGGCAAGTTTAGGAGCCAACCATGTTGTTAAAGAACTGTCAGGGAGAGTAGATGTTTTGCACCAACTGGTACCTGGATCTAGCCTTTATCAGGAGATCATCCAAGTACGGGATAATTGTGACTCCTTGCTTGCGAAGGAGAACCATCATTTCCGCCATCACCCTGGTGAAAATCCTCGGAGCCGTGGACAGACCAAACGGCAACGTCTGAAATTGGTAATGACAATCCTGAATTGCAAACCTCAGGTAGCTTGATGCAGTGGCTAAATGGGAACATGTAAGTAGGCATCCTTTATGTCTACCAAAACCATGAAATCTCCTTTATCCCCCGGACTGGAGATCACTACCCTGAGAGATTCCATCTTGAAATTGAATTTCTTTAGGTAGAAATTAAGGGATTTCAGATTTAAGATTGGTCTGACTGAGCCGTCCGGCTTCGGGACCACGAAGAGGCTTGAATAAAAACCTTCTATCTGCTGACTAAGGCTGATTTGAACAATCGGTGAGGGGGAACTTCTTTAAACCCCAGTTTGTACCCTTGGGACACTATTTGTAAAACCCACGAGTCCAGGTCCGAATGAATCCAGAACTGACTGAAGAGTTTTAGACGTGCCCCCCAGTGGCGGAACTAGCGAGCAGTGGGCCCATGTGCGACAAAATGGCTTGGGCCCCCCCCCCATCCCATCCCATCCAAGTCCACCCCCTCACCCCTGGAGAGGATCTGGTGAGGGGGGCCTGCTCAGGGAAGTGGATACCTAGCAACAGTGCCGTAACTAGACATTTTAGCAGTGTGTGCAAGAAACGGCATTGGAGCCCCACCCCTGCATGCAAAACAGGGGCAGTGCGCGCCGTAGGCGCGCGCAAAAAAACATAGTGGCGTGGCTTCGTGGTTAAGGGGTGTGGCCACAAAATAATACCAATTCATAAAACGGTGCACAGTAGTCTCCATTATTCAAATTACGCCGCACAGTAGCACCACTACACCAGGTAGAGACCCTTTTACACCTTACGGCGGACAGATTCCTCTTTTTACACATTACAGCAGACAGCGTCCTCTTTTAACACATTACAGCAGACAGCGTCCCCTTTTTACACATTACGGCAGACAGCATCCCCCTTTTTTACACAACGGCAGACAGCGTGCCCTTGTTACACATAGCGGCAGACAGCGTACATTTTTTTCACATAACGGCAGACAGCCTGCCCTTGTTAAACATAGCGGCAGACAGCGTACACTTTTTACACATAACGGCAGACAGCCTGCCCTTGTTAAACATAGCGGCAGACAGCGTACACTTTTTTCACATAACAGCAGTCAGCCTGCCCTTGTTACACATAATGGCAGACATCGTACACTTTTTACACATTACAGCAGACAGCTTGCCCTTGTTACACATTACAGCAGACAGCTTGCCCTTGTTACACATTATGGCAGACAGCGTGCCCTTGTTACACATTACGGCAGACAGCATCCCCCTTGTTACACATTACGGCAGGCAGATTCCCCCTTGTTACACATTGCGGCAAGCAGATTCCCCCTTTTTACACATTGCGGCAAGCAGCTTCCCCCTTTTTACACATTGCGGCAGGCAGATTCCCCCTTTTTACACATTGCGGCAGGCAGTCCCCCTTTTTACACATAGCTGCAGGCAGATTCCCCCTTTTTACACATAGCGGCAGGCAGATTCCCCCTTTTTACACATTGCGGCAGGCAGTCCCCCTTTTTACACATAGCTGCAGGCAGATTCCCCCTTTTAACACATAGCTGCAGGCAGATTCCCCCCTTTTACACATAGCTGCAGGCAGATTCCCCCTTTTTACACATAGCGGCAGGCAGATTCCCCCTTTTTACACATAGCGGCAGGCAGATTCCCCCTTTTTACACATAGCGGCAGGCAGATTCCCCCTTTTTACACATAGCGGCAGGCAGTCCCAACAAAGAAAGAAAGAGAAGAAAGAAAGAAAGAAAGAAAGAAAGAAAGAAAGAAAGAAAGAAAGAAAGAAAGAAAGAAAGAAAGAAAGAAAGAAGAATTATACTTACCCTCTCCGCTGGCTCAGGCTCCTCGTGCAGCTTGACGATTCCCGGGCAGTAGAGAAGGAGGAGGAGGGAGGTGGAGGAGGGAGCCGCAGCAGCGCTGTGTTATTGGTGGAGGCGCTGCAGCTGCTGCCCCTCTGCTTCACTATAGGCTGTTCTCGGAAGACAGCCTATAGTGAAGCAGAGGGGCAGCAGCAGCGCCTCCACCAGAAACAAAGCGCTGCTGCGGCTCCTTCCTTCACCTCCCTCCTCCTCCTCCTCCCCCCCGTGCCGCTGCTCCTCTCATCTCCAAGCGACCCTCCTCCCTCTTCGTGTGTTACAGAGGCGGCAGCGTGTCTGGTGCTGCGGCTGCTGCCCATAGTGCCCTGGCCTGATCTGTTCATTACGACGGGCGGGCGGCGGGAGTCGCAGGACGCAGACCCGACGGGAGCGCTGGTGTGCGGCTGCGGCATGATACAATGAGTCATTGTGACTCATTGTAATGCCGGCGGCTGTGGGCCCTTGAGTGCGGCGGGGCCCCAGTGCAATGCACTGCCTGCCCTGCCAGTAGTTCCGCCCCTGGTGCCCCCCACTGGTGTGGGCTCCTGCAGGAGAGCCCCAGCGTCATGCAGTTGATTTGGCAGAAGCAGAGGACTCTGCTCCTGCGATCTTGAAGAGGCTTCTTGGAGTCAGCATCAGCATTCCCTTGGTGAATCCACAATGCCCTCCTATCCGAGACTGCCATGAAATTGGCCCGTGAGCACTTGTGCCCGGTGTAGGATTTTTAAATATGTGTAGTTTCTGTATGCAAGGGTTTAAAACCTTTTAGGAACTGAGATCTAAGGTGTATTACATGTAGTTTAAAAAAAACAAAAAAGGTTTATTTTATGGCAGTAGTTTCCAAACTGGGGTTCTTGCACTGGTAGCATAGTTTGGTGGTCCAGGACCAATTAAAATTATTTCTCTAACGTCCTAAGTGGATGCTGGGGACTCCGTAAGGACCATGGGGAATAGCGGCTCCGCAGGAGACTGGGCACATCTAAAGAAAGCTTTAGGACTAACTGGTGTGCACTGGCTCCTCCCCCTATGACCCTCCTCCAAGCCTCAGTTAGATTTCTGTGCCCGACAAGAAGGGTGCACACTAGGGGCTCTCCTGAGCTTCTTAGTGAAAGTTTTAGTTTAGGTTTGTTATTTTCAGTGAGACCTGCTGGCAACAGGCTCACTGCATCGAGGGACTAAGGGGAGAAGAAGCGAACTCACCTGCGTGCAGAGTGGATTGGGCTTCTTGGCTACTGGACATTAGCTCCAGAGGGACGATCACAGGCCCAGCCTGGATGGGTCCCGGAGCCGCGCCGCCGGCCCCCTTACAGAGCCAGAAGAGCGAAGAGGTCCGGAAAAATCGGCGGCAGAAGACGTTCCTGTCTTCAATAAGGTAGCGCACAGCACTGCAGCTGTGCGCCATTGCTCTCAGCACACTTCATACTCCGGTCACTGAGGGTGCAGGGCGCTGGGGGGGGGCGCCCTGAGACGCAATAAAACACGATAAAAATACCTTACATGGAAAAAAATACATCACATATAGCTCCTGGGCTATATGGATGCATTTAACCCCTGCCAGAATATACAGAAAAACGGGAGATAAGGCCGCCGAAAAGGGGGCGGAGCCTATCTCCTCAGCACACTGGCGCCATTTTCCCTCACAGCTCAGTTGGAGGGAAGCTCCCTGGCTCTTCCCTGCAGTCACTACACTACAGAAAGGGTTAAAAAAAGAGAGGGGGGCACTAATTAGGCTCAGTATTAAAACATACAGCAGCTATAAGGGGAAAAACACTTATATAAGGTTATCCCTGTATATATATATAGCGCTCTGGTGTGTGCTGGCATACTCTCCCTCTGTCTCCCCAAAGGGCTAGTGGGGTCCTGTCCTCTATCAGAGCATTCCCTGTGTGTGTGATGTGTGTCGGTACGTTTGTGTCGACATGTATGAGGAGAAAAATTATGTGGAGACGGAGCAGAGTGTCTGTAACAGTGATGTCACCACCTAGGGGGTCGACACCTGAGTGGATGTACTGTTGAAAATTACGTGACAGTGTCAGCTCTGTATAAAAAAAAACAGTGGCTGACATGAGACAGCCGGCTACTCAGCTTGTGCCTGTCCAGACGTCTCATAGGCCGTCAGGGGCTCTAAAGTGCCCGTTACCTCAGATGGCAGATACAGACGCCGACACGGATACTGACTCCTGTGTCGACGGTGAAGAGACAACCGTGATTTCCAGTAGGGCCACACGTTACATGATTGAGACAATGGAAAATGTTTTATACATTTCTGATAATACGAGTACCACCAAAAAGGGGTATTATGTTCGGTGAGGGAAAAACTACCTGTAGTTTTCCTGAATCTGAGAAATAAAATGAGGTGTGTGATGATGCGTGGGTTTCCCCCCGATAACAATTGATAATTTCTTAAAAAGTATTGGCTGTATACCCTTTCCCGCCAGAGGTTAGGGTGCGTTGGGAAACACCCCCTAGGGGGGATAAGGCGCTCACACGCTTGTAAGAACAAGGGCTCTACCCTCTCATGAGATGGCCGCCCTTAATGATCCTGCTGATAGAAAGCAGGAGGGTATCCAAAAATGTATTCACACACATACTGGTGTTTTACTGCGACCAGCAATCGCCTCAGCCTGGAGGTGCAGTGCTGGGTTGGCATGGTCGGATTCCCTGACTGGAAATATTGATATCCTAGATAAGGATAGTATATTATTGCCTATAGAGCATTTAAAAGATGCATTTCTATATATGCATGATGCACAGCGGAATATTTGCCGACTGGCATCAAGTATAAGTGCGTTGTCCAATTCTACCAGTAAAATGGTCAGGTGATGCGGATTCCAAACGGCATTTGGAAGTATTGCCTTTGAAAGGGGACATTTGGGGTCGGTCTTTTAGACCTGGTGGCCACGGCAACAACTGGGAAATCCACGTTTGTACCCCAGGTCGCCTCTCAAAATAAGACGCCGTATTATCAGGCGCAGTCCTTTGTTGGCAAGCGGACAAAAGGTTCCTCTTTTCTGCTCGTGACAGAGGGAGAGGAAAAAGGCTGAAGAGATTAGCCAGTTCCCAGGAACAGAAACCCTTTCCCGCCTCTGCCAAGCCCTCAGTATGACGCTAGGGCCTTACAAGCTCAGGCACGGTGGGGGCCCGTTCTCAATGAATTTCAGTGCGCAGTGGGCTCACTCGCAAGTAGACCCCTGGATCCTTCAGGTAATATCTCAAGGGTACATATTGGAATTCGAGACGTCTCCCCCTCGCCGTTTCCAAAAGTCGGCTTTACCGACGTCTCCCTCTGACAGGGAGGCAGTTTTGGAAGCCATTCACAAGCTGTATTCCCAGCAGGTGATAATCAAGGTACCCCTCCTGCAACAGGGAACGGGGTATTATTCCACACTATTGTGGTACCGAAGCCAGACGGCTCGGTGAGACCGATTCTAAATCTAAAATCTAAAATCTTTGAACACTTACATACAGAGGTTCAAATTCAAGATTGAGTCACTCAGAGCAGTGATTGCGAACCTGGAAGAAGGGGACTACATGATGTCTCGGGACATCAAGGATGCTTACCTTCATGTCAAAATTTACCCTTCTCACCAAGGGTACCTCAGGTTATGGTACAGAACTGTCACTATCAGTTCAGACGCTGCTGTAGGGATGGTCCACGGCACCCCGGGTCTTTACCAAGGTAATGGCCGAAATGATATCCCTTCGAAGGAAGGGGATTTTAGTTATCCCTTACTTGGACGATTCCCTGATAAGGGTAAGATCCAGGGAACAGTTGGAAGTCGGTGTAGCACTATCTCAGGTAGTGTTGCGGCAGCACGATTGGATTCTCAATATTCCAAAATCGCAGCTGGTTCCGACGACTTGTCTTCTGTTTCCTAGGGATGTTCCTGGACACAGTCCAGAAAAAAGGTGTTTCTCCCGGAAGAGAAAGCAAGGGAGTTATCCGAGCTAGTCAGGAACCTCCTAAAACCGAACCAAGTCTCAGTGCATCAATGCACAAGGGTTCTGGGTAAAAATGGTGGCTTCCTACGAAGCAATCCCATTCGTTAGATTCCACGCAAGAACTTTCCAGTGGAACCTACTGGAAAAATGGTCCGGGTCGCATTTTCAGATGCATCAGCGGATAACCCTGTCACCAAGGACAAGGGTATCCATCCTGTGGTGGTTGCAGAGTGCTCATCTTCTAGAGGGCCGCAGATTCGGCATTCAGGACTGGGTCCTGGTGACCACGGATGCCAGCCTGCGAGGCTGGGGAGCAGTCACACAGGGAAGGAATATCCAGGGCTTAGGGTCAAGCCTGGATACATCACTTCACATAAATATCCTGAAGCTAAGGGCCATTTACAATGCTCTAAGCTTAGCAAGACCTCTGCTTCAAGGTCAGCCGGTGTTGATCCAGTCGGACAACATCATGCAGTCACCCACGTAAACAGACAGGGTGGCACAAGAAGCAGGAGGGCAATGGCAGAAGCTGCAGGGATTCTTCGCTGGGCGGAAAATCATGTGATAGCACTGTCAACTGTATTCATTCCGGGAGTGGACAACTGGGAAGCAGACTTCCTCAGCACGACCTCCACCCGGAAGAGTGGGGACTTCACCCAGAAGTCGTCCACATGATTAAAAAACTCGACAGGTATTGCGCCAGGTCAAGAGACCCTCAGGCAATAGTTGTAGACGCTCTGGTAACACCGTGGGTGTACCAGTCAGTGTATGTGTTCCCTCCTCTGCCTCTCATACCCAAGGTACTGAGATTGATAAGATGGAGAGGAGAAAGCACTATATTCGTGGCTCCGGATTGGCCAAGAAGGACTTGGTAACCGGAACTTCAAGAGATGCTCACGGAGGATCCGTGGCCTCTACCTCTAAGAAGGGACCTGCTCCAGCAAGGACCCTGTCTGTTCCAAGACTTACCGCGGCTGCGTTTGACGGCATGCCGGTTGAACACCGGATCCTGAAGGAAAAAAGGCATTCCGGATGAAGTCATCCATATCCTGATCTAAAGCCAGGAAGGATGTAACCGCAAAAACATTATCACCGCAATTGGCGAAAATATGTTGCGTAGTGCGAGGCCAGTAAGGCCCGACGGAGGAAATTCAACTGGGTCGATTCCTACATTTCCTGCAAACAGGAGTGTCTATGGGCCTGAAATTGGGGTCCATTAAGGTTCAGATTTCGGCCCTGTCAATTTTCTTCCAAAAAAGAACTAGCTTCAGTCCCTGAAGTTTAGACGTTTGTAAAAGGGGTACTGCATATACAGCCTCCTTTTGTGCCTACAGTGGCAATTTGGGATCTCAATGTAGTTTGGGTTCCAAAAGTCACATTGGTTTGAACCACTTAAATCTGTGGAGTTAAAATATCTCACATGGAAAGTGGTCATGCTGTTGGCCCTGGCCTGGGCCAGGCGCGTGTCAGAATTGGCGGCTTTATCCTGTAAAAGCCCTTATCTGATTTTCCATTCGGACAGGGCGGAATTGAGGACTCGTCCTCAGTTTCTCCCTAAGGTGGTTCCAGCGTTTTCACCTGAACCAACCTATTGTGGTGCCTGCGGCTACTAGGGACTTGGAGGAATCCAAGTTGCTGGATGTTGTCAGGGCCCTGAAAATATGTTTCCAGGACGGCTGGAGTCAGGAAATCTGACTCGCTGTTTCTCCTGTATGCACCCAACAAGCTGGGTGCTCCTGCTTCTAAGCAGACTATTGCTCGTTGGATTTGTAGTACAATTCAGCTTGCACATTCTGTGGCAGGCCTGCCACAGCTAAAATCTGTAAAAGCCCGTTCCACAAGGAAAGTGGGCTCATCTTGGGCGGCTGCCCGAGGGGTCTCGGCTTTACAACTTTGCCGAGCAGCTACTTGGTCAGGGGCAAACACGTTTGCTAAATTCTACAAATTTGATACCCTGGCTGAGGAGGACCTGGAGTTCTCTCATTCGGTGCTGCAGAGTCATCCGCACTCTCCCGCCCGTTTGGGAGCTTTGGTATAATCCCCATGGTCCTTACGGAGTCCCCAGCATCCACTTAGGACGTTAGAGAAAATAAGAATTTACTTACCGATAATTCTATTTCTCATAGTCCGTAGTGGATGCTGGGCGCCCATCCCAAGTGCGGATTGTCTGCAATACTTGTACATAGTTATTGTTACAAAAATCGGGTTATTATTGTTGGGAGCCATCTTTTCAGAGGCTCCTCTGTTATCATACTGTTAACTGGGTTCAGATCACAAGTTATACGGTGTGATTGGTGTGGCTGGTATGAGTCTTACCCGGGATTCAAAATCCTTCCTTATTGTGTACGCTCGTCCGGGCACAGTATCCTAACTGAGGCTTGGAGGAGGGTCATAGGGGGAGGAGCCAGTGCACACCAGTTAGTCCTAAAGCTTTCTTTAGATGTGCCCAGTCTCCTGCGGAGCCGCTATTCCCCATGGTCCTTACGGAGTCCCCGGCATCCACTACGGACTATGAGAAATAGAATTATCGGTAAGTAAATTCTTATTTTATACTTTATTAAATTGGCAAAACCATTCCCTCACAACATAACTGAACCTGAGGATGACATGCTATAAACACAATTTACTTAATTTTATATTTTTTTCTGAATTTCTCAATAAAAACAACTTTGGCCTAGGGGTGCCGTGAAACAAATTTTGATACTATTTATTTATATAGTGCTCTTTCTCCAACAGGACTCAAGGCGCTTGAGATATGGCTTCTGGAACTGAACACAGGATTCTAAATGTGGCTGTACCAAGGACCTATACAGTGGCATTACAGGTTGAGTATCCCTTATCCAAAATGCTTGGGACCAGAGGAATTTTGGATATCGGATTTTTCTGTATTTTGGAATAATTGCATACCATAATGAGATATTATGGTGATGGGACCTAAATCTAAGCACAGAATGCATTTATGTTTCATATATACCATATACACACAGCCTGAAGGTCATTTTAGCCAATATTTTTTATAACTTTGTGCATTAAACAAAGTGTGTGTACATTCACAGAATTCATTTATGTGTCATATACACCTTATACACACAGTCTGAAGTTCATTTAATACAATATTTTTAATAACTTTGAGTATTAAACAAAGTTTGTGTACACTGAGCCATCAAAAAACAAAGGTTTCACTATCTCAGTCTCACTCAAAAAAGTCCGTATTTCGGAATATTCCGTATTTCGGAATATTTGGATATGGGATACTCAACCTGTATTACTTTTTTCTGCTACTGGTTCTTTACCTATGCAAACAAGCATCTGACTTGCCTTTCCTATTGCTTTGTTACATTGCTCACCTGAAATAGTAATACTTAGATAGCTTTCCTCTTGCCATTATAATGCCCTTAATATTATAGTTAGCCTTTGTATTTTTGAGACGTGTATGATTTTGCATTTTTTGGCATTAAATGTTGCCATGTTCTTGACCATTCCTCTAGTCCAGGGGCGGAACTGCCAGAGACAACGGAGTCAGTTGCCGCCGGGCTCCAGCCCTAAAGGGGCTTCCTCCATTGCCCTCCGGCTGTTACGTGCCCTTCCTACTAAATAGACAAAGGCGCTACCAGCAGGGTCTCGCAGTTTGTACATTCCATGCCGTAACACCCTTCTTTCCACCTTTTTCAAGACCCAGCCCAGCAGCCTCGCCGCTGCCACCACCGCTAGCTGCAGCACTGCCAGCGGTGGGGTGCCCCTGCTTCTTCTCACACCACAGATAGCTGGGCAGCACTGCAACTGCCTGCCTGATTGCTCCGCCCCCTTCCGGCTCCCAAGCACCTCTGCTGCCCAGTGATCCAGGAGCCTGCTGCTAGGAAGAAGTGGCCGAGCTTCAGTAAGCGAGTCTGGACACTGGCGGAGGAAGCCATGATAACCAGATAATGGGGAGTGGAGAGCCAGTTCCAAGGTAATACTTTATACAGCTGGTTGAGATCCTGGTCGGTGGATATGGATTCCAAGAAAACCCTGGAGGTGCTTCCTTTCAAGGGAGACACTCTCTTTGGAGAAGACCTCAATAAGATTGTAGCTGATCTGGCTACTGCTAAAACAGCTTGCCAACCTAGTATGACTCCTACCACGCAGAAGGCTAAAAGTACTTTCCCTTGGCCCTTTCATCCTCAAGGTAAAGCGTACCCAAGGTCAGGCATACCCAAAGCAAGCTCATGCTTCCAGACCTGCCAAGCCCAGACTGAAGCAAGCCTGGGCTGCCCATCAGCCTGCTTCCAAAACGGACAAGCCTGCCGCATGATGGTGCAGGCCTCCCTCTGGGGGATCCCAGGGTGGGGGGCCCGACTTCTAGGTTTGGCATAATTCTAAGCTAGAGAATTCTGTTTGGAGCTCACCTTGTACTTTGTGAAGAAATAATCAGCATTGTGGCTGAGCAGATACATGTAGTGTGTGGCTGCAAACTGCATGGATCTGCTGCGTTGTAATGCTGATACTTTTTTTTTCAAAGTACCAATAGCTTCATATAATGTTCACAATTTTTATGCAGGATCAAATAGCTCAATAGGTAGGGTGTTTGATTAGAATTCAACAGGTTATAGGTTTGAATCCTGGGTATGGTAGTTTGAGATGTGTTATTTAATAAAGTATGTTGTTCTGACTGCCGGCATCCTATCACCTGGGATATCATACTAAATAAATGGAGTTGATCAATTTTTTTTTTATTTTTTTTTAAACTAGGGACAATTTCCAGATACTTTTCTTTATAACTGAGATTGCCCCCTGGAACTTCACATCAGTTGACAACTATGCATGAGTGGGCAGTGCTTGCTCTGGATCTGCCCACCCATTTATGTGCCGTCATAAAAGAAAGCACAACTGACAGTTATCCTCGGCGTACACTACACAATTATCTGTCAGGCTATCTATCCAGTCTGGATGGATGGAATGAAAATCTGGTAATGTATAGGAGCAAATGTCAATTAACCAGTTGCTCCCAAACACTAGAAAAGTGGTCAAAAATGGTCATTACACAAATTGGTTAAACCCAAAATTTAACCAATTTGTTTAGGGGACCATTTTTGTCCATTTTCTAGTGTTTGAGAGTAAATCGTTGATGGTCATTTGCTCACATAGATAACCGGATTTCTTTTCCAACCAGCCAGTGTTGGAGATATGGTCTGCCAGATTACATAATGCATACCAGAGCCATAACTAGACTTTTTGGTGCCCTGTGACAGATAATTATATGCCCCCCCCCCTCCCCATTTTTGCAATATGGACAAAAGGCGCATGCCTTGTGGGGAAGGGGCATAACAAGATTGGTCTCAGAGAAAGCACATGAGATATGAAGATATATCTAGTATACTTGACACTCAATGGTTTGTGGTATTGCCGGGGTGCCTTCCTTAAATGCATATACAGTCACACATGGCGTGTTTGTGCAAATGGCATATCAGCAGTCAGCACTAACTGGTGACATGCCATTTGTACAAGTAAGCCATGTGTGACTAATATATAAACATACTTTATTAAATAACACCTCAAACTATCATACCCAGGATTCAAACCTATAACCTGTTGAATTCTAATCAAATACCCTACCCATTGAGCTACTTGATCCTGCATCTATTCTAACCTCCAAAAACAGATTCAGTTGCATTTTCCAGCGTGTTTTGTTTGCACCTTTGCAAATGTCTTACATCGACAAACTTATTTAGTACTATTTTGCAAATAGGGTTACATTGTCGCAACATTGTGTTCCCTAATTGCTTGATTTTTTTAAATGCAACAATTGATAAAGACACCTGATAATTGCTCTGTGGAGTCTTATTTTGTGTCTACTTCTTATCTACATTTAATTCCCTACCTCTAATCAAGGCATTTTTAAATGCTGGGGGCTGCCAGGACGTGAGGCCTACCTAGACTTTAGATCTGAATTTGAATGTACTTGTGAACTAACTTAATTTCCTACTTCTAAATTCATTCCTAAATTCACTACTTACATTAATCCTGTAGTTGGGCATTTTGAGCCTTCAATTGTGGGCATTGTTTTGTGTCCAGACCAGCAGCTGGTGGTGTGCATTTGCTGGAAAGGCATCGAAGACCTCCGATATGCTGCATCTCCTGATGTGTGTCTCCCTCAAGTGGCTGTCAGCAAATGCATGCTAGACACCCCATTCCAAGCTGATTGTGACATCACGGAACATGCATCATAGAACAGGCATGCTAGAATATGGGTCTTCAACCTGCGACCCTCCAGCTGCTGTGGAACTACATATACCAGCATGCCCTGCCTCAGTTTTAGCATACCTTAATAGCAAAACTGTGGCAGGGCATGCTGGGATGTGTAGTTTCACAGCAGCTGGAGGGCCACAGGATGAAGACCCATGTGCTAGAGCCAAGCCGCAGGTACATTGAATGCTAGCAAGCTGAATGTTTAAATCATTTTTGTTCCGCAGCATTCCAATGCGGAAGATTCCATGGAACCAGAGATTATTCCATTGAGAAGGACATGCTGCCTGGATGACTGCACTGTGCAAATTAAATCACGGAGCCAGTTGGCTTGTGGGTGGCTCTGGTGACTGGGTGGTTGGGTGGGCGGTGTGTCGGAGGTGGAGCACATGCAAATGAATGTGTATCATCCAGCTAGTGAGAGTGAAAACTCATGCAGGAGTGTGCCTGCTTGTCAGTGGGTTATGCACCTTGCCAGGCGTCAAATCTACATGGAGCAGCTGGAGGGGACAAGAGCAGGTTTGCAAAATATAGATAGAAGAGCATATATGCTGGCGCATTCTCCATGATTGTGTCAGCTTATGTTTTGGTGCACTGCACTTTCCTTCACTAAGTTTTAGCCATTTTGGTTAAACGCAAGTGTAGTTGCTTCTCGCCCTTTTGGCTGTGATCTTGTATCGTGGTTGAAGAGTCTGCTGGAGGGATTGTTTTCTTCATTGGCGAGAGACTGAAGATATTCCAGGATGGAAGGCTTGGGAACACTATCCGTTTTTCAGTTGTGGAAGAGTTGAAAGACCGGATTGGACTACATTCTATAGTAAAGGATATCTTTGTATTTATTAATCCTCCCTTTATATGTGTCTGTCTTTCAATAAAGCTTCGGGCTTGTGATTCCCTCACCCTCTTACACTCCACACCCATAGCCTTATTAACTGTTGTATTATTGTATTGTTTAAATGTATAGTGCAGTTCATGATTTATAGTGTAGGCTGGCCTGTGCTGTAGTTCTTGAACTGTACTATACCGACAGCATTTGTATTGTGTTTTGGCTGTGCTGCAACACGGTACTTATGTGTGTAATGTTTATGTATGTTTTTTTGCTTCTTTATGTCAATAAAGACTGCTTTTTCAATCCAATATCTGAAAACAATCAATGTTTATCTTTGATGGCAATAGAAGTGGTATGATATTTGCTGCTTTTGAAAGGCAATATCTGATATGTCCCCTATCTGGGAACCATATATTAAATGGCTTTTCAGAAAAGGGAGAAGGGAGAAGAGCTTTCAGTACTTGTAGGACCGATGCTCATTTCCTATTCTAGCCTCCAAAAACAGATTCAGTTGCATTTTTCAGCGTGTTTTGGATGCGCCTTTGCAAATGTCTTACATCGACAAACTTATTTAGTACTATTTTGCAAATAGGGTTACATTGTTGCAACATTGTGTTCCCTAATTGCTTGATTTTTTAAATGCAACAATTGATAAAGACACCTGATAACTGCTCTGTGGAGTCTTATTTTGTGTCTACTTTTTATCTACATTCAATTCTCTACCTCTAATCAAGGCATTTTTAAGTGCTGGGGGCTGCCAGGACGTGAGGCCTACCTAGACTTTAGATCTGAATTTGAATGTACTTGTGAACTAACTTAATTTCCTACTTCTAAATTCATTCCTAAATTCACTACTTACATGAATCCTGTAGTTGGGCATTTTGGGACTTCGATTGTGGGCATTGTTTTGTGTCCAGACCAGCAGCAGGTGGTGTGCATTTGCTGGAAAGGCATCGAAGACCTCCGATATGCTGCATCTCCTGATGTGTGTCTCCCTCAAGTGGCTGTCAGCAAATGCCTGCTCGACACCCCATTCCAAGCTGATTGTGACATCACGGTACATGCATCATAGAACAGGCATGCTAGAACATGGGTCTTCAACCTGCGACCCTCCAGCTGCTGTGGAACTACACATCCCAGCATGCCCTGCCTCAGTTTTAGCATACCTTAATAGCAAAACTGTGGCAGGGCATGCTGGGATGTGTAGTTTCACAGCAGCTGGAGGGCCACAGGATGAAGACCAATGTGCTAAAGCCAAGCCGCAGGTACATTGAATGCTAGCAAGCTGAATATTTAAATCCTTTTTATTCCGCAGCATTCCAATGTGGAAGATTCCATGGAACCAGAGATCCTTCCATTGAGAAGGACATGCTGCCTGGATGACTACACTGTGCAAATTAAATCACGGAGCCAGTTGGCTTGTGGGTGGCTCTGGTCACTGGGTGGTTGGGTGGGTGGTGTGTCGGAGGTGGAGCACATGCAAATGATTGTGTATCATCCAGCTAGTGAGAGAGAAAACTCATGCAGGAGTGTGCCTGCTTGTCAGTGGGTTATGCACCTTTCCAGACGTCAAATCTACATGGAGCAGCTGGAGAGGACAAGAGCAGGTTTGCAAAATATAGACAGAAGAGCTCTCCAGCCTAGTTTGCTGTCTGTTTCCACTTCTCTTTTCTTGAGCCGCTCCCTTCTATGCCCTTGCGCACTATCCTGACTTCTCCCATCTGCTTACTTTGTGCCTTCCAACGCACAATGCGAACTACAGGTAGTGCTGCAGGGCCCACACCCTTTTACTTGCCATACAGAGCAGCTCTGGAGCTGTTACAGTGCCCAGCTTCTGCAAGAAATCAGCTTGAATGCTTCAGGGGCTGGGGCATAGCCAACATGAGCCCCACACCGAAGGAGGGTGGAGGTGTTTAATGCGAACTAGGGGTCATCCAAGCGCCGCAAAAGGCCGCCATGCCCTGCACGCCCCTTTTCTCTTTTCATATGCAGACGAGGGTTGAAGCCAACTTTGACCCACTGCTTGGATGACATCACCATATGCAAATCCATCTGCTGCAGGCCTTCCCCCAGGAATGCTTGCACTAGTTGTTGCATTTGGTTTGTTGTTTGGGGGTGCTTCAGTATTAGGCAGCCTTCTGCCCTCCCATGTTCATCTGAAAATATGTGTTCTCCCTGCAGTTGTTGTCCCCAGATGAGAGTTCCCTTGTGCTGCCTCAGTTGAATCTTCTTTACTTGACAGAGATGTGCCTGAGCAGCGGCCCTCCCCAGCCCTATCCCAAATCATACTTATTTTGCATAGGAGATACCATGGTCATGAAGATTGTTCTCCCAGGGTGAGGTTCATTCATTGCATTCTGGGTATGCTGACCCCTGTGATTTCCCCAAATGTGGGAAACTTGACTGCATTATTTGTGGTAGTGGGGGACTGTGTTTGTGCTTTCCTCTGGTCAGCTCTGGTAAAAGTCAGATTTCTTTGTCTCAGATCTTCCTCTAGCCTTGTTCTTCTTTCGAGAGTTCCCTTGTGCTGCCTCAGTTGGATCTCCTTTACTTGACAGGGGGGTGCCCAAGCAGCGACCCTCCCCAGCTCTAGCCCAACTCCTACTTACCTGCCAGGTGAGATACTATGATCATGAAGGTGCTTCTCCCAGGGCAAGGCTCACCCATTGCACTCTGGGTGTGCTGCCCCTGTGATTTCCCCAAATGTGGGAAACTTGACTGCATAATTTGTGTTTCCACTGGTCGGCTTTCATATAATTCAGATCTCTTTGTCTCAGGTCTCTCTCCAGCCTAGTTTGCAGTCTGTTTCCACTTCTTTTTTTTTGAGCCCCTCCCTTCTATACCCTTGTGCACTATCCTGACTTCTCCTCCTGTCTGCTTACTTTGTGCCTTCCAATGCACAATGCAAACTACAGGTAGTGCTGCAGGGCCCACAAACTTTTACTTGCATTACAGAGCAGCTCTGGAGCTGTTACAGTGCCAAGCTGCTGCAAGAAATCAGCTTGAATGCTTCAGGGGCTGGGGCATTGCCAACATGAGCCCCACACCGAAGGAGGGTGGGGGTATTTAATGCGAACTAAGGGTCATCCAAGCGCCGCAAAAGGCCGCCATTCCCTGCATACCCCTTTTCTCTTTTCATATGCAGATGAGGGTTCCAGCCAACTTTTGCCCACTGCTTGGATGACATCACTGTATGCAAATCCGTCTTCTGCAGACCTTCCCCCAGGAATGCTTGTACTAGTTGTTGCATTTGGTTTGTTGTTTGGGGGTGCTTCAGTATTAGGCAGCCTTCTGCCCTCCCATGTTCATCTGAAAATATGTGTTCTCCCTGCAGTTGTTGTCCCCAGATGAGAGTTCCCTTGTGCTGCCTCAGTTGAATCTCCTTTACTTGACAGAGATGTGCCTGAGCAGCGGCCCTCCCCAGCCCTATCCCAAATCATACTTATTTTGCATAGGAGATATCATGGTAATGAAGACTGTTATCCCAGGGTGAGGTTCATTCATTGCATTCTGGGTATGCTGACCCCTGTGATTTCCCCAAATGTGGGAAACTCGACTTCATTATTTGTGGTAGTGGGGGACTGTGTTTGTGCTTTCCTCTGGTCAGCTCTGGTAAAAGTCAGATTTCTTTGTCTTAGATCTTCCTCTAGCCTTGTTCTTCTTTCGAGAGTTCCCTTGTGCTGACTCAGTTGGATCTCCTTCACTTGACAGGGAAGTGCCCGAGCAGCGACCCTACCCAGCTCTAGCCCAACTCCTACTTACCTGCCAGGTGAGATACTATGATCATGAAGGTGCTTCTCCCAGGGCAAGGCTCACCCATTGCACTCTGGGTGTGCTGCTCTTGCGATTTCCCCAAATGTAAGAAACTTGACTGCATAATTTGTGTTTCCCCTGGTCGGCTCTCGTATAATTCAGATCTCTTTGTCTCAGGTCTCTCTCCAGCCTAGTTTGCTGTCTGTTTCCACTTCTCTTTTCTTGAGCCGCTCCCTTCTATGCCCTTGCGCACTATTATGACCTCTCCTGTCTGCTTACTTTGTGCCTTCCAACGTCAATGCAAACTACAGGTAGTGCTGCAGGGCCCTCACCCTTTTACATGCTTTACAGAGCAGCTCTGGAGCTGTTACAGTGCCCAGCTTCTGCAAGAAATCAGCTTGAATGCTTCAGGGGCTGGGGCATAGCCAACATGAGCCCCACACCGAAGGAGGGTGGAGGTGTTTAATGTGAATTAGGGGTCATCCAAGCGCCGCAAAAGGCCGCCATGCCCTGCACATCCCTTTTTTCTTTTCATATGCAGACGAGGGTTGAAGCCAACTTTGACCCACTGCTTGGATGACATCACCATATGCAAATCCATCTGCTGCAGGCCTTCCCCCAGGAATGCTTGCACTAGTTGTTGCATTTGGTTTGTTGTTTGGGGGTGCTTCAGTATTAGGCAGCCTTCTGCCCTCCCATGTTCATCTGAAAATATGTGTTCTCCCTCTTATACGACACCTGCAGCGCATTCATCATAAGTCAGTGACAAGTTCAAAAACTTTGGATGACAGCGGAAGCAGTCCACTGACCACTAAATCCCTTCCTCTTGTAACCAAGCTCCTGCAAACCACACCACCAACTCCCTCAGTGTCAATTTCCTCCTTAGACAGGAGAGCCAATAGTCCTGCAGGCCATGTCACTGGCAAGTCTGACGAGTCCTCTCCTGCCTGGGATTCCTCCGATGCATCCTTGAGTGTAACGCCTACTGCTGCTGGCGCTGCTGTTGTTGCTGCTGGGAGTCGATCGTCATCCCAGAGGGGAAGTCGGAAGACCACTTGTACTACTTCCAGTAAGCAATTGACTGTCCAACAGTCCTTTGCGAGGAAGATGAAATATCACAGCAGTCATCCTGCTGCAAAGCGGATAACTCAGGTCTTGTCAGCCTGGGTGGTGAGAAACGTGGTTCCAGTATCCATCGTTAATTTAGAGGCAACTAGAGACTTGATTGAGGTACTGTGTCCCCGGTACCAAATACCCTCTAGGTTCCATTTCTCTAGGCAGGCGATACCAAAAATGTACACAGACCTCAGAAAAAGAGTCACCAGTGTCCTAAAAAATGCAGTTGTACCCAATGTCCACTTGTCTGTGGTTAAGTGGAGCAGGGCAGACTCAGGACTAAATGACTGTGACAGCCCACTGGGTAGATGTATTGCCCCCCGCAGCAAGAACAGCAGCGGCGGCACCAGTAGCAGCATCTCGCAAATGCCAACTCGTTCCTAGGCAGGCTACGCTTTGTATCACCGCTTTCCATAAGAGGCACACAGCTGACAACCTCTTACGGAAACTGAGGAACATCATCGCAGAATGGCTTACCCCAATTGGACTCTCCTGGGGATTTGTGACATCGGACAACGCCACCAATATTGTGCGTGCATTACATCTGGGCAAATTCCAGCACGTCCCATGTTTTGCACATACATTTAATTTGGTGGTGCAGAATTATTTAAAAAACGACAGGGGCGTGCAAGAGATGCTGTCGGTGGCCCGAAGAATTGCGGGCCACTTTCTGCCTTCAGCCACCGCATGTAGAAGACTGGAGCACCACCAAACATTCCTGAACCTGTCCTGCCATCATCTGAAGCAAGAGGTGGTAACGAGGTGGAATTCAACCCTCTATATGCTTCAGAGGATAGAGGAGCAGCAAAAGGCCATTCAAGCCTATACATCTGCCCACGAAATAGGCAAAGGAGGGGGAATGCACCTGACTCAAGCGCAGTGGAGAATGATTTCAACGTTGTGCAAGGTTCTGCAACCCTTTGAACTTGCCACACGTGAAGTCAGTTCAGACACTGCCAGCCTGAGTCAGGTCATTTCCCTCATCAGGCTTTTGCAAAATAATGCTGGAGACATTGAAGGAGGAGCTAAAACAGAGCGATTCCACTAGGCATGTGGGACTTGTGGATGGAGCCCTTAATTCGCTTAACCAGGATTCAATCTGTTGAAATCAGAGCACTACATTTTGGCCACCGTGCTCGATCCTAGATTTAAAACCTACATTGTATCTCTCTTTCCGGCAGACACAAGTCTGCAGAGGTTCAAAGACCTGCTGGTGAGAAAATTGTCAAGTCAAGCGGAACGTGACCCGTCAACAGCTCCTCCTTCACATTCTCCCGCAACTGGGGGTGCGAGGAAAAGGCTAAGAATTCCGAGCCCACCCGCTGGCGGTGATGCAGGGCAGTCTGGAGTGAGTGCTGACATCTGGTCCGGACTGAAGGACCTGGCAACGATTACTGACATGTCGTCTACTGTCACTGCATATGATTCTGTCACCTTTGAAAGAATGGTGGAGAATTATATGAGTGACTGCATCCAGGTAGGCACGTCAGTATGTATACTGGCAGGAAAAAGAGGCAATTTGGAGGCCCTTGCACAAACTGGCTTTATTCTACCTAAGTTGCCCTGCCTCCAGTGTGTACTCCAAAAGAGTGTTTAGTGCAGCCGCTCACCTTGTCAGCAATCGGCGTACGAGGTTACTTCCAGAAAATGTGGAGAAGATGATGATCATCAAAATGAATTATAATCAATTCCTCCGTGGAGACATTCACCAGCAATTGCCTCCAGAAAGTACACAGGGATCTGAGATGGTGGATTCCAGTGGGGACGAATTAATAATCTGTGAGGAGGGGGATGTACACAGTGAAAGGGGTGAGGAATCGGAGGATGATGAGGTGGACATCTTGCCTCTGTAGAGCCAGTTTGTGCAAGGAGAGATTGATTGATTGATTGATTGATTGATTCTTTTTTGGTGGGGGCACAAACCAACCAGTCATTTCAGTCAGTCAGTCATTTCATTCCACACGGGCAGACCCTGTCGCTGAAATGATGGGTTCATCAATGTTTTTCTTTTCAATCTAAGCCCCTGCAGTTTTCTGTAAGCATCTGCTTCGCTATGATGATCAACAAGTCACATGGGCAAACACTCAGGGCTGGAGGCGTAGATCTTAGGACCAGCTGCTACAAGCATGGCAGAGGTGTCACTATCACTGGTGACACCCAGAGAGGTGGCGAAGGAGATTGTAATGCAGTGCGCGCAGATAAGCAGCGCAATGGTAAAAAGGAGGCATGGTCTCATAGGTAGGGGCGTGGCCTGAATCACCATTTTGTAGCTCCGGGTATCCCGGGGGTTGGGGGCTGCACCCGGGGACTAGTGTGTGAGTGGTGCTGGCTCCTGCACAGTGACAGAAACTGGGTGTTGCACGTAATGTCACAGTGAAACACCCATATTCTGTCACTGAAGAAGAGCCGGCACTTTGGTGTCACCCCCCTTGGCGGGTGACACTCGGGTGTGTGCCGCAACCCTGTTGTGATGCCACTGACCCATGGGAAGCTTTACGTGGCTTACCCATGTGTTAGTAGCCCCAAGCATCTTTTGTGTTAGTCCCTGAAGAAAAACTTCAAATATTGTTTACAATTTTGTAATCAATGGGCCTAATTCAGTAAGGATTGCAAATTCTGCTAAGTAACAGAATTTGCAATCCTATGGTTCGCATGCCGGGGCCACCCATCACAGGGCATGGCCACCCAGCATGCTGCCTCCCTTCTTGACCACGCTGAAATTGCAGTCTCAGTGCAGTTCAGCGTGATCATAAAAAATGGGTTAGCCTCCTGTTGGTGCAGACTGTACGTGTGCGCAGGAAGCCGCCACCATTTTTGTGATCGCAGCGGCTGCATGTGATGTCATGCAGCCACTCTGACCACGCCTCCTGTTTCTCCGTTGCCGACCCCATTTTGTAGCCCTGCCCCTGCACCGCTCCATCTCCGACTTTGAAATGGATTGTTGCTGACCCCCCCCCCCCCCCCCCGCACCGATTGACAGTCAGAGGTGATCGCATTATCTGCGGGGTGCCACAGAAAATGCAGGCGCATGCGTATGCTCTTAGCAATTTTTGCAGTTGGATTGCTTATTGCGATTACAATCCAACCTGAATCAGGCTCTATTACCTATCACAATGCACTGCAGGTAGTACAAAATGGGGTTAATATAGGAGAAAACCCCCCAGAGCTGTGCTCCTTAACTGTCCCTGGTGGCTGCCCAGTAATCAGTGTCCACGCCAGTGCGCACACGGCCCGCCCCCTACAGCCACGCTGGATCTCGGTATAGTGTGGGCACAGAAGCCCCTTACCTCCCTTTCATCAGCGGCCTCGTGATCCCGGAGGGCGGTGTGTGTGTGACTGACCTTAGGAAGAAACCGGAGCCTCCGCTGCAGTGACCCAGCAACCAGGGCACGGGAGTATACTGCGCCGCTGGGAGTGATGGAGCTGCAGTAAATATGTCTATTAGACCTAGCCTGCTGCAGCCCTTGTAGATTCTTATAAAAAAAAGTTCTTCTTTTCTTGTCAAAATTAATAGCTAAGAATAGGCTGCCTGAGGCAGCCCCCTGTTAAGTGGCCTGCTACTGAAGGCACCAACTACAAACTGAGCTCCCTGTTCATGGAAGCGAGGTTATAGAGCAGGGGGCGCTGAGCATCTTGGGAACAGTCAAATCACCCTATCACCCCTGCCTTAGTCACTGACTATCTCCCAGTCACCCCGGCCTCAGTCACCCACTATCTCCCACTCATACATGCTTCAGTTACCCACTATCTCCCAGTCATCCCTGCCTCAGTCACCTACTGACACCAGTGCAGACATTTCTGCTGCGGCCTCTCCACTCTCCAGCGTGAACGTCCTGACGACTGAGGAAATCCGCTTCCCTGTTGAGGACTCCGGGAATGAACACTGCCGATATTGCTGGCAGATGACGTTCTACCCAACTGAGGATTTTTGATACTTCCAGCTTTGCTATGCAATTTCGAGTGCCGCCTTGATGATTTGTGTACACTACCGTGGTGGCGTTGTCCGATTGTACTTGAACAGGCCTGTTCTGTACTAGAGGCAGGGCCAGTGTCAATGAATTGAACACTGCCTGCAATTCCAGAATGTTTATCGGGAGGAGAGATTCCTCCCTGGTCCACCGATGGTGAAGGGTCGTCATCACGGCCATGACCTTGGTGAATTTCCGAGGTGCCGTGGCCAAACCAGAAGGCAGGACCTGAAATCCAAAAACTAACCAGGCACAACACTGCTTAGCTTCCAACATCAGATGAGATTGGACATATCTAGTGTGATGCGGCTGTAGATGATTTTTGCTGTTTCTAACTTCTACTTCTAACTACTGGTACATCAATGAATAAGTTTCAAAATAGAATGCATCAAGAGAACGGTGTTGGTAGTATAAAACTACCTACAGCACCTGGTATTCCCAGGTGGTCTCACATCCAAGAACAAACCAGGCCTAAGATCAGGTGATATTGGGCATATACAGTGTGGTGTGGCTGTAGATGAGCTTAGTGGTTTCTGTTAGAGTTCTTCTACTTCTAACTACTCGTACATAAATGAGTAAGCGGACGATTTATTAAACCTGGTGAAATGATAATTTGCATGGTGTTAAAGTACCAGCCAATCAGCTCCTAATTGCCATGTCACAGACTGGGTTTGAAAAATGACAGTTAGGAGCTGACTGGCTGGTACTTTATCACCTTGCACTTTATCAGTTCACCAGGCTTAATAGATCTGCCCCAATGTTTCAAAATGGAATGCATCAAGAGAACATTGTTAGTATTGTAAAAATACACACAGCTCCTGGTATTTCCTGGTGGTCTCCCATCCAAGTACTAAAACCAGGACCAACACTGCTCAGCTTCCATGATCAGGAGAGATTGGGCAAATCCAGTGTGCTGTGGCTGTAGATGAGCTGGTGGTTTTTATTACAGCTCTTCTACTTCTAACTTCTGGTACATAAAAGAATACATGTAAAAATTAAATGTACCAAGAAAATGGTGTTGGTAGTTTAAAAACACCTAAAGAATCTGATACTACCAAGCAGTCTCCCATCCATGTATTAACAAAGTCCAATACTGCTTTGCTTCAAAAATCAAATGAGATTGGGCATATCCAGTGTGGTGTGGCTTTAGATAAGCTTTGTGGTTTCTGTTAGAGCTCTTCTACTTCTAACTACTGGTACATTAATGAATATGTATAAGGTTGTAGTTTATCCAATATGCCTTTACTACCTTACCTTTCAACCCCCCTCCCTCCCCTCTTCTCCTTATAGCTTCCTTAGTTCTCTCCTCCTCATGTGTGCGTTATTTGTTTTCTCATACGTCCTAGATGATGCTGGGGTCACATTAAGAACCATGGGGTATAGACGGGATCCGCAGGAGACATGGGCACTTTAAGACTTTCAAAGGGTGTGAACTGTCTCCTCCCTCTATGCCCCTCCTCTAGACTCCAGTTTTAGTATTGTGCGCAGTGATACTGGATGCACTACAGGGGAGCTCTACTGAGTTTCTCTGAAAAGACTTGTTAGTTTTTTTTATTTTCAGGGAGGCTGCTGGCAACAGTCTCCCTGCTTCGTGGGACTTAGGGGAGAGAAGTATGACCAACTTCTAGTGAGTTCAATGGCTCTGCTTCAGGCTGACAGGACACCATTAGCTCCTGAGGGTGCTGATCGCTGGGTACGCCTAGATGCACACTCCCGCAGCCTGCCGTCACCCCCTTACAGAGCCAGAAGACAGGTGAGTAGCAGAAGAACAGAAGACTTCTTCTCCAGTGATGGCATTCTGAGGTACCGAGCAGCGAGCGGAACGCTGCGCGCCATGCTCCCACACAAACACAGGCACTGCAGGGTGCAGGGCACGGGGGGGGGGCACCCTGGGCAGCATAAATTCCTCACAAAAGGCTGGAAAAAGTGGACATTAGTGCCTGGGCACTGTCCTTACCCCGCTAGCGTAATTAATTATTTCTGAGCGGGACAGATACGCGCCATTACAGTAGCGGGGCTTCTTCCTCACCTCACCAGAACATCTTTAGAGCATTACAAGTCTATCACTATATAGTTTATTATTTCCCAGACTGTGTACTTTTGGCGCTGGATTGTGAGCTGAAAAATCCTCTGTGTCCCTCTGACAGATTTACTGACGGTCTGTCCCCCATAAGCCGATGTGTCTGTGGGTACTTGGTACATGTGTGTCAACATGTCGGTGGCTGAATGTTTTTCCCAAGAGGAAACTATATTAGGAATGCAGACATATGATGGTGGCCCTGTTGGCACCACCAATAACTGACTGGGTAAAAGTTTCAGTAATATCAGAGTAAGGATGGATAAATCTGTGTCCCAGACACAGACGTAGAGAATAGATGTGATGTTCATGGCTATGTTTCTTTTCCCTCAGGCCCCGCGGGGTCGCAAAAATGTTATTTTGCCCAGTTACTACACACTGATACTGACACGGATACTGATTCCTATGTCGACCATAATGTTTCCTGATTAGATCCAATATTGGCAAGGAGCATTCATTACATGATTGTGGATATTAAGGACATATTAAAATCACTGAAGACCCTGCTGTTCCTGACAAAGGGGTCTATATGTATGTATATATAGATATATAATGAAAGCTGATGTAACGTTCCTCCATCTCTGTTTGAGAAAGTCTGGGCCAGCTCGACAAGATGGTTTCAAATCCCCAAAAGGATTCTGGTTGTTTATTCATTTCCCGCCGCGGACAGAATAAAGTGGGAGTCACCCCCTGTTCTGCACGGGGCCCTGTCACAAATCCAGCGGATCGTATGCAGGAAGCTACATTATTTCTAGTTATGTAACCAAGGGTACATTACTTATACCTGCCATTACATGTGCATGGGTGAGTAGTAGTATTCAAGAATTGGTCGAATACCTTGTCATCCGATATAGATACCTTGGAGAGATGGGATACTCCTTACGTTGTATCATATCAAGGACACTGCAGCATACTTACGTGAGACTGCAAGGGATATAGGACTCTTGAGTTCACGGGCCAATTTCATGGCAGTCTCGGATAGGAGGGCATTGTGGATTCACCAAGAGAATGCTGATGCTGACTCCAAGAAGAAAGGGAGTCTCTTCCCTATGAAGGTGAAGCGTTGTTTGATCTCGGCAGCTCCCGCAGGTAAGTCAACCTTCTTGCCCTATGTTCCCTCCCAACGGATGAAGACGCATCATTATCTGATGCAGTCATTTCGGCCCAATAGATATGCAAGAAGTTAAGATTCCCCTTTCTTTGCAGGTAGAGGAAGGAGAAGAGGGAAGAGGTCTGTAGCCTCTTCAAGATCGCAGGAGCAGAGATCATCCTCTGCTTCTGCCAAATCCACCGCATGACGCTGGGGCTCTCTTGCAGGAGCCTGCACCAGTGGGGGCACGTCTAAAACTCTTCAGTCAGTTCTGGATTCATTCGGACATGGACTCGTGTGTTTTACAAATAGTGTCCCAAGGGTACAAACTGGGGTTTCAAGACGTTCCCCCTCACCGATTGTTCAAATCGGCTTTAGTCAGCAGGGAGAAGGTTTTTATTCAAGCCTCTTCGTGGTCCCTAAGCCGGACAGCTCAGTCAGACCAATCTGAAATCTGAAATCCCTCAATTTCTACCTAAGGAAATTAAATTTCAAGATGGAATCTCTCAGTGCAGTGATCTCCAGTCCGGAGGAAGGAGATTTCATGGTTTTGGTAGACATAAAGGATGCCTACTTACATGTTCCCATTTAGCCTCTGCCTCAAGCTACCTGAGGTTTGCAATTCAGTATTGTCATTACCAATTTCAGACATTGCCGTTTGGTCTGTCCACGGCTCTGAGGATTTTCACCAGGGTGATCGCAAGCAAGGAGTAACAATTATCCCGTACTTGGATGATCTTTTGATAAAGGCGAAATCCAGGGACCAGTTAGTGCAAAACATTGCACTCTCCCTGACAGTTCTTCAACAACATAGTTGGCTCCTAAACTTGCCAAAATCGCAGTTGGTCCCAATGACGCGGTTGTTGTTTTTGGGAGTGATACTGGACACAGAAGAGGTTTTCTTCCAGTGGAAAGGCTCTGGAGATCCAGAGTCTGGTCAAACAAATTCTGAAACCAGCAAGAGTGTTAATCCATCAATGCATTTGGTTGCTGGGTAAGATGGTTGCGGCCTACGAGCCCATTCAGTTTGTCTGGTTCCATGCCAGAGTGTTCCAGTGGGACCTGTTGGACAAGTGGTCCGGATCCCACCTACACACGCACCGGAGGATAATCCTGTCTTCCAAGACCAGAATCTCACTCCATTGGTGGCTGCACAGTTCTCACCTCCTAGAGGGGCGAAGGTTCGGGATCCAGGACTGGATCCTAGGGACCATGGATGCAACCCTCCGAGGCTGGGGAGCAGTCACACAGGGGGAAAACGTCCAAGGAAGATGGTCAAGTCGGGAAAGTTGTCTCCACATAAATGTTCTGGAGTTAAGGGCCATTTAATAACTGTAGACACAGTACGCACTGGGACGGGTGCCCAGCATCCTCTACGGACTAAGAGAAAAGGATTTACCGGTAGGTATTAAAATCCTATTTTCTCTAACGTCCTAGAGGATGCTGGGGACTCCGTAAGGACCATGGGGATAGACGGCTCCGCAGGAGACATGGGCACTTTAAGAAAGACTTTAGTTCTGGGTGTGCACTGGCTCCTCCCTCTATGCCCCTCCTCCATTCCTCAGTTTGATACTGTGCCCAGTGGAGACTGGGTGCTTTTCAGGAGCTCTCCTGAGCTTTCTGACAGAAAGTATTTTGTTAGGTTTTTAATTTTCAGGGAGCACTGCTGGCAACAGACTCCCTGCATCGAGGGACTGAGGGGAGAGAAGCAGCCCTACTCTCCGAGTTGCAAGGTCCTGCTTCTTAAGCTACTGGACACCATTAGCTCCAAAGGGATTAGCTCCAAAGGGATTGGTACGCAGGATCTCACCCTCGCCGTCCGTCCCAGAGCCGCGCCGCCGTCCCCCTCGCAGAGCCGGAAGATAGAAGCCGGGTGAGTATGAGAAGAAAAGAAGACTTCAGAGGCGGCAGAGGACTTCATGATCTTCATTGAGGTAACGCACAGCACTGCAGCTGTGCGCCATTGCTCCCATACACCTCACATACTCCGGTCACTGTAAGGGTGCAGGGCGCAGGGGGGGCGCCCTGGGCTGCAATATAAAGCTCTTTTTGGCAGAAATATAACATATATACAGCTGGGCACTGTATATATGTATGAGCCCCCGCCAATTGTACAGTTTAAGCGGGACAGAAGCCCGCCGCCGAGGGGGCGGGGCTTCTCCCTCAGCACTCACCTGCTCCATTTTTTCTCCACAGCACCGCTGAGAGGAAGCTCCCCGGACTCTCCCCTGCTTATACCACGGTAGACAAGAGGGTTGAAAAGAGAGGGGGGGGGCACATAATTTGGCGCAAATTACATACAGCAGCGCTACTGTGCAAACATTAAGTTACTGTGCTATTCCTGGGTTATATAGCGCTGGGGTATGTGCTGGCATACTCTCTCTCTGTCTCTCCAAAGGGCAGAGCCGGTCATAGGCATAGGCAAACTAGGCAATTGCCTAGGGCATTTGATATGCCTAGGGGCATCAGCAACTTCTGCTGATTAAAATGATATGCGGCATGCCTATATTCTGTGTGTAGCATTTCATATGCAGATACAGCCACAGTCTCACACAGTATATAGGCGTGCTGCATATCATTTTAATCAGCAGAAGCTGCGTGTGCATCCTAACAACATAGCAATGCAAATAAGATGCATTTTAATAAAAAAAAGGTGCCCCAACGTTAGCATTGAGGCAAGATTTATGAGGACACATCTGTACCCAAGCAGAGGCAGAGGTCACAGTGTTAGTGGCAGTGTGAGTGCTGTGTGCATGTGAGTGGGTTGATTGTGCAGTAGTGTTCGGAATATGAGTAAGGAGCATTATGTGTGTCATGTAAAAATGCATTAATAATGTGCAACATATGTGTAAGGGGCACTATGTGTGTCATTATGTGTATAAGGGCATTAATAATGTGCGGCATATGTGTAAGGGACATTGGTGGTCATTCCGAGTTGTTCGCTCGGTAATTTTCTTCGCATCGCAGCGATTTTCCGCTAATTGCGCATGCGCAAGGGTGGTCATTCCGAGTTGTTCGCTCGGTAATTTTCTTCGCATCGCAGCGATTTTCCGCTAATTGCGCATGCGCAATGTTCGCTCTGCGACTGCGCAAAGTAAATTTGCTATGCAGTTAGGTATTTTACTCACGGCATTACGAGGTTTTTTCTTTGTTCTGCTGATCGTAGTGTGATTGACAGGAAGTGGGTGTTTTTGGGCGGAAACTGGCCGTTTTATGGGTGTGTGTGAAAAAACGCTGCCGTTTCTGGGTAAAACGCGGGAGTGTCTGAAGAAACGGGGGAGTGTCTGGGCGAACGCTGGGTGTGTTTGTGACGGCAAACCAGGAACGAAACTGACTGAACTGATCGCAGTTGTCGAGTAAGTCTGGAGCTACTCAGAAACTGCTGAGAAGTGTCTATTCGCAATTCTGCTAATCTTTCGTTCGCAATTTTGATAAGCTAAGATTCACTCCCAGTAGGCGGCGGCTTAGCGTGTGCAATGCTGCTAAAAGCAGCTTGCGAGCTAACAACTCGGAATGAGGGCCATTATGTGTAAAAGGGCATTAATAAAGGTTGTCATAATGTGTAAGACGCATTATGTTTATAAGGACATTAATGATGTGTCTCATATGTGTAAGGGGCATTACTGTGTGGAATTATGTGTATAAATGCATTACTAATGTGTGGCATTATGTGTATAAGGTGCTCTAATATGTAGCGTTGCGTATAGAAAGGGCATTTACTGTGTCGTCTAATGTGAATAAAGAGCAATAGGGTGTGGTGTAATGTAAATAAGGAGCAATTCAGTGTGATGTAATGTGAATAAGGAGCACTACTGTGAGAAGTAACGTTTATAAGGTAAAGTGATACTACTGTGGGATGTAATGTGAATTATGGACACTATCGCGTGATCAAATGTGAATAAAATTGCAGTACTGTGTGGCGGAATTTTAATTGGGGGTACTATTGTGTGGACATGCCCATTGCCAGCAAAAACACACCCCTTTTTGGACTGTGCGCCAAATGTGCGAACTGTTCCTGTTTAAAATATAGGGGGTACAAACACCAAAATAAGTACTGTTATGGGTGAGGGTTGATGGTGCTGGGAAAGAGGTGCAAGGTCAGAGGCGGAACCAGCGGTGGTGCTAGGGGGCACCAGGCAAAATCTTGCCTAGGGCATCATATTGGTTAGGGCCAGCTCTGCCAAAGGGCCTTGTGGGGGAAATGTCTTCAGTAAAAGCATTCCCTGTGTGTGTGGTGTGTCGGTACGCGTGTGTCGACATGTCTGAGGAAGAAGGCTATATTAGAGAGGAGCGGGAGCAAATGAATGTGGTGTCTCCGCCGACACCTGATTGGATGGATATGTGGAATGTTTTAAATGCTAGTGTAAACTCATTGCACAAAAGATTAGACAAGGCTGAAGCTTTGGGACAGTCAGGGTCTCAACCCATGCCTGATCCTATGTCGCAGGGACTGTCAGGGTCTCATAAGTGCCCACTATCCAGATTGTTGACACAGATACCGACACGGATTCTGACTCCAGTGTCGATTACGATGATGCAAAGTTACAGCCAAAATTGGCAAAATACATTTGATATATGATTATGGCAATAAAAGATGTTTTGCACATCACAGAGGAGCTCCCTATCCCTGACAAGAGGGTACATATGTACAAGGGAAAGAAGCCTGAGGTAACCTTTTCCCCTCACACGAGCTGAACGAGTTATGTGAAAAAGCTTGGGAATCTCCTGCAGATTTCCAAAAGGATTCTTATGGCGTATCCTTTCCCATCAACGGATAGGTTACGATGGGAATCCTCCCCTTGGGTGGACAAAGCATTAACACGCTTATCCAAGAAGTTAGCCCTCCCGTCCCAGGATACGGCTACCCTCAGAGTCTGCTGACCGCAAACAGGAGATTACCCTGAAGTCCATTTATACACATTCAGGTACCTTACTCAGACCGGCAATTGCGTCTGCCTGGGTGTGTATGTGTAGTGCTGTAGCGGCATGGACGGATACCCTAGATAAGGATACTATTTTATTGCCCCTGGGGCATATAAGAGATGCTGTCCTATATATGTGTGTATGCAAACTACAGGTGGTGCTGCATGGCTCACACCCTTTTACTTGTCTTGTAGAGCAACTCTGGAGCTGTTACTGGGTCCAGCTGCTGCAAGAAATCAGCTTGAATGCTTCAGGGGCTGGGGCATGGCCAACATGAGCCCCACACTGATGGGGGTGTATAAAGCGATCTAGGGGTCATCCAAGCGCAACCCCACAAAGGCCGCCATGCCCTGCGTGACCATTTTCTCTTTTCATATGCAGACGAGGGTTGCAGCCAACTATACCCATTGCTTGGATGACATCACCATATGCGAATCCATCTGCTGCAGGCCTTCCCCCAGGAATGCTTGCACTAGTTGTTGCATTTGGTTTGTTGTTTGGGGGGTGCTTCAGTATTAGGCAGCCTTCTGCCCTCACACATTCGTCTGAAAATGTGTTCTCCCTGCAGTTGTTGTCCCCAGATGAGAGTTCCCTTGTGCTGCCTCAGTTGAATCTCCTTTACTTGACGGAGGTGTGCCTGAGCAGCGGCCCTCCCCAGCCCTATCTCAAATCATACTTATTTTGCTTAGGTGATACCATGGTCATGAAGATTGTTTTCCCAGGGTGAGGTTCATTCATTGCATTCTGGGTATGCTGACCTCTGTGATTTCCCCAAATGTGGGAATCTCGACTGCATAATTTGTGGTAGGGGGGGGGACTGCATTTGTGCTTTCCCCTGGTTGGCTCTGGTATAATTTAGATCTCATTGTCTCAGGTCTCTCTCCAGCCTAGTTTGCTGTCTGTTTCCACTTCTCTTTTCTTGAGCCCCTCCCTTCTATGCCCTTGCGCACTATCCTGACTTCTCCCGTCTGCTTACTTTGTGCCTTCCAACGCACAATGCGAACTACAGGTGGTGTTGCAGGGCCCACACCCTTTTATTTGCCTTACAGAGCAGCTCTGGAGCTGTTACAGTGCCCAGCTGCTGCAAGAAATCAGCTTGAATGCTTCAGGGGCTGGGGCATGGCCAACATGAGCCCCACACCAAAGGAGGGTGGGGGGTGTTCAATGCGAACTAGGGGTCATCCAAGCGCCCCTTTTCTCTTTTCATATGCAGATGAGGGTTCCAGCCAACTTTGGCCCACTGCTTGGATGACATCACCGTATGCAAATCCGTCTGCTGCAGACCTTTCCCCAGGAATGCTTGTACTAGTTGTTGCATATGGTTTGATGTTTGAGGGTGCTTCAGTATTAGGCAGCCTTCCGCCCTCTCATTTTCATCTGAAAAGATGTGGTCTCCCTGCAGTTGTTGTCCCCAGACAAGAGTTCCCTTGTGCTTCCTCAGTTGAATCTCCTTAACTTGACGGGGGTGTGCTCGAGCAGCCGCCCTCCACAGCCCTATCCCAACACATGCTTTTCTTGCGTATGAGATCTCTTGATCATGAAGATAGTTCTCACAGGGTGAGGTTCATCCATTACATTTTAAAGTAGGAAGGTACAAATTACATATTCAAATTACATATATGTGCTGGATTCAAATGTTTTCCCCCCTTCCTTTCTCAATTGTGCTCATCAGCAGCTATTCTAATGTTGCTGCCAATTGGTGTGACACATTCATTTCTTCTGTGGGGTACACTGGACTCCACAAGGATTCACATTGGGGTGTAGAGTAGGATCTTGATCTGAGGCACCAACAGGCTCAAAGCTTTTGACTGTTCCCAAGATGCTCAGCGCCCCCTGCTCTATAACCTCGCTTCCATGAACAGGGAGCTCAGTTTGTAGTTGGTGCCTTCAGTAGCAGGCCACTTAACAGGGGGCTGCCTCAGGCAGCCTATTCTTAGCTATTAATTTTGACAAGAAAAGAAGAACTTTTTTTTATAAGAATCTACAAGGGCTGCAGCAGGTTAGGTCTAATAGACATCTTTACTGCAGCTCCATCACTCCCAGCGGCGCATTATACTCCCGTGCCCTGGTTGCTGGGTCACTGCAGCGGAGGCTCCGGTTTCTTCCTAAGGTCAGTCACACACACACCGCCCTCCGGGATCACGAGGCCGCTGATGAAGGGGAGGTAAGGGACTTCTGTGCCCACACTCTACCGTGATCCAGCGTGGCTGTAGGGGGTGGGCCATGTGCGCACTGGCGTGGACACTGATTACTGGGCAGCCGCTCCACTAGCCACCAGGGACAGTTAAGGAGCACAGCTCTGGGGGGGTTTTCTCTTATATTAACCCCATTTTGTACTACCCGCAGTGCATTGTGATAGGTAATAGAGCCTGATTCAGGTTGGATTGCAATCGCAATAAGCAATCCAACTGCAAAAATTGCTAAGAGCATACGCATGCGCCTGCATTTTCTGCGGCACCCCGCAGATAATGCGATCGCTTCTGATTGTCAATCGGTGCTGGGGGGGGGGGGGTCAGCAACAATCCATTTCCAAGTCGGAGATGGAGCGGTGCATGGGCAGGGCTACAAAATGGGGTCGGCAACAGAGAAACAGGAGGCGTGGTCAGAGCTGCTGCATGACATCACATGCAGCAGCTGCGATCACAAAAATGGTGGCGGCTTCCTGCGCACACATACAGTCTGCACCAACAGGAGGCTAACCCATTTTTTATGATCACGCTGAACTGCGCTGAGACTGCAATTTCAGCGTGGTCAAGAAGGGAGGCGGCATGCTGGGTGGCCCCAGCATGCGAACCAAAGGATTGCAAATTCTGTTACTTAGCAGAATTTGCAATCCTTACTGAATTAGGCCCATTGATTACAAAATGTATTTGTAAATATTTGAAGTTTTTCTTCAGGGACTAACACAAAAGATGCTTGGGGCTACTAACACATGGGTAAGCCACGAAAAGCTTCCCATGGGTCAGTGGCATCACAACGGGGTTGCGGCCCACACCCGAGTGTCACCCGCCAAGGGGGGTGACACCAAAGTGCCGGCTCCTCTTCAGTGACAGAATATGGGTGTTTCACTGTAACATTACGTGCAACACCCAGTTTCTGTCACTGTGCAGGAGCCAGCACCACTCACACACTAGTCCCCGGGTGCAGCACTCAACCCCCGGGATACCCGGAGCAACAAAATGGAGATTCAGGAAAACAGGCCACACCCCTACCTATGAGACCATGCCTCCTTTTTACCGTTGCGCTGCTTATCTGCGCGCACTGCATTACAATCTCCCTCGTTGCCTCTCTGGGTGTCACCAATGATAGTGACACCTTTGCCATGCTTGTAGCAGCTGGTCCTAAGATCTACGCCTCCAGCCCTGAGTGTTTGCCCTTGTGACTTGTTGATCATCATAGCGAAGCAGATTCTTACAGAAAACTGCAGGGGCTTAGATTGAAAAGAAAAACATTGACGAACCCATCATTTCAGCAACAGGGTCTGCCACACGGCTGACTGAAATGACTGGTTGGTTTGGGCCCCCACCAAAAAAGAAGCAATCAATCTCTCCTTGCACAAACTGGCTCTACAGAGGCAAGATGTCCACCTCATCATCCTCCGATTCCTCAACCCTTTCACTGTGTACATCGCCCCCCTCACATATTATTAATTCGTCCCCACTGGAATCCACCATCTCAGATCCCTGTGTACTTTCTGGAGGTAATTGCTGGTAAATGTCTCCACGGAGGAATTGATTATAATTCATTTTGATGATCATCATCTTCTCCACATTTTCTGGAAGTAACCTCGTACGCCGATTGCTGACAAGGTGAGCGGCTGCACTAAACACTCTTTTGGAGTACACACTGGAGGGAGGGCAACTTAGGTAGAATAAAGCCAGTTTGTGCAAGGGCCTCCAAATTGCCTCTTTTTCCTGCCAGTATACATACGGACTGTCTGACGTGCCTACCTGGATGCGGTCACTCATATAATCCTCCACCATTCTTTCAAAGGTGACAGAATCATATGTAGTGACAGTAGACGACATGTCAGTAATCGTTGCCAGGTCCTTCAGTCCGGACCAGATGTCAGCACTCACTCCAAACTGCCCTGCATCACCGCCAGCGGGTGGGCTCGGAATTCTTAGCCTTTTCCTTGCACCCCCAGTTGCCGGAGAATGTGAAGGAGGAGCTGTTGACGGGTCACGTTCCGCTTGACTTGACAATTTTCTCACCAGCAGGTCTTTGAACCTCTGCAGACTTGTGTCTGCCGGAAAGAGAGATACAATGTAGGTTTTAAATCTAGGATCGAGCACGGTGGCCAAAATGTATTGCTCTGATTTCAACAGATTGAATCCTGGTTAAGCGAATTAAGGGCTCCATCCACAAGTCCCACATGCCTAGCGGAATCGCTCTGTTTTAGCTCCTCCTTCAATGTCTCCAGCTTCTTCTGCAAAAGCCTGATGAGGGGAATGACCTGATTCAGGCTGGCAGTGTCTGAACTGACTTCATGTGTGGCAAGTTCAAAGGGTTGCAGAACCTTACACAACGTTGAAATCATTCTCCACTGCGCTTGAGTCAGGTGCATTCCCCCTCCTTTGTCTATATCGTGGGTAGATGTATAGGCTTGAATGGCCTTTTGCTGCTCCTCCATCCTCTGAAGCATATAGAGGGTTGAATTCCACCTCGTTACCACCTCTTGCTTCAGAGGATGGCAGGGCAGGTTCAGGAATGTTTGGTGGTGCTCCAGTCTTCGGCACGCGGTGGCTGAATGCAGAAAGTGGCCCGCAATTCTTCGGGCCACCGACAGCATCTCTTGCACGCCCCTGTCGTTTTTTTAAATAATTCTGCACCACCAAATTCAATGTATGTGCAAAACATGGGACGTGCTGGAATTTGCCCAGATGTAATGCACGCACAATATTGGTGGCATTGTCCGATGTCACAAATCCCCAGGAGAGTCCAATTGGGGTAAGCCATTCTGCGATGATGTTCCTCAGTTTCCGTAAGAGGTTGTCAGCTGTATGCCTCTTATGGAAAGCGGTGGTACAAAGCGTAGTCTGCCTAGGAACGAGTTGGCATTTGTGAGATGCTGCTACTGGTGCCGCCGCTGCTGTTCTTGCTGCGGGAGGCAATACATCTACCCAGTGGGCTGTCACAGTCATATAGTCCTGAGTCTGCCCTGCTCCACTTAACCACGGACATGTGGACTAGTGGACCTTGGGTACAACTGCATTTTTTAGGACACTGGTGACTCTTTTTCTGAGGTCTGTGTACATTTTCGGTATCGCCTGCCTAGAGAAATGGAACCTAGATGGCATTTGGTACCGGGGACACAGTACCTCAATCAAGTCTCTAGTTGCCTCTGAATTAACGATGGATACCGGAACCACGTTTCTCAGCACCCAGGCTGACAAGACCTGAGTTATCCGCTTTGCAGCAGGATGACTGCTGTGATATTTCATCTTCCTCACAAAGGACTGTTGGACAGTCAATTGCCTACTGGAAGTAGTACAAGTGGTCTTCCGACTTCCCCTCTGGGATGACGATCGACTCCCAGCAGCAACAACAGCAGCGCCAGCAGCAGTAGGCGTTACACTCAAGGATGCATCGGAGGAATCCCAGGCAGGAGAGGACTCGTCAGACTTGCCAGTGACATGGCCTGCAGGACTATTGGCTTTCCTGTCTAAGGAGGAAATTGACACTGAGGGAGTTGGTGGTGTGGTTTGCAGGAGCTTGGTTACAAGAGGAAGGGATTTAGTGGTCAGTGGACTGCTTCCGCTGTCATCCAAAGTTTTTGAACTTGTCACTGACTTATGATTAATGCGCTGCAGGTGACGTATAAGGGAGGATGTTCTGAGGTGGTTAACGTCCTTACCCCTACTTATTACAGCTTGACAAAGGCAACACATGGCTTGACACCTGTTGTCCGCATTTGTGTACAGGATGCATACCTTCATGTCCCCATTTATCCATCTCATCAGGCGTACCTCAGATTTGCGGTACAGGACTGTCATTGCCAATTTCAGACGTTGCTGTTTGGTCTCTCCACGGCCCAGAGAATTTTCACCAAGGTAATGGCGGAAATGATGGTTCTCCTGCGTAAACAAGGTGTCACAATTATCCCGTACTTGGGCGATCTCATAAAAGCGAGATCAAGAGAGCAGTTGCTGAACAGCAGGGCAGGCTGTCTGCCGTTATGTGAAAAAAATGTACGCTGTCTGCCGCTATGTGTAAGCGTGAAGGTATGCATCCTGTACACAAATGCGGACAACAGGTGTCAAGCCGTGTGTTGCCTTTGTCAAGCTGTAATAAGTAGGGATAAGGACGTTAACCACCTCGGAACATCCTCCCTTATACGACACCTGCAGCGCATTCATCATAAGTCAGTGACAAGTTCAAAAACTTTGGATGACAGCGGAAGCAGTCCACTGACCACTAAATCCCTTCCTCTTGTAACCAAGCTCCTGCAAACCACACCACCAACTCCCTCAGTGTCAATTTCCTCCTTAGACAGGAGAGCCAATAGTCCTGCAGGCCATGTCACTGGCAAGTCTGACGAGTCCTCTCCTGCCTGGGATTCCTCCGATGCATCCTTGAGTGTAACGCCTACTGCTGCTGGCGCTGCTGTTGTTGCTGCTGGGAGTCGATCGTCATCCCAGAGGGGAAGTCGGAAGACCACTTGTACTACTTCCAGTAAGCAATTGACTGTCCAACAGTCCTTTGCGAGGAAGATGAAATATCACAGCAGTCATCCTGCTGCAAAGCGGATAACTCAGGTCTTGTCAGCCTGGGTGGTGAGAAACGTGGTTCCGGTATCCATCGTTAATTTACAGGCAACTAGAGACTTGATTGAGGTACTGTGTCCCCGGTACCAAATACCCTCTAGGTTCCATTTCTCTAGGCAGGCGATACTGAAAATGTCCACTTGTCTGTGGTTAAGTGGAGCAGGGCAGACTCAGGACTATATGACTGTGACAGCCCACTGGGTAGATGTATTGCCCCCCGCAGCAAGAACAGCAGCGGCGGCACCAGTAGCAGCATCTCGCAATTGCCAACTCGTTCCTAGGCAGGCTACGCTTTGTATCACCGCTTTCCATAAGAGGCACACAGCTGACAACCTCTTACGGAAACTGAGGAACATCATCGCAGAATGGCTTACCCCAATTGGACTCTCCTGGGGATTTGTGACATCGGACAACGCCACCAATATTGTGCGTGCATTACATCTGGGCAAATTCCAGCACGTCCCATGTTTTGCACATACATTTAATTTGGTGGTGCAGAATTATTTAAAAAACAACAGGGGCGTGCAAGAGATGCTGTCGGTGGCCCGAAGAATTGCGGGCCACTTTCTGCCTTCAGCCACCGCATGTCGAAGACTGGAGCACCACCAAACATTCCTGAACCTGTCCTGCCATCATCTGAAGCAAGAGGTGGTAACGAGGTGGAATTCAACCCTCTATATGCTTCAGAGGATGGAGGAGCAGCAAAAGGCCATTCAAGCCTATACATCTGCCCACTAAATAGGCAAAGGAGGGGGAATGCACCTTACTCAAGCGCAGTGGAGAATGATTTCAACGTTGTGCAAGGTTCTGCAACCCTTTGAACTTGCCACACGTGAAGTCAGTTCAGACACTGCCAGCCTGAGTCAGGTCATTCCCCTCATCAGGCTTTTGCAGAAGAAGCTGGAGACATTGAAGGAGGAGCTAAAACAGAGCGATTCCACTAGGCATGTGGGACTTGTGGATGGAGCCCTTAATTCACTTAACCAGGATTCAATCTGTTGAAATCAGAGCACTACATTTTGGCCACCGTGCTCGATCCTAGATTTAAAACCTACATTGTATCTCTCTTTCCGGCAGACACAAGTCTGCAGAGGTTCAAAGACCTGCTGGTGAGAAAATTGTCAAGTCAAGCGGAACGTGACCCGTCAACAGCTCCTCCTTCACATTCTCCCGCAAGTGGGGGTGCGAGGAAAAGGCTAAGAATTCCGAGCCCACCCACTGGCGGTGATGCAGGGCAGTCTGGAGTGAGTGCTGACATCTGGTCCGGACTGAAGGACCTGGCAACGATTACTGACATGTCGTCTACTGTCACTGCATATGATTCTGTCACCTTTGAAAGAATGGTGGAGAATTATATGAGTGACTGCATCCAGGTAGGCACGTCAGTATGTATACTGGCAGGAAAAAGAGGCAATTTGGAGGCCCTTGCACAAAATGGCTTTATTCTACCTAAGTTGCCCTCCCTCCAGTGTGTACTCCAAAAGAGTGTTTAGTGCAGCCGCTCACCTTGTCAGCAATCGGCGTACGAGGTTACTTCCAGAAAATGTGGAGAAGATGATGATCATCAAAATGAATTATAATCAATTCCTCCGTGGAGACATTCACCAGCAATTGCCTCCAGAAAGTACACAGGGATCTGAGATGGTGGATTCCAGTGGGGACGAATTAATAATCTGTGAGGAGGGGGATGTACACAGTGAAAGGGGTGAGGAATCGGAGGATGATGAGGTGGACATCTTGCCTCTGTAGAGCCAGTTTGTGCAAGGAGAGATTGATTGATTGATTCTTTTTTGATGGGGGCACAAACCAACCAGTCATTTCAGTCAGTCGTGTGGCAGACCCTGTCGCTGAAATGATGGGTTCATCAATGTTTTTCTTTTCAATCTAAGCCCCTGCAGTTTTCTGTAAGCATCTGCTTCGCTATGATGATCAACAAGTCACATGGGCAAACACTCAGGGCTGGAGGCGTAGATCTTAGGACCAGCTGCTACAAGCATGGCAGAGGTGTCACTATCACTGGTGACACCCAGAGAGGTGGCGAAGGAGATTGTAATGCAGTGCGCGCAGATAAGCAGCGCAATGGTAAAAAGGAGGCATGGTCTCATAGGTAGGGGCGTGGCCTGAATCACCATTTTGTTGCTCCGGGTATCCCGGGGGTTGGGGGCTGCACCCGGGGACTAGTGTGTGAGTGGTGTTGGCTCCTGCACAGTGACAGAAACTGGGTGTTGCACGTAATGTCACAGTGAAACACCCATATTCTGTCACTGAAGAAGAGCCGGCACTTTGGTGTCACCCCCCTTGGCGGGTGACACTCGGGTGTGTGCCGCAACCCTGTTGTGATGCCACTGACCCATGGGAAGCTTTACGTGGCTTACCCATGTGTTAGTAGCCCCAAGCATCTTTTGTGTTAGTCCCTGAAGAAAAACTTCAAATATTGTTTACAATTTTGTAATCAATGGGCCTAATTCAGTAAGGATTGCAAATTCTGCTAAGTAACAGAATTTGCAATCCTTTGGTTCGCATGCTGGGGCCACCCATCACAGGGCATGGCCACCCAGCATGCCGCCTCCCTTCTTGACCACGCTGAAATTGCAGTCTCAGTGCAGTTCAGCGTGATCATAAAAAATGGGTTAGCCTCCTGTTGGTGCAGACTGTACGTGTGCGCAGGAAGCCGCCACCATTTTTGTGATCGCAGCGGCTGCATGTGCTGTCATGCAGCCGCTCTGACCACGCCTCCTGTTTCTCCGTTGCCGACCCCATTTTGTAGCCCTGCCCCTGCACCGCTCCATCTCCGACTTTGAAATGGATTGTTGCTGACCCCCCCCCCCCCCCCCCCGCACCGATTGACAGTCAGAGGTGATCGCATTATCTGCGGGGTGCCACAGAAAATGCAGGCGCATGCGTATGCTCTTAGCAATTTTTGCAGTTGGATTGCTTATTGCGATTACAATCCAACCTGAATCAGGCTCTATTACCTATCACAATGCACTGCAGGTAGTACAAAATGGGGTTAATATAGGAGAAAAACCCCCAGAGCTGTGCTCCTTAACTGTCCCTGGTGGCTAGTGGAGCAGCTGCCCAGTAATCAGTGTCCACGCCAGTGCGCACACGGCCCGCCCCCTACAGCCACGCTGGATCTCGGTATAGTGTGGGCACAGAAGCCCCTTACCTCCCTTTCATCAGCGGCCTCATGATCCCGGAGGGCGGTGTGTGTGTGACTGACCTTAGGAAGAAACCGGAGCCTCCGCTGCAGTGACCCAGCAACCAGGGCACGGGAGTATACTGCGCCGCTGGGAGTGATGGAGCTGCAGTAAAGATGTCTATTAGACCTAGCCTGCTGCAGCCCTTGTAGATTCTTATAAAAAAAGTTCTTCTTTTCTTGTCAAAATTAATAGCTAAGAATAGGCTGCCTGAGGCAGCCCCCTGTTAAGTGGCCTGCTACTGAAGGCACCAACTACAAACTGAGCTCCCTGTTCATGGAAGCGAGGTTATAGAGCAGGGGGCGCTGAGCATCTTGGGAACAGTCAAAAGCTTTGAGCCTGTTGGTGCCTCAGATCAAGATCCTACTCTACACCCCAATGTGAATCCTTGTGGAGTCCAGTGTACCCCACAGAAGAAATTAATGTGTCACACCCATTGGCAGCAACATTAGAATAGCTGCTGATGGGCACAATTGAGAAAGGAAGGGGGGAAAACATTTGAATCCAGCACATATATGTAATTTGAATATGTAATTTGTACCTTCCTACTTTAAAATGTAATGGATGAACCTCACCCTGTGAGAACTATCTTTATGATCAAGAGATCTCATATGCAAGATAAGTATGTGTTGGCAGAGGCGCTCACTGGGCAGAGATGCTGATCGCATCTCTGGCATGTGCCGGTGCACTGCGGCACCAGCACACACACACACTTCAGACCTGATCTCCTGTTGTGTGAATATGCACAGCAGAGATCAGGTCTGAATTAGGCCCTATATACAGCTGTCAGTAAGGCAGGGATCTGCTGCTGCCAGTGAGGCAGGGATCTGCTGCTGCCAGTGAGGCAGGGATCTGCTGCTGCCAGTGAGGCAGGGATGTGCTGCTGTCAGTGAAGCAGTGATCTGCTGCTGTCAGTGAGGCAGTGATCTGCTGCTGTCAGTAAGGCAGGGATGTGCTGCTATAAGTGAGGCAGGTATGTGCTGCTGTCAATGAGGCAGGGATGTGCTGCTGTCAGTGAAGCAGGGATGTGCTGCTGTCAGCAAGGCAGTGATCTGCTGCCCACTATCTCCCTATCACCCCTGCCTGAGTCACACACTTTCCCTGTCACCCCTGCCCCAGTTACCCACTATCTCCCAGTCAACGCTGCCTCAGTTAACCACTATACCTGCGACCCCTGCCTCAGTCACCCACTATACCAGTCACCCCTGCTTTAGTCACCCACTATCTCTGTCACCCCTTCCTCAGTCAACCACTATCTCCATATCACCCCTGCCTCAGTCACCCACTATCCCTGTCACCCCTGCCTCAGTCTCCTACTGTCCCTGTCACCCCTGCCACAGTCATCCACTATATCCCTATCACCCCTGCCTTAGTCACTGACTATCTCCCAGTCACCCCGGCCTCAGTCACCCACTATCTCCCACTCATATATGCTTCAGTCACCCACTATCTCCCAGTCATCCCTGCCTCAGTCACCTACTGACACCAGTGCAGACATTTCTGCTGCGGCCTCTCCACTCTCCAGCGTGAACGTCCTGACGACTGAGGAAATCCGCTTCCCAGTTGAGGACTCCGGGAATGAACACTGCCGATATTGCTGGCAGATAACGTTCTACCCAACTGAGGATTTTTGATACTTCCAGCTTTGCTATGCAATTTCGAGTGCCGCCTTGATGATTTGTGTACACTACCGTGGTGGCGTTGTCCGATTGTACTTGAACAGGCCTGTTCTGTACTAGAGGCAGGGCCAGTGTCAATGAATTGAACACTGCCTGCAATTCCAGAATGTTTATCGGGAGGAGAGATTCCTCCCTGGTCCACCGATGGTGAAGGGTCGTCATCACGGCCATGACCTTGGTGAATTTCCGAGGTGCCGTGGCCAAACCAGAAGGCAGGACCTGAAATCCAAAAACTAACCAGGCACAACACTGCTTAGCTTCCAACATCAGATGAGATTGGACATATCCAGTGTGATGCGGCTGTAGATGATTTTTGCTGTTTCTAACTTCTACTTCTAACTACTGGTACATCAATGAATAAGTTTCAAAATAGAATGCATCAAGAGAACGGTGTTGGTAGTATAAAACTACCTACAGCACCTGATATTCCCAGGTGGTCTCACATCCAGGAACAAACCAGGCCTAAAATCAGGTGATATTGGGCATATACAGTGTGGTGTGGCTGTAGATGAGCTTAGTGGTTTCTGTTAGAGTTCTTCTACTTCTAACTACTCGTACATAAATGAGTAAGCGGACGATTTATTAAACCTGGTGAAATGATAATTTGCATGGTGATAAAGTACCAGCCAATCAGCTCCTAATTGCCATGTCACAGGCTGGGTTTGAAAAATGACAGTTAGGAGCTGACTGGCTGGTACTTTATCACCTTGCACTTTATTAGTTCACCAGGCTTAATAGATCTGCCCCAATGTTTCAAAATGGAATGCATCAAGGCCCTCATTCCGAGTTGTTCGCTCGCAAGTGAATTTTAGCAGATTTGCTCATGCTAAGCCGCCGCCTACTGGGAGTGAATCTTAGCATCTTAAAATTGCGAACGATGTATTCGCAATATTGCGATTACACACCTCGTAGCAGTTTCAGAGTAGCTCCAGACTTACTCGGCATCTGCGATCAGTTCAGTGCTTGTCGTTCCTGGTTTGACGTCACAAACACACCCAGCGTTCACCCAGACACTCCCCCGTTTCTCCGGCCACTCCTGCGTTTTTTCCGGAAACGGTAGCGTTTTTTCCCACACGCCCATAAAACGGCCTGTTTCCGCCCAGTAACACCCATTTCCTGTCAATCACATTACGATCGCCAGAACGATGAAAAAGCCGTGAGTAAAATTACTAAGTGCATAGCAAATTTACTTGGCGCAGTCGCAGTGCGGACATTGCGCATGCGTATTAAGCGAAAAATCGCTGCGATACGAAGATTTTTACCGAGCGAACCACTCGGAATGAGGGCCCAAGAGAACGGTGTTAGTATTGTAAAAATACACACAGCTCCTGGTATTTCCTGGTGGTCTCCCATCGAAGTACTAAAACCAGGACCAACACTGCTCAGCTTCCATGATCAGGAGAGATTGGGCAAATCCAGTGTGCTGTGGCTGTAGATGAGCTGGTGGTTTTTATTACAGCTCTTCTACTTCTAACTTCTGGTACATAAAAGAATACATGTAAAAATTAAATGTACCAAGAAAATGGTGTTGGTAGTTTAAAAACACCTAAAGAATCTGATACTACCAAGCAGTCTCCCATCCATGTATTAACAAAGTCCAATACTGCTTTGCTTCAAAAATCAAATGAGATTGGGCATATCCAGTGTGGTGTGGCTTTAGATAAGCTTTGTGGTTTCTGTTAGAGCTCTTCTACTTCTAACTACTGGTACATTAATGAATATGTATAAGGTTGTAGTTTATCCAATATGCCTTTACTACCTTACCTTTCAACCCCCCCTCCCTCCCCTCTTCTCCTTATAGCTTCCTTAGTTCTCTCCTCCTCATGTGTGCGTTATTTGTTTTCTCATACGTCCTAGATGATGCTGGGGTCACATTAAGAACCATGGGGTATAGACGGGATCTGCAGGAGACATGGGCACTTTAAGACTTTCAAAGGGTGTGAACTGTCTCCTCCCTCTATGCCCCTCCTCCAGACTCCAGTTTTAGTATTGTGCGCAGTGATACTGGATGCACTACAGGGGAGCTCTACTGAGTTTCTCTGAAAAGACTTGTTAGTTTTTTTTATTTTCAGGGAGGCTGCTGGCAACAGTCTCCCTGCTTCGTGGGACTTAGGGGAGAGAAGTATGACCAACTTCTAGTGAGTTCAATGGCTCTGCTTCAGGCTGACAGAACACCATTAGCTCCTGAGGGTGCTGATCACTGGGTACGCCTTACAGAGCCAGAAGACAGGTGAGTAGCAGAAGAACAGAAGACTTCTTCTCCAGTGATGGCATTCTGAGGTACCGAGCAGCGAGCGGAACGCTGCGCGCCATGCTCCCACACAAACACAGGCACTGCAGGGTGCAGGGCACGGGGGGGGGGGGGCACCCTGGGCAGCATAAATTCCTCACAAAAGGCTGGAAAAAGTGGACATTAGTGCCTGGGCACTGTCCTTACCCCGCTAGCGTAATTAATTATTTCTGAGCGGGACAGATACGCGCCATTACAGTAGCGGGGCTTCTTCCTCACCTCACCAGAACATCTTTAGAGCATTACAAGTCTATCACTATAGAGTTTATTATTTCCCAGACTGTGTACTTTTGGCGCTGGATTGTGAGCTGAAAAATCCTCTGTGTCCCTCTGACAGATTTACTGACGGTCTGTCCCCCATAAGCCGATGTGTCTGTGGGTACTTGGTACATGTGTGTCAACATGTCGGTGGCTGAATGTTTTTCCCAAGAGGAAACTATATTAGGAATGCAGACATATGATGGTGGCCCTGTTGGCACCACCAATAACTGACTGGGTAAAAGTTTCAGTAATATCAGAGTAAGGTTGGATAAATCTGTGTCCCAGACACAGACGTAGAGAATAGATGTGATGTTCATGGCTATGTTTCTTTTCCCTCAGGCCCCGCGGGGTCGCAAAAATGTTATTTTGCCCAGTTACTACACACTGATACTGACACGGATACTGATTCCTATGTCGACCATAATGTTTCCTGATTAGATCCAATATTGGCAAGGAGCATTCAGTACATGATTGTGGATATTAAGGACATATTAAAATCACTGAAGACCCTGCTGTTCCTGACAAAGGGGTCTATATGTATGTATATATAGATATATAATGAAAGCTGATGTAACGTTCCTCCATCTCTGTTTGAGAAAGTCTGGGCCAGCTCGACAAGATGGTTTCAAATCCCCAAAAGGATTCTGGTTGTTTATTCATTTCCCGCCGCGGACAGAATAAAGTGGGAGTCACCCCCTGTTCTGCACGGGGCCCTGTCACAAATCCAGCGGATCGTATGCAGGAAGCTACATTATTTCTAGTTATGTAACCAAGGGTACATTACTTATACCTGCCATTACATGTGCATGGGTGAGTAGTAGTATTCAAGAATTGGTCAAATACCTTGTCATCCGATATAGATACCTTGGAGAGATGGGATACTCCTTACGTTGTATCATATCAAGGACACTGCAGCATACTTACGTGAGACTGCAAGGGATATAGGACTATTGAGTTCACGGGCCAATTTCATGGCAGTCTCGGATAGGAGGGCATTGTGGATTCACCAAGAGAATGCTGATGCTGACTCCAAGAAGAAAGGGAGTCTCTTCCCTATGAAGGTGAAGCGTTGTTTGGTGACTGCCTAGTTAATTTGATCTCGGCAGCTCCCGCAGGTAAGTCAACCTTCTTGCCCTATGTTCCCTCCCAACGGATGAAGACGCATCATTATCTGATGCAGTCATTTCGGCCCAATAGATATGCAAGAAGTTAAGATTCCCCTTTCTTTGCAGGTAGAGGAAGGAGAAGAGGGAAGAGGTCTGCATCCTCTTCAAGATCGCAGGAGCAGAGATCATCCTCTGCTTCTGCCAAATCCACCGCATGACGCTGGGGCTCTCTTGCAGGAGCCCGCACCAGTGGGGGCACGTCTAAAACTCTTCAGTCAGTTCTGGATTCATTCGGACATGGACTCGTGTGTTTTACAAATAGTGTCCCAAGGGTACAAACTGGGGTTTCAAGACGTTCCCCCTCACCGATTGTTCAAATCGGCTTTAGTCAGCAGGGAGAAGGTTTTTATTCAAGCCTCTTCGTGGTCCCTAAGCCGGACAGCTCAGTCAGACCAATCTGAAATCTGAATTAAATTTCAAGATGGAATCTCTCAGTGCAGTGATCTCCAGTCCAGAGGAAGGAGATTTCATGGTTTTGGTAGACATAAAGGATGCCTACTTACATGTTCCCATTTAGCCTCTGCATCAAGCTACCTGAGGTTTGCAATTCAGTATTGTCATTACCAATTTCAGACATTGCCGTTTGGTCTGTCCACGGCTCCGAGGATTTTAACCAGGGTGATCGCAAGCAAGGAGTAACAATTATCCCTTACTTGGATGATCTTTTGATAAAGGCGAAATCCAGGGACCAGTTAGTGCAAAACATTGCACTCTCCCTGACAGTTCTTCAACAACATAGTTGGCTCCTAAACATGCCAAAATCGCAGTTGGTCCCAATGACGCGGTTGTTGTTTTTGGGAGTGATACTGGACACAGAAGAGGTTTTCTTCCAGTGGAAAGGCTCTGGAGATCCAGAGTCTGGTCAAACAAATTCTGAAACCAGCAAGAGTGTTAATCCATCAATGCATTTGGTTGCTGGGTAAGATGGTTGCGGCCTACGAGCCCATTCAGTTTGGCTGGTTCCATGCCAGAGTGTTCCAGTTGGACCTGTTGGACAAGTGGTCCGGATCCCACCTACACACGCACCGGAGGATAATCCTGTCTTCCAAGACCAGAATCTCACTCCATTGGTGGCTGCACAGTTCTCACCTCCTAGAGGGGCGAAGGTTCGGGATCCAGGACTGGATCCTAGGGACCATGGATGCAACCCTCCGAGGCTGGGGAGCAGTCACACAGGGGGAAAACGTCCAAGGAAGATGGTCAAGTCGGGAAAGTTGTCTCCACATAAATGTTCTGGAGTTAAGGGCCATTTAATAACTGCAGACACAGTACGCACTGGGACGGGTGCCCAGCATCCTCTACGGACTAAGAGAAAAGGATTTACTGGTAGGTATTAAAATCCTATTTTCTCTAACGTCCTAGAGGATGCTGGGGACTCCGTAATGACCATGGGGATAGACGGCTCCGCAGGAGACATGGGCACTTTAAGAAAGACTTTAGTTCTGGGTGTGCACTGGCTCCTCCCTCTATGCCCCTCCTCCATACCTCAGTTTGATACTGTGCCCAGTGGAGACTGGGTGCTTTTCAGGAGCTCTCCTGAGCTTTCTGACAGAAAGTATTTTGTTAGGTTTTTAATTTTCAGGGAGCACTGCTGGCAACAGACTCCCTGCATCGAGGGACTGAGGGGAGAGAAGCAGCCCTACTCTCCGAGTTGCAAGGTCCTGCTTCTTAAGCTACTGGACACCATTAGCTCCAAAGGGATTAGCTCCAAAGGGATTGGTACGCAGGATCTCACCCTCGCCGTCCGTCCCAGAGCCGCGCCGCCGTCCCCCTCGCAGAGCCGGAAGATAGAAGCCGGGTGAGTATGAGAAGAAAAGAAGACTTCAGAGGCGGCAGAGGACTTCATGATCTTCATTGAGGTAACGCACAGCACTGCAGCTGTGCGCCATTGCTCCCATACACCTCACATACTCCGGTCACTGTAAGGGTGCAGGGCGCAGGGGGGGCGCCCTGGGCTGCAATATAAACCTCTTTTTGGCAGAAATATAACATATATACAGCTGGGCACTGTATATATGTATGAGCCCCCGCCAATTGTACAGTTTAAGCGGGACAGAAGCCCGCCGCCGAGGGGGCGGGGCTTCTCCCTCAGCACTCACCAGCGCCATTTTTTCTCCACAGCACCGCTGAGAGGAAGCTCCCCGGACTCTCCCCTGCTTATACCACGGTAGACAAGAGGGTTGAAAAGAGAGGGGGGGGGGGCACATAATTTGGCGCAAATTACATACAGCAGCGCTACTGTGCAAACATTAAGTTACTGTGCTATTCCTGGGTTATATAGCGCTGGGGTATGTGCTGGCATACTCTCTCTCTGTCTCTCCAAAGGGCAGAGCCGGCCATAGGCATAGGCAAACTAGGCAATTGCCTAGGGCATTTGATATGCCTAGGGGCATCAGCAACTTCTGCTGATTAAAATGATATGCGGCATGCCTATATTCTGTGTGTAGCATTTCATATGCAGATACAGCCACAGTCTCACACAGTATATAGGCGTGCTGCATATCATTTTAATCAGCAGAAGCTGCGTGTGCATCCTAGCAACATAGCAATGCAAATAAGATGCATTTTAATAAAAAAAGGTGCCCCAACTTTAGCATTGAGGCAAGATTTATGAGGACACATCTGTATCCAAGCAGAGGCAGAGGTCACAGTGTTAGTGGCAGTGTGAGTGCTGTGTGCATGTGAGTGGGTTGATTGTGCAGTAGTGTTCGGAATATGAGTAAGGAGCATTATGTGTGTCATGTAATAATGCATTAATAATGTGCAACATATGTGTAAGGGGCACTATGTGTGTCATTATGTGTATAAGGGCATTAATAATGTGCGGCATATGTGTAAGGGACATTGGTGGTCATTCCGAGTTGTTCGCTCTGTAATTTTCTTCGCATCGCAGCGATTTTCCGCTAATTGCGCATGCGCAATGTTCGCTCTGCGACTGCGCAAAGTAAATTTGCTATGCAGTTAGGTATTTTACTCACGGCATTACGAGGTTTTTTCTTTGTTCTGCTGATCGTAGTGTGATTGACAGGAAGTGGGTGTTTCTGGGCGGAAACTGGCCGTTTTATGGGTGTGTGTGAAAAAACGCTGCCGTTTCTTGGTAAAACGCGGGAATGTCTGAAGAAACGTGGGAGTGTCTGGGCGAACGCTGGGTGTGTTTGTGACGTCAAACCAGGAACGAAACTGACTGAACTGATCACAGTTGTCGAGTAAGTCTGGAGCTACTCAGAAACTGCTGAGAAGTGTCTATTCGCAATTCTGCTAATCTTTCGTTCGCAATTTTGATAAGCTAAGATTCACTCCCAGTAGGCGGCGGCTTAACGTGTGCAATGCTGCTAAAAGCAGCTTGCGAGCTAACAACTCGGAATGAGGGCCATTATGTGTAAAAGGGCATTAATAAAGGTTGTCATAATGTGTAAGACGCATTATGTTTATAAGGACATTAATGATGTGTCTCATATGTGTAAGGGGCATTACTGTGTGGAATTATGTGTATAAATGCATTACTAATGTGTGGCATTATGTGTATAAGGTGCTCTAATATGTAGCGTTGCGTATAGAAAGGGCATTTACTGTGTCGTCTAATGTGAATAAAGAGCAATAGGGTGTGGTGTAATGTAAATAAGGAGCAATTCAGTGTGATGTAATGTGAATAAGGAGCACTACTGTGAGAAGTAACGTTTATAAGGTAAAGTGATACTACTGTGGGATGTAATGTGAATTATGGACACTATCGCGTGATCAAATGTGAATAAAATTGCAGTACTGTGTGGCGGAATTTTAATTGGGGGTACTATTGTGTGGACATGCCCATTGCCAGCAAAAACACACCCCTTTTTGGACTGTGCGCCAAATGTGCGAACTGTTCCTGTTTAAAATATAGGGGGTACAAACACCAAAATAAGTACTGTTATGGGTGAGGGTTGATGGTGCTGGGAAAGAGGTGCAAGGTCAGAGGCGGAACCAGCGGTGGTGCTAGGGGGCACCAGGCAAAATCTTGCCTAGGGCATCATATTGGTTAGGGCCAGCTCTGCCAAAGGGCCTTGTGGGGGAAATGTCTTCAGTAAAAGCATTCCCTGTGTGTGTGGTGTGTCGGTACGCGTGTGTCGACATGTCTGAGGAAGAAGGCTATATTAGAGAGGAGCGGGAGCAAATGAATGTGGTGTCTCCGCCGACACCTGATTGGATGGATATGTGGAGTGTTTTAAATGCTAGTGTAAACTCATTGCACAAAAGATTAGACAAGGCTGAAGCTTTGGGACAGTCAGGGTCTCAACCCATGCCTGATCCTATGTCGCAGGGACTGTCAGGGTCTCATAAGTGCCCACTATCCAGATTGTTGACACAGATACCGACACGGATTCTGACTCCAGTGTCGATTACGATGATGCAAAGTTACAGCCAAAATTGGCAAAATACATTTGATATATGATTATGGCAATAAAAGATGTTTTGCACATCACAGAGGAGCCCCCTATCCCTGACAAGAGGGTACATATGTACAAGGGAAAGAAGCCTGAGGTAACCTTTTCCCCTCACACGAGCTGAACGAGTTATGTGAAAAAGCTTGGGAATCTCCTGCTGATTTCCAAAAGGATCTTATGGCGTATCCTTTCCCATCAACGGATAGGTTACGATGGGAATCCTCCCCTTGGGTGGACAAAGCATTAACACGCTTATCCAAGAAGTTAGCCCTCCCGTCCCAGGATACGGCTACCCTCAAAGAGTCTGCTGACCGCAAACAGGAGATTACCCTGAAGTCCATTTATACACATTCAGGTACCTTACTCAGACCGGCAATTGCGTCTGCCTGGGTGTGTATGTGTAGTGCTGTAGCGGCATGGACGGATACCCTAGATAAGGATACTATTTTATTGCCCCTGGGGCATATAAGAGATGCTGTCCTATATATGTGTGTATGCAAACTACAGGTGCTGCTGCATGGCTCACACCCTTTTACTTGTCTTGTAGAGCAACTCTGGAGCTGTTACTGGGTCCAGCTGCTGCAAGAAATCAGCTTGAATGCTTCAGGGGCTGGGGCATGGCCAACATGAGCCCCACACTGATGGGGGTGTATAAAGCGATCTAGGGGTCATCCAAGCGCAACCCCACAAAGGCCGCCATGCCCTGCGTGACCATTTTCTCTTTTCATATGCAGACGAGGGTTGCAGCCAACTATACCCATTGCTTGGATGACATCACCATATGCGAATCCATCTGCTGCAGGCCTTCCCCCAGGAATGCTTGCACTAGTTGTTGCATTTGGTTTGTTGTTTGGGGGGTGCTTCAGTATTAGGCAGCCTTCTGCCCTCACACATTCGTCTGAAAATGTGTTCTCCCTGCAGTTGTTGTCCCCAGATGAGAGTTCCCTTGTGCTGCCTCAGTTGAATCTCCTTTACTTGACGGAGGTGTGCCTGAGCAGCGGCCCTCCCCAGCCCTATCTCAAATCATACTTATTTTGCTTAGGTGATACCATGGTCATGAAGATTGTTTTCCCAGGGTGAGGTTCATTCATTGCATTCTGGGTATGCTGACCTCTGTGATTTCCCCAAATGTGGGAATCTCGACTGCATAATTTGTGGGGGGGGGGGGGGGCTGCATTTGTGCTTTCCCCTGGTTGGCTCTGGTATAATTTAGATCTCATTGTCTCAGGTCTCTCTCCAGCCTAGTTTGCTGTCTGTTTCCACTTCTCTTTTCTTGAGCCCCTCCCTTCTATGCCCTTGCGCACTATCCTGACTTCTCCCGTCTGCTTACTTTGTGCCTTCCAACGCACAATGCGAACTACAGGTGGTGTTGCATGGCCCACACCCTTTTATTTGCATTACAGAGCAGCTCTGGAGCTGTTACAGTGCCCAGCTGCTGCATGAAATCAGCTTGAATGCTTCAGGGGCTGAGGCATGGCCAACATGAGCCCCACACCAAAGGAGGGTGGGGGGTGTTCAATGCGAACTAGGGGTCATCCAAGCGCCCCTTTTCTCTTTTCATATGCAGATGAGGGTTCCAGCCAACTTTGGCCCACTGCTTGGATGACATCACCGTATGCAAATCCGTCTGCTGCAGCCCTTTCCCCAGGAATGCTTGTACTAGTTGTTGCATATGGTTTGATGTTTGAGGGTGCTTCAGTATTAGGCAGCCTTACGCCCTCTCATTTTCATCTGAAAAGATGTGGTCTCCCTGCAGTTGTTGTCCCCAGACAAGAGTTCCCTTGTGCTTCCTCAGTTGAATCTCCTTAACTTGACGGGGGTGTGCTCGAGCAGCCGCCCTCCACAGCCCTATCCCAATACATGCTTTTCTTGCGTATGAGATCTCTTGATCATGAAGATAGTTCTCACAGGGTGAGGTTCATCCATTACATTTTAAAGTAGGAAGGTACAAATGACATATTCAAATTACATATATGTGCTGGATTCAAATGTTTTCCCCCCTTCCTTTCTCAATTGTGCCCATCAGCAGCTATTCTAATGTTGCTGCCAATGGGTGTGACACATTCATTTCTTCTGTGGGGTACACTGGACTCCACAAGGATTCACATTGGGGTGTAGAGTAGGATCTTGATCTGAGGCACCAACAGGCTCAAAGCTTTTGACTGTTCCCAAGATGCTCAGCGCCCCCTGCTCTATAACCTCGCTTCCATGAACAGGGAGCTCAGTTTGTAGTTGGTGCCTTCAGTAGCAGGCCACTTAACAGGGGGCTGCCTCAGGCAGCCTATTCTTAGCTATTAATTTTGACAAGAAAAGAAGAACTTTTTTTTATAAGAATCTACAAGGGCTGCAGCAGGTTAGGTCTAATAGACATCTTTACTGCAGCTCCATCACTCCCAGCGGCGCAGTATACTCCCGTGCCCTGGTTGCTGGGTCACTGCAGCGGAGGCTCCGGTTTCTTCCTAAGGTCAGTCACACACACACCGCCCTCCGGGATCACGAGGCCGCTGATGAAAGGGAGGTAAGGGACTTCTGTGCCCACACTCTACCGTGATCCAGCGTGGCTGTAGGGGGTGGGCCATGTGCGCACTGGCGTGGACACTGATTACTGGGCAGCCGCTCCACTAGCCACCAGGGACAGTTAAGGAGCACAGCTCTGGGGGGGTTTTCTCTTATATTAACCCCATTTTGTACTACCCGCAGTGCATTGTGATAGGTAATAGAGCCTGATTCAGGTTGGATTGCAATCGCAATAAGCAATCCAACTGCAAAAATTGCTAAGAGCATACGCATGCGCCTGCATTTTCTGCGGCACCCCGCAGATAATGCGATCGCTTCTGACTGTCAATCGGTGCTGGGGGGGGGGGGTCAGCAACAATCCATTTCCAAGTCGGAGATGGAGCGGTGCATGGGCAGGGCTACAAAATGGGGTCGGCAACGGAGAAACAGGAGGCGTGGTCAGAGCTGCTGCATGACATCACATACAGCAGCTGCGATCACAAAAATGGTGGCGGCTTCCTGCGCACACATACAGTCTGCACCAACAGGAGGCTAACCCATTTTTTATGATCACGCTGAACTGCGCTGAGACTGCAATTTCAGCGTGGTCAAGAAGGGAGGCGGCATGCTGGGTGGCCCCAGCATGCGAACCAAAGGATTGCAAATTCTGTAACTTAGCAGAATTTGCAATCCTTACTGAATTAGGCCCATTGATTACAAAATGTATTTGTAAATATTTGAAGTTTTTCTTCAGGGACTAACACAAAAGATGCTTGGGGCTACTAACACATGGGTAAGCCACGTAAAGCTTCCCATGGGTCAGTGGCATCACAACGGGGTTGCGGCCCACACCCGAGTGTCACCCGCCAAGGGGGGTGACACCAAAGTGCCGGCTCCTCTTCAGTGACAGAATATGGGCGTTTCACTGTAACATTACGTGCAACACCCAGTTTCTGTCACTGTGCAGGAGCCAGCACCACTCACACACTAGTCCCCGGGTGCAGCACTCAACCCCCGGGATACCCGGAGCAACAAAATGGAGATTCAGGAAAACAGGCCACACCCCTACCTATGAGACCATGCCTCCTTTTTACCGTTGCGCTGCTTATCTGCGCGCACTGCATTACAATCTCCCTCGCTGCCTCTCTGGGTGTCACCAATGATAGTGACACCTTTGCCATGCTTGTAGCAGCTGGTCCTAAGATCTACGCCTCCAGCCCTGAGTGTTTGCCCTTGTGACTTGTTGATCATCATAGCGAAGCAGATTCTTACAGAAAACTGCAGGGGCTTAGATTGAAAAGAAAAACATTGACGAACCCATCATTTCAGCAACAGGGTCTGCCACACGGCTGACTGAAATGACTGGTTGGTTTGGGCCCCCACCAAAAAAGAAGCAATCAATCTCTCCTTGCACAAACTGGCTCTACAGAGGCAAGATGTCCACCTCATCATCCTCCGATTCCTCACCCCTTTCACTGTGTACATCGCCCCCCTCACATATTATTAATTCGTCCCCACTGGAATCCACCATCTCAGATCCCTGTGTACTTTCTGGAGGCAATTGCTGGTAAATGTCTCCACGGAGGAATTGATTATAATTCATTTTGATGATCATCATCTTCTCCACATTTTCTGGAAGTAACCTCGTACGCCGATACTAGAAGGTAAAAGGACCCCAACACCACCCCCATGGCGACCCCCAGGTCGGGGTGTGTGTGTGAATGTAAGGCCCCCAGCAGAGAGAGCAGCAGCAGAAGTAGTGTCAGAGGGCGTAATCCAAGTTTCAGTAATGGCTAGTAGGTGTAGGGAGTTGGAAATGAAAAGGTCATGAGTGGGGACCAGTTTGTTATAAACAGATCTGGCATTCCAGAGGGCACAGGATAGGGGGTATGAGTTTGTGGGAGAGATGTGAATTAGATTTTCAGGGTTGCTGTAGCGATGAGGTGGGATTAACTTTGAGGGCAGGGATGATGAGAGAGTAGTGATGGTACGGGTGCCTGAGCTAGGAGGGGAAACTGCAGGAGGTGGGCAGGGAGGGAGGTCAGTGTGATGTGGATGGGGGTGTGGGGAGGTGACAGGGAAGGGAGAGAGGGAGCAGGGCTGAGTTGTGGGGTAGCAGGACCATGGGGCAGAGGTGAATGAAAGTGGGGTAACAGGAAAGGTGGGGGAAGGAAACAGAGGGATGGAGGGGAGACAGAGGAGGGGAGAGAGGAGGAGGTGGAGGAGACTAGGGGGGAAGGCTAAAGATACATTATTAGGTAGACACTGAGTGATGTGGGAAGTATAAGAAAACCTTGACATAGTGTTAAGTAGGTAAATAGGTTGAGGGAAAGTGGAAGTAGGAGAGGAGACTGTAAGGCAATCCGAGCAGAAGAATTGCAGAAATGCAGGTGAGAAAAGCAGTGTAGGCTCAAGGGGTGTAGATTTAGTATGAAATGAGTCAAAAGCGTAGATAAAGTGGGTGCAGAAAAGTATTTGGAGTGTAAGAAATGAAAGGATTGTGAGAGGTTTAAGAAGCAATGGTAATTATGTTAGATGTTTTAAGTGTTTGCAGGTAAAATTGCATTGGTGCAGCTGTGCTTAAAAAACAAAATTACAATAATACAGATACAGGCATTTGTAGGTGAAATGGATGGTTTATGAAATGTCCAAGTAAGGTAGTTCTGTGCTATGTAATCAGATGCAACAATCAGGAGGTGAGTGATCTGAGGAGTAAGTGACTAACATTTGTTATTAGTTCTTCAGTTTTCTTTGTTTTGTTAGATTGGTGTGCTTCTGTTTTCCTTCTTTTTCACTTCGATTGAACGCTGATTGAACACTGCTGTTATGTGTCAATTTTATCACGCTTTGATAAAAATGCACGCTTAGATCAATAAATGCACAGCCAAATGGCTTTGCACAGCCTACACCATTGGACTTAAGTAGAAGACTATTACAAGTGAAACCAATAATTGAAATCTGTAACCACACCCCACCCCCTCAAATGCCAGGCAATAAATTACCTTAAAAACAACAACCAGGCATTCCACAAAGATTAAACTGGGTCTATATCATTCAAAACTTTAAAAAAGTACTTCAAAATCACATACTATGCAATAATGTTTCAATTTGCATTACCCAGCAGAATTAGCTTTGCATATATAGATATAGTGCAGCAGAATATATTGGTGGTTGTAGTCAATTGTAATTACTCAGCAGAATTAGCTTTGCATATATAGATATAGTGCAGCAGAATATATTGGTGGTTGTAGTCAATTGTAATTACCCAGCAGAATTAGCTTTGCAAATATAGATTTAGTGCAGCAGAATATATTGGTGGTTGTAGTCAGTTGTAATTACCCAGCAGAATTAGCTTTGCATATATATAGTGCAGCAGAATATATTGGTGGTTGTAGTCAATTGTAATTACCCAGCAGCAGCTCTACTGCACTCAACATCACCAGTGCTCACAATATATATAATGCTATATACTATGCCATAGTGGTGCTTACTATATAACACCTCCTACTGCGTTCCCCCTGGCAATGAGCATGACACCCAGAGAGTGAAACCCCTGGCAATGAGCATGACACCCAGCACGTGAAACTCTTGGCATTGAGCAGTTTTTGTAAAAGTAATTAGAAGCTTTACTGTAGGGCATAGTGTATCACAGATATTGTGGTGAGTGACATAATATGTTCCAAAGGGCATTAATGTGTGGGGCTTAACATGGTGGAAATTACTGTACTTTTTTCCCTGTGGTGGCCGAGGTCTGTTGGTGCAGGGTCAAGAACTGGGGTGTAAGGTAGTCTTTGCCTGCAAGGCTACGCCCATTTTATGGAGACCATACCCATTTTTGCGAGGTCACGCCCCCCCATCCCATCCGGAGCGCTCACGCAAATATCGTTTTTTTTATATATATATATATGGGGGAGGGGCACAATTTTTAATGCCAATGGTGGCGGGGGGCACGCATTTGAAGCCAAATTGTTTAGAAACACCCCTGCAAGAAAATATCTGCAAATCCAATGTTACCATAAGTGTGGCATATACCTGCGCTTGCTCGCGGGGTGAGAACATCTCCCTAATTGAATTCAGCGATATGAATAGAGGTTGTGCAGCAGCCACAGAAAGGGTTAATCTCTGCAGCTTGTCACTAAATTACATTGTTGCAATTTTAGCTGGGAGCTGCAATAATTACTCTAATACATAACACAGCCAACACTTCTATATTCACACAATATACTGCATGGTGAATATAGAAGTGGTGCTTACTAAACAGCACCTCCTACTGCATTCCACATCACCGCTGGTTACACTCATATCAGGCCCATAATGCTGTATACTATGCCATAGTGGTGCTTACTATATAACACCAGGTGCTGTGCAGTGGTCAAAACACACTAACTGGTCCCATGCTGTTGTTGAACTAAAGGCCTATACACACGATGAGATTCGGTCTATGCTAATAGGTTTAAAAAGGTTACATAAAAGCTACTTTATGTATTTATTCATTAAAGTTTTTAAGTTGTATTTTACAACCATACAATGATATGATATATAATGTATCGTATAATCATTACATAATGTTGATGGCATTGAATTGTCTCTGCCTTGACTAGTGGCAGCAGCTTCAGCACTAGGTGGAAGTGGATCTTGATCTTTCCCTATTTTACCCTCCACCTTTTTGTTCTCCATTTTTTAATGTGTGGAATTATATGCCAGTAATATATCTGGAATTAGACGGTGGTAATGTCTGGAATTAGATACCACTAGATAGATACCAGATATCACTGCATACCCTCCAACATTTTACACACAAAAATCGGTACAAATTAGAAAAAGGGGCGTGGTCACGGGTAAAGGGGGCGTGGTCACGCCCCTTTTCCTATACTTTCAATGGAAGTTTGGAGAGCCAAAAATAGGTACAGACCATGAAAAAAAGGTACTGTACCTATTAAAAAGGTACAGTTGGAGGGTATGTCACTGTGACTGGAATGATGACATATGCACAGTGACAGGACACTACCACAGCACCCTACAGCAGCCATATGCGGCACAAGACACTGGAGTATTAGTAATGTACTGTAGTATACTGAGCACCACAAGACAATGAGCAGTGATACGGAGCACTGATGAGATTACTAGAACTGACACTGAGCAGCCAGATGCAGCACTGGACTATTAGTAATGTTCTGTAGTATACTGAGCACCACAATGCAGCACAAAACAATGAGCAGTGATACTGAGCACTGATGAGGATACTAGAACTGACACTGAGCAGCAAGATGCAGCACTGGACTATTAGTAATGTACTCTAGTATACTGAGCACCACAATGCAGCACAAGACAATGAGCAGTGATACTGAGCACTGATGAGGATACTACTGAGAACTGACACTGAGCAGGAGAGACACACTACAATTTCATCTTGCGCCTCTTTTTTTATTTATCTTTGCATCATGTGCTGTTTGGGGCTATTTTTTTAAGTGCCATCCTGTCTGACACTGCAGTGCCACTCCTAGATGGGCCAGGTGTTTGTGCTGCCCACTTGGGTCGCTTAGCTTAGTCATCCAGGGACCTTGGTGCAAATTTTAGAACTAAAAATAATATTGGGAGGTGTGAGGTGTTCAGAATAGACTGGAAAGGAGTAGAAATTATGGTTATTGAGCTTAATACTATAGGATCAAAATTACCCCCAAATTCTATGATTTTAGCTGTTTGAGGTTTTAAAAAAAAATCACCCGAATCCAAAACCCGAAAGGGTGGTTTTGCCAAAACGCGTCCGTATCCAAAACACAACTGCGGATCCGAAACCAAAACCAAAACATGAAACACGAAAAATGCCCGCTGCACATCTCTAGTTAGGGGAGAAGCATGTAGCCTTGTAGACTATGCACAGCTATATCTAGAAAAATATACGATCTAATCTTTAATCAACCAATGCAAGAAAGTATTTAATGTGAAAATACGAAACACTAGACTAATTGGAGGTGCGCCCTAAAGCAAATTACAATGTTAGGATTAGGGGGTTCGGAAAGACCTCTAGTGTATACACTACTATATACATTTTAAGATAGGAAGGTACAAATTACATATTCACATTGCATCTATGGGCTGGATTCAAATGTCCCTTTCCTCCCTCAATCGTGCCCGTCAGCAGCTATTCTAATGTTGCTGCCAACGGGTGCGACATGTTTATTTCAGCTCGCTACCCCCAGGGGAAACAAGCTGAAATGTGTGCAAAGAGACCCATTTGGGCAACCAAACGGTGTCTTTTCACGATCGCGCCCATTACTTTATTCAGGTTTAGGTGCTTTGTGCACCTAAACCAGAGTGTAATGGGCGCAATAATTGAGGGCATTTGAATTTCCCTTATATGTGTGTGTGTGATATACACACAGACACACATACTGTATTTCTTTATATAATGGACACCTCAGTTTCTATTCATTCATGTCCTGCCCCCTACTCTGTCAGACCCCTTCCCCTCTACTTTTCTGACCCCAAACGCCACTCATTCTTGTTGAGTGCTGGTGGGCCCATTCAGAATTTTGCTATGGGGCCCACAAAGGTCTAGTTACGCCACTGGGCAGGGTTATAGAGGAGGCGGTGCAAGGCATCCTGGGAACAGTCAAAGCTTTAGCCTGTTGGTGCCTTGGATCAACATCCAACTCTACACCCCGATGTTAGTGTAGTGCCATTTGGGGTTAAGGTTTTACAGAAAGTTACAGGTTTTTTTAATTTAGTAAAATATGCCCCATTTTAAAGATAGGGCATTTAAATTTGTTGCACCTGTGCAGTACATAGCAGCCTGCAGGGCATGTACAGTGGCTTCATTTGGGTGCACATACATTGCCGGCTCCTGGTCGCAAACTGAAATTATTGTGTGTAAGTGGAATTAGCGGTGTTTATGTCATACAGGGGGGTGGGGGAGGTTTGTGGTTGGCGGGGGGCACGCTGTGCGATTATTATCCTGCATCTATACATACATGCGCTAACACCTGGACATACACTGATGTACCCACACCTAATATCCATACATACACGCCCTGACACCTGGACATACACCAACATTCCCACACCTGCATCTATACATACACATGCTGACACCTGGACATACACCAACATACAAGCACCTGCATCTATATATACACGCGCTGACAAATGGACATACACCGACGTACCCACACTTGCATCTATACATACATGCACTGACATCTGGACATACAAGCACCTGCATCTATACATACACGCGCTGGCACCTGAACCTACACTGACGTTCCCACACCTGCATCTATACATACACATTCTGACACCTGGACATACACAGACGTACCCACACCTGCATCTATACATACACGCGTTGACACCTGGACGTACACTGATGTACACACACCTACATCTATATATGCATGGATGCAAATGTGGGTACGTCTGTATACGTCCAGTTGTTAGCATGTGTATGTATAGATGTTAGGTGTGGGTACATCAGTGTATGTCCAGGTGTCAGCACATGTATGTATAGATTCACATGTGGGTACATTGGTGTACGTTTAGGGGTCAGCGTGTTTATGTATAGATGTTGGTGTGTGTATGTCAGTGTACGTACAGATATAGGTGTGTGTGTATGTATGTATGTATGTATGTATATGTATAGAGGAAGGTGTGATACATACATATAACACATACATGATAGATACATACATATATCACACACACGATAGATAGATAGATAGATAGATAGATAGATAGATAGATAGATAGATAGATAGATAGAACACATACATACAAGATAGATACATACATACATACATACATACATGATAGATACATATATACACACACATACGATAGATAGATAGATAGATAGATAGATAGATAGATAGATAGATAGATACATACATATATATATATATATATATATATATATCACAAACATATATGATTCATACATATATCACACACACATACATGATACATACATGAGAAAGACCTGGGATGGTGATGAGGCCCGGGCCCCCTGCTGATGTTGCGTTGAGGAAGGCAGTGTTCCAGGGCAGATGCCAGTCGGGGAGAGCGCCGCGCAGCCCGGGAAAAATACTGCTGAGGAGCTACATCTGGAAGAGCCCCAGGGAGGGAGAGTGTCACATGCCCCATCCTGCGCGGCACACTCTGCAGGCCTGCACATGGGAAGGGAGGTCTCTCGCCACACATACTCACCCTGCTGCTGAAGCCCCGCTGCTGTCCCCATCAGCGCTCTCCAGCGGGGAGCGGGGCCAGGATGAACCTCAACCTGTGAGAACTATCTTCATGATCAAGAGATCTCATATGCAAGATAAGTATGTGTTGGGAAAGGGCTGGGGAGGGCGGCTGCTCGGGCACACCCTCGTCAAGTTAAGGAGATTTAACTGAGGAAGCACAAGGGAACTCTCGTCTGGGGACAACAACTGCAGGGAGACCACATCTTTTCAGATGAACATGGGAGGGCGGAAGGCTGCCTAATACTGAAGCACCCTCAGACATTAAACCATATGCAACAACTATTGCAAGCATTCCTGGGGGAAGGTCTGCAGCAGACGGATTTGCATTCAGTGATGTCATCCCAGCAGTGGGCCAAAGTTGGCTTGAACCCTCATCTGTATATGAAAAGAGAAAAGGGGCATGGCGGTCTTTTGCGGCGCTTGGATAACCCCAAGTTTGCATTAAACACCCCCACCCTCCTTCGGTGTGGGGCTCATGTTGGCCATGCCCAAGCCCCTGAAGCATTCAAGCTGATTTCTTGCAGCAGCTGGGCACTGTAACAGCTTCAGAGCTGCTCTACAAGACAAGTAAAAGGGTGTGGGCCCTGCAGCACCACCGGTAGTTTGCATACACACATATATAGGACAGCATCTCTTATATGCCCCAGGGTCAATAAAATAGTATCCTTGTCTAGGCTATCCATCCCCTCAGATAAGGCATTTGTCCATGCCGCTACAGCACTACACACCCAGGTCGACGCAATTGCCGGTCTGAGTAAGGTACCTGAATGTGTATAAATGGACTTCAGGGTAATCTCCTGTTTGCGGTCAGCACACTCTTTGAGGGTAGCCGTATCCTGGGATGGGAGGGCTACCTTCTTGGATAAGCGTGTTAATGCTTTGTCCACCCTAGGGGAGGATTCCCATCGTAACCTATCCGTTGATGGGAAAGGATACGCCATAAGAATCCTTTTGGAAATCTGCAGTCTTTTATCTGGAGATTTCCAAGCTTTTTTACATAACTCGTTCAGCTCGTGTGAGGGGGGAAAGGTTACCTCAGGCTTCTTTCCCTTGTACATATGTACCCTCTTGTCAGCGACAGGGGGTTACTCTGTGATGTGCAAAACATCTTTTATTGCCATAATCATAAATCGAATGGATTTTGCCAATTTTGGCTGTAACTTTGCATCATCGTAATCGACACTGGAGTCAGAATCCGTGTCGGTATCTGTGTCAACAAACTGGGATAGTGGGCGCTTATGAGACCCTGACAGTCCCTGCAACATAGGATCAGGCATGGGTTGAGACCCTGACTGTCCCAAAGCTTCTGCCTTGTCTAATCTTTTGTGCAATGAGTTTGCACTAGCATTTAAAACATTCCACATATCCATCCAATCAGCTGTCGGCGGAGACACCACATTCATTTGCTCCCGCTCCTCTCTAATATAGCCTTCTTCCTCAGACATGTCGACACACGTGTACCGACACACCACACACACAGGGAATGCTTTTTCTGAAGACAGTTTCCCCACAAGGCCTTTTGGAGAGACAGAGAGGGAGTATGCCAGCACACACCCCAGCGCTATATAACCCAGGAATAAAACAGTAACTTAATGTTTGCCCAGTAGTGCTGCAGTATGTAATTTGCGAATTATGTGCCCCCCCCCCCCCTCTTTTCAACCCTCTTGTCTAACGTGGTATAAGCAGGGTAGAGTCCGGGGAGCTTCCTCTCAGCGGTGCTGTGGAGAAAAAATGGCGCTGGTGAGTGCTGAGGGAGAAGCCCCGCCCCCTCGGACGCGGGCTTCTGTCCCGCTTAAACTGTAAAATTGGTGGGGGCTCATACATTTATACAGTGCCCAGCTGTATATATGTTATATTTTTGCGAAAGAGGTTTATATTGCTGCCCAGGGCGCCCCCCCTGCGCCCTGCACCCTTACAGTGACCGGAGTATGTGAGGTGTATGGGAGCAAAGGCACACAGCTGCAGTGCTGTGCGTTACCTCAGTGAAGATCATAAAGTCTTCTGCCGCCTCTGAAGTCTTCTTTTCTTCTCATACTCACCCGGCTTCTATCTTCCGGCTCTGCGAGGGGGACGGCGGCGCGGCTCTGGGACGGACGGCGAGGGTGAGATCCTGCGTACCAATCCCTCTGGAGCTAATGGTGTCCAGTAGCCTAAGAAGCAGGACCTTGCAACTCAGAGAGTAGGGCTGCTTCTCTCCCCTCAGTCCCTCGATGAGGGAGTCTGTTGCCAGCAGTGCTCCCTGAAAATTAAAAACCTAACAAAATACTTTCTGTCAGAAAGCTCAGGAGAGCTCCTGAAAAGCACCCAGTCTCCACTGGGCACAGTATCAAACTAAGGTCTGGAGGAGGGGCATAGAGGGAGGAGCCAGTGCACACCCAGAACTAAAGTCTTTCTTAAAGTGCCCATGTCTCCTGCGGAGCCCGTCTATCCCCATGGTCCTTACGGAGTCCCCAGCATCCTCTAGGACTTTAGAGAAAATAGGATTTTAATACCTACTGGTAAATCCTTTTCTCTTATTCCGTAGAGGATGCTGGGCACCCGTCCCAGTGCGTACTGTGTCTGCAGTTATTAAATGGCCCTTAACTCCAGAACATTTATGTGGAGACAACTGTCCTGACTTGACCATCTTCCTTGGATGTTTCCCCCTGTGTGACTGCTCCCCAGCCTCGGAGGGTTGCATCCGTGGTCCCTAGGATCCCGTCCTGGATCCCAAACCATCGCCCCTCTAGGTGGTGAGAACTGTGCAGCCACCAATGGAGTGAGATTCTGGTCTTGGAAGACAGGATTATCCTCCGGTGCATGTGTAGGTGGGATCCGGACCACTTGTCCAACAGGTCCCACTGGAACACTCTGGCATGGAGCCTGCCAAACTGAATGGCCTCGTAGGCCGCAACCATCTTCCCCAGCAACCGAATGCATTGATGGATTAACACTCTTGCTGGTTTCAGAATTTGTTTGACCAGACTCTGGATCTCCAGAGCCATTCCACTAGAAGAAAACCTCTTCTGTGTCCAGTATCACTCCCAAAAACAACAACCGCGTCATTAGGACCAACTGCGATTTTGGCAAGTTTAGGAGCCAACCATGGCCCTCATTCCGAGTTGATCGGTCGCAAGGCGAATTTAGCAGAGTTACACACGCTAAGCCGCCGCCTACTGGGAGTGAGTCTTAGCTTCTTAAAATTGCGACCGATGTATTCGCAATATTGCGATTACTAACTTCTTAGCAGTTTCAGAGTAGCTCCAGACTTACTCTGCCTGTGCGATCAGTTCAGTGCTTGTCGTTCCTGGTTGACGTCACAAACACACCCAGCGTTCGCCCAGGCACTCCCACCGTTTCCCCGGCCACTCCTGCGTTTTTTCCGGAAACGGTAGCGTTTTCAGCCACACGCCCCTGAAACGCCGTGTTTCCGCCCAGTAACACCCATTTCCTGTCAATCACATTACGATCGCCGGAGCGAAGAAAAAGCCGTGAGTAAAAATACTATCTTCATAGTAAAGTTACTTGGCGCAGTCGCAGTGCGAACATTGCGCATGCGTACTAAGCGGATTTTCACTGCGATGCGATGAAAAATACCGAGCGAACAACTCGGAATGAGGGCCTATGTTGTTAAAGAACTGTCAGGGAGAGTAGATGTTTTGCACCAGCTGGTACCGGGATCGCGTCCTTTATCAGGAGATCATCCAAGTACGGGATAATTGTGACTCCTTGCTTGCGAAGGAGAACCATCATTTCCGCCATCACCCTGGTGAAAATCCTCGGAGCCGTGGACAGACCAAACGGCAACGTCTGAAATTGGTAATGACAATCCTGAATTGCAAACCTCAGGTAGCTTGATGCAGTGGCTAAATGGGAACATGTAAGTAGGCATCCTTTATGTCTACCAAAACCATGAAATCTCCTTTATCCCCCGGACTGGAGATCACTACCCTGAGAGATTCCATCTTGAAATTGAATTTCTTTAGGTAGAAATTAAGGGATTTCAGATTTAAGATTGGTCTGACTGAGCCGTCCGGCTTCGGGACCACGAAGAGGCTTGAATAAAAACCTTCTCCCTGCTGACTAAGGCTGATTTGAACAATTGGTGAGGGGGAACTTCTTGAAACCCCAGTTTGTACCCTTGGGACACTATTTGTAAAACCCACGAGTCCAGGTCCGAATGAATCCAGAACTGTCTGAAGAGTTTTAGACGTGCCCCCCAGTGGCGGAACTAGCAAGCAGTGGGCCCATGTGCGACAAAATGGCTTGGGCCCCCCCCCCATCCCATCCCATCCCATCCAAGTCCACCCCCTCACTCCTGGAGAGGATCTGGTGAGGGGGGCCTGCTCAGGGAAGTGGATACCTAGCAACAGTGCCGTAACTAGACATTTTAGCAGTGTGTGCAAGAAATGGCATTGGAGCCCCACCCCTGCATGCAAAACAGGGGCAGTGCGCGCCGTAGGCGCGCGCAAAAAAACATAGTGGCGTGGCTTCGTGGTTAAGGGGTGTGGCCACAAAATAATACCAATTCATAAAACGGTGCACAGTAGTCTCCATTATTCAAATTACGCCGCACAGTAGCACCACTACACCAGGTAGAGACCCTTTTACACCTTATGGTGGACAGATTCCTCTTTTTACACATTACAGCAGACAGCGTCCTCTTTTTACACATTACAGCAGACAGCGTCCCCTTTTTACACATTACGGCAGACAGCATCCCCCTTTTTTACACAACGGCAGACAGCGTGCCCTTGTTACACATAGCGGCAGACAGCGTACATTTTTTTCACATAACGGCAGACAGCCTGCCCTTGTTAAACATAGCGGCAGACAGCGTACACTTTTTACACATAACGGCAGACAGCCTGCCCTTGTTAAACATAGCGGCAGACAGCGTACACTTTTTTCACATAACAGCAGTCAGCCTGCCCTTGTTACACATAATGGCAGACATCGTACACTTTTTACACATTACAGCAGACAGCTTGCCCTTGTTACACATTACAGCAGACAGCTTGCCCTTGTTACACATTATGGCAGACAGCGTGCCCTTGTTACACATTACGGCAGACAGCATCCCCCTTGTTACACATTACGGCAGGCAGATTCCCCCTTGTTACACATTGCGGCAAGCAGATTCCCCCTTTTTACACATTGCGGCAAGCAGCTTCCCCCTTTTTACACATTGCGGCAGGCAGATTCACCCTTTTTACACATTGCGGCAGGCAGTCCCCCTTTTTACACATAGCTGCAGGCAGATTCCCCCTTTTTACACATAGCGGCAGGCAGATTCACCCTTTTTACACATTGCGGCAGGCAGTCCCCCTTTTTACACATAGCTGCAGGCAGATTCCCCCTTTTAACACATAGCTGCAGGCAGATTCCCCCCTTTTACACATAGCTGCAGGCAGATTCCCCCTTTTTACACATAGCGGCAGGCAGATTCCCCCTTTTTACACATAGCGGCAGGCAGATTCCCCCTTTTTACACATAGCGGCAGGCAGTCCCAAGAAAGAGAAGAAAGAAAGAAAGAAAGAAAGAAAGAAAGAAAGAAAGAAAGAAAGAAAGAAAGAAAGAAAGAAAGAAAGAAAGAAAGAAAGAAAGAAAGAAAGAAAGAAGAATTATACTTACCCTCTCCGCTGGCTCAGGCTCCTCGTGCAGCTTGACGATTCCCGGGCAGTAGAGAAGGAGGAGAAGGGAGGTGGAGGAGGGAGCCGCAGCAGCGCTGTGTTATTGGTGGAGGCGCTGCTGCTGCTGCCCCTCTGCTTCACTATAGGCTGTTCTCGGAAGACAGCCTATAGTGAAGCAGAGGGGCAGCAGCAGCGCCTCCACCAGTAACAAAGCGCTGCTGCGGCTCCTTCCTTCACCTCCCGTCTCCTCCTCCTCCCCCCCGTGCCGCTGCTCCTCTCATCTCCAAGCGACCCTCCTCCCTCTTCGTGTGTTACAGAGGCGGCAGCGTGTCTGGTGCTGCGGCTGCTGCCCGTAGTGCCCTGGCCTGATCTGTTCGTTACGACGGGCGGGCGGCGGGAGTCGCAGGACGCAGACCCGACGGGAGCGCTGGTGTGCGGCTGCGGCATGATACAATGAGTCATTGTGACTCATTGTAATGCCGGCGGCTGTGGGCCCTTGAGTGCGGTACAAGACAGCTTTTCCTTGCCAATATCTCTCTTTTGCAAAGAGCTGCGCATTGGAAAATTCAGGGCTATGCCGTGTAGATGATGTCCTAACAGGAGGCTTTAAAATTTTCTTTCTAGTGTCCTTCGTTTGGGAGAAAAATGCAAAGGTACAAGACAGCTTTTCCTTGCCAATATCTCTCTTTTGCAAAGAGCTACGCATTGGAAAATTCAGGGCTATACCGTGTAGATGAAGCACTAACAGGAGGCTTTAAAATTTTCATTCTAGTGTCCTTCGTTTGGGAGAAAAATCCAATGGTACAAGACAGCTTTTCCTTGCCAATATCTCTCTTTTGCACAAAGCTGCTCATTGGAAAATTCAGGGCTATGCCGTGTAGATGATGGCCTAACAGGAGGCTTTAAAATTTTCTTTCTAGTGTCCTTCGTTTGGGAGAAAAATGCAAAGGTACAAGACAGCTTTTCCTTGCCAATATCTCTCTTTTGCAAAGAACTGCGCATTGGAAAATTATGGGCTATGCCGTGTAGATGATGGCCTAACAGGAGGCTTTAAAATTTCCTTTCTAGTGTCCTTCGTTTGGGAGAAAAATGCAAAGGTACATGACAGCTTTTCCTTGCCAATATCTCTCTTTTGCAAAGAGCTGCGCATTGGAAAATTCAGGGCTATGCCGTGTAGATGATGGCCTAACAGGAGGCTTTAAAATTTTCTTTCTAGTGTCCTTCGTTTGGGAGAAAAATGCAAAGGTACAAGACAGTTTTTCCTTGCCAATATCTCTCTTTTGCAAAGAGCTGCGCATTGGAAAATTCAGGGCTATGCCGTGTAGATGATGGCCTAACAGGAGGCTTTAAAATTTTCTTTCTAGTGTCCTTCGTTTGGGAGAAAAATGCAAAGGTACAAGACAGCTTTTCCTTGCCAATATCTCTCTTTTGCAAAGAGCTGCGCATTGGAAAATTCAGGGCTATGCCGTGTAGATGATGGCCTAACAGGAGGCTTTAAAATTTTCTTTCTAGTGTCCTTCGTTTGGGAGAAAAATGCAAAGGTACAAGACAGCTTTTCCTTGCCAATATCTCTCTTTTGCAAAGAGCTGCGCATTGGAAAATTCAGGGCTATGCCGTGTAGATGATGGCCTAACAGGAGGCTTTAAAATTTTCTTTCTAGTGTCCTTCGTTTGGGAGAAAAATGCAAAGGTACAAGACAGCTTTTCCTTGCCAATATCTCTCTTTTGCAAAGAGCTGCGCATTGGAAAATTCAGGGCTATGCCGTGTAGATGATGGCCTAACAGGAGGCTTTAAAAAAAATTTTCTAGTGTCCTTCGTTTGGGAGAAAAATGCAAAGGTACAAGACAGCTTTTCCTTGCCAATATCTCTCTTTTGCAAAGAGCTGCGCATTGGAAAATTCAGGGCTATGCCGTGTAGATGATGGCCTAACAGGAGGCTTTACAATTTTATTTCTAGTGTCCTTCGTTTGGGAGAAAAATGCAAAGGTACAAGACAGCTTTTCATTGCAAATATCTCTCTTTTGCAAAGAGCTACGCATTGGAAAATTCAGGGCTATACCATGTAGATGAAGCACTAACAGGAGGCTTTAAAATTTTCATTCTAGTGTCCTTCGTTTGGGAGAAAAATCCAATGGTACAAGACAGTTTTTCCTTGCCAATATCTCTTTTTTGCACAAAGCTGCGCATTGGAAAATTCAGGGCTATGCCGTGTAGATGATGGCCTAACTGGAGGCTTTAAAATTTTCTTTCTAGTGTCCTTCGTTTGGGAGAAAAATGCAAAGGTACAAGACAGCTTTTCCTTGCCAATATCTCTCTTTTGCAAAGAGCTGCGCATTGGAAAATTCAGGGCTATACCGTGTAGATGAAGCACTAACAGGAGGCTTTAAAATTTTCATTCTAGTGTCCTTCGTTTGGGAGAAAAATCCAATGGTACAAGACAGTTTTTCCTTGCCAATATCTCTCTTTTACAAAGAGCTGCGCATTGGAAAATTCAGGGCTATGCCGTGTAGATGATGGCCTAACAGGAGGCTTTAAAATTTTCTTTCTAGTTTCCTTCGTTTGGGAGAAAAATGCAAAGGTACAAGACAGCTTTTCCTTGCCAATATCTCTCTTTTGCAAAGAGCTACGCATTGGAAAATTCAGGGCTATACCGTGTAGATGAAGCACTAACAGGAGGCTTTAAAATTTTCATTCTAGTGTCCTTCGTTTGGGAGAAAAATCCAATGGTACAAGACAGCTTTTCCTTGCAAATATCTCTCTTTTGCACAAAGCTGCTCATTGGAAAATTCAGGGCTATGCCGTGTAGATGATGGCCTAACAGGAGGCTTTAAAATTTTCTTTCTAGTGTCCTTCGTTTGGGAGAAAAATGCAAAGGTACAAGACAGCTTTTCCTTGCCAATATCTCTATTTTGCAAAGAGCTGCGCATTGGAAAATTCAGGGCTATGCCGTGTAGATGATGGCCTAACAGGAGGCTTTAACATTTTATTTCTAGTGTCCTTCGTTTGGGAGAAAAAAGCAAAGGTACAAGACAGCTTTTCCTTGCCAATATCTCTCTTTTGCAAAGAGCTGCGCATTGGAAAATTCAGGGCTATGCCGTGTAGATGATGGCCTAACAGGAGGCTTTAAAATTTTCTTTCTAGTGTCCTTCGTTTGGGAGAAAAATGCAATGGTACAAGACAGCTTTTCCTTGCCAATATCTCTCTTTTGCAAAGAGCTGCGCATTGGAAAATTCAGGGCTATGCCGTGTAGATGATGGCCTAACAGGAGGCTTTAAAATTTTCTTTCTAGTGTCCTTCGTTTGGGAGAAAAATGCAAAGGTACAAGACAGCTTTTCCTTGCCAATATCTCTCTTTTGCAAGGAGCTGCGCATTGGAAAATTCAGGGCTATGCCGTGTAGATGATGGCCTAACAGGAGGCTTTAAAATTTTCTTTCTAGTGTCCTTCGTTTGGGAAAAAAATGCAAAGGTACAAGACAGCTTTTCCTTGCCAATATCTCTCTTTTGCAAAGAGCTGCGCATTGGAAAATTATGGGCTATGCCGTGTAGATGATGGCCTAACAGGAGGCTTTAAAATTTTCTTTCTAGTGTCCTTCGTTTGGGAGAAAAATGCACAGGTACAAGACAGCTTTTCCTTGCCGATATCTCTCTTTTGCAAAGAGCTGCGCATTGGAAAATTCAGGGCTATGCCGTGTAGATGATGGCCTAACAGGAGGCTTTAACATTTTCTTTCTAGTGTCCTTCGTTTGGGAGAAAAACCAATGGTACAAGACAGCTTTTCCTTGCCAATATCTCTCTTTTGCACAAAGCTGCGCATTGGAAAATTCAGGGCTATGCCGTGTAGATGATGGCCTAACAGGAGGCTTTAAAATTTTCTTTGTAGTGTCCTTAGTTTGGGAGAAAAATGCAAAGGTACAAGACAGCTTTTCCTTGCCAATATCTCTCTTTTGCAAAGAGCTGCGCATTGGAAAATTCAGGGCTATGCCGTGTAGATGATGGCCTAACAGGAGGCTTTAAAAAAATTTTTCTAGTGTCCTTCGTTTGGGAGAAAAATGCAAAGGTACAAGACAGCTTTTCCTTGCCAATATCTCTCTTTTGCAAAGAGCTGCGCATTGGAAAATTCAGGGCTATACCGTGTAGATGAAGCACTAACAGGAGGCTTTAAAATTTTCATTCTAGTGTCCTTCGTTTGGGAGAAAAATCCAATGGTACAAGACAGTTTTTCCTTGCCAATATCTCTCTTTTACAAAGAGCTGCGCATTGGAAAATTCAGGGCTATGCCGTGTAGATGATGGCCTAACAGGAGGCTTTAAAATTTTCTTTCTAGTTTCCTTCGTTTGGGAGAAAAATGCAAAGGTACAAGACAGCTTTTCCTTGCCAATATCTCTCTTTTGCAAAGAGCTACGCATTGGAAAATTCAGGGCTATACCGTGTAGATGAAGCACTAACAGGAGGCTTTAAAATTTTCATTCTAGTGTCCTTCGTTTGGGAGAAAAATCCAATGGTACAAGACAGCTTTTCCTTGCAAATATCTCTCTTTTGCACAAAGCTGCTCATTGGAAAATTCAGGGCTATGCCGTGTAGATGATGGCCTAACAGGAGGCTTTAAAATTTTCTTTCTAGTGTCCTTCGTTTGGGAGAAAAATGCAAAGGTACAAGACAGCTTTTCCTTGCCAATATCTCTCTTTTGCAAAGAGCTGCGCATTGGAAAATTCAGGGCTATGCCGTGTAGATGATGGCCTAACAGGAGGCTTTAACATTTTATTTCTAGTGTCCTTCGTTTGGGAGAAAAAAGCAAAGGTACAAGACAGCTTTTCCTTGCCAATATCTCTCTTTTGCAAAGAGCTGCGCATTGGAAAATTCAGGGCTATGCCGTGTAGATGATGGCCTAACAGGAGGCTTTAAAATTTTCTTTCTAGTGTCCTTCGTTTGGGAGAAAAATGCAATGGTACAAGACAGCTTTTCCTTGCCAATATCTCTCTTTTGCAAAGAGCTGCGCATTGGAAAATTCAGGGCTATGCCGTGTAGATGATGGCCTAACAGGAGGCTTTAAAATTTTCTTTCTAGTGTCCTTCGTTTGGGAGAAAAATGCAAAGGTACAAGACAGCTTTTCCTTGCCAATATCTCTCTTTTGCAAGGAGCTGCGCATTGGAAAATTCAGGGCTATGCCGTGTAGATGATGGCCTAACAGGAGGCTTTAAAATTTTCTTTCTAGTGTCCTTCGTTTGGGAAAAAAATGCAAAGGTACAAGACAGCTTTTCCTTGCCAATATCTCTCTTTTGCAAAGAGCTGCGCATTGGAAAATTATGGGCTATGCCGTGTAGATGATGGCCTAACAGGAGGCTTTAAAATTTTCTTTCTAGTGTCCTTCGTTTGGGAGAAAAATGCACAGGTACAAGACAGCTTTTCCTTGCCGATATCTCTCTTTTGCAAAGAGCTGCGCATTGGAAAATTCAGGGCTATGCCGTGTAGATGATGGCCTAACAGGAGGCTTTAACATTTTCTTTCTAGTGTCCTTCGTTTGGGAGAAAAACCAATGGTACAAGACAGCTTTTCCTTGCCAATATCTCTCTTTTGCACAAAGCTGCGCATTGGAAAATTCAGGGCTATGCCGTGTAGATGATGGCCTAACAGGAGGCTTTAAAATTTTCTTTGTAGTGTCCTTAGTTTGGGAGAAAAATGCAAAGGTACAAGACAGCTTTTCCTTGCCAATATCTCTCTTTTGCAAAGAGCTGCGCATTGGAAAATTCAGGGCTATGCCGTGTAGATGATGGCCTAACAGGAGGCTTTAAAAAATTTTTTCTAGTGTCCTTCGTTTGGGAGAAAAATGCAAAGGTACAAGACAGCTTTTCCTTGCCAATATCTCTCTTTTGCAAAGAGCTGCGCATTGGAAAATTCAGGGCTATGCCGTGTAGATGAAGGCCTAACAGGAGGCTTTAACATTTTCTTTCTAGTGTCCTTCGTTTGGGAGAAAAACCAATGGTACAAGACAGCTTTTCCTTGCCAATATCTCTCTTTTGCACAAAGCTGCGCATTGGAAAATTCAGGGCTATGCCGTGTAGATGATGGCCTAACAGGAGGCTTTAAAATTTTCTTTGTAGTGTCCTTAGTTTGGGAGAAAAATGCAAAGGTACAAGACAGCTTTTCCTTGCCAATATCTCTCTTTTGCAAAGAGCTGCGCATTGGAAAATTCAGGGCTATGCCGTGTAGATGATGGCCTAACAGGAGGCTTTAAAATTTTCTTTCTAGTGTCCTTCGTTTGGGAGAAAAATCCAATGGTACAAGACAGCTTTTCCTTGCCAATATCTCTCTTTTGCAAAGAGCTGCGCATTGGAAAATTCAGGGCTATGCCGTGTAGATGATGGCCTAACAGGAGGCTTTTACATTTTCTTTCTAGTGTCCTTCGTTTGGTAGAAAAATGCAAAGGTACAAGACAGCTTTTCTTTGCCAATATCTCTCTTTTGCAAAGAGCTGCGCATTGGAAAATTCAGGGCTATGCCGTGTAGATGATGGCCTAACAGGAGGCTTTAAAATTTTCTTTCTAGTGTCCTTCGTTTGGGAGAAAAATCCAATGGTACAAGACAGCTTTTCCTTGCCAATATCTCTCTTTTGCACAAAGCTGCGCATTGGAAAATTCAGGGCTATGCCGTGTAGATGATGGCCTAACAGGAGGCTTTAAAATTTTCTTTGTAGTGTCCTTAGTTTGGGAGAAAAATGCAAATGTACAAGACAGCTTTTCCTTGCCAATATCTCTCTTTTGCAAAGAGCTGCGCATTGGAAAATTCAGGGCTATGCCGTGTAGATGATGGCCTAACAGGAGGCTTTAAAATTTTCTTTCTAGTGTCCTTCGTTTGGGAGAAAAATCCAATGGTACAAGACAGTTTTTCCTTGCCAATATCTCTCTTTTGCAAAGAGCTGCGCATTGGAAAATTCAGGGCTATGCCGTGTAGATGATGGCCTAACAGGAGGCTTTAAAATTTTCTTTCTAGTGTCCTTCGTTTGGGAGAAAAATGCAAAGGTACAAGACAGCTTTTCCTTGCCAATATCTCTCTTTTGCAAAGAGCTGCGCATTGGAAAATTCAGGGCTATGCCGTGTAGATGATGGCCTAACAGGAGGCTTTAAAATTTTCTTTCTAGTGTCCTTCGTTTGGGAGAAAAATCCAATGGTACAAGACAGCTTTTCCTTGCCAATATCTCTCTTTTGCACAAAGCTGCGCATTGGAAAATTCAGGGCTATGCCGTGTAGATGATGGCCTAACAGGAGGCTTTAAAATTTTCTTTGTAGTGTCCTTAGTTTGGGAGAAAAATGCAAAGGTACAAGACAGCTTTTCCTTGCCAATATCTCTCTTTTGCAAAGAGCTGCGCATTGGAAAATTCAGGGCTATGCCGTGTAGATGATGGCCTAACAGGAGGCTTTAAAATTTTCCTTCTAGTGTCCTTCGTTTGGGAGAAAAATCCAATGGTACGACAGTTTTTCCTTGCCAATATCTCTCTTTTGCAAAGAGCTGCGCATTGGAAAATTCAGGGCTATGCCGTGTAGATGATGGCCTAACAGGAGGCTTTAAAATTTTCTTTCTAGTGTCCTTCGTTTGGGAGAAAAATGCAAAGGTACAAGACAGCTTTTCCTTGCCAATATCTCTCTTTTGCAAAGAGCTGCGCATTGGAAAATTCAGGGCTATGCCGTGTAGATGATGGCCTAACAGGAGGCTTTAAAATTTTCTTTCTAGTGTCCTTCGTTTGGGAGAAAAATGCAAAGGTACAAGACAGTTTTTCCTTGCCAATATCTCTCTTTTGCAAAGAGCTGCGCTTTGGAAAATTCAGGGCTATGCCGTGTAGATGATGGCCTAACAGGAGGCTTTAACATTTTCTTTCTAGTCTCCTTCGTTTGGGAGAAAAATGCAAAGGTACAAGACAGCTTTTCCTTGCCAATATCTCTCTTTTGCAAAGAGCTGCGCATTGGAAAATTCAGGGCTATGCCGTGTAGGTGATGGCCTAACAGGAGGCTTTAAAAAAAATGTTCTAGTGTCCTTCGTTTGGGAGAAAAATGCAAAGGTACAAGACAGCTTTTCCTTGCCAATATCTCTCTTTTGCAAAGAGCTGCGCATTGGAAAATTCAGGGCTATGCCGTGTAGATGATGGCCTAACAGGAGGCTTTAAAATTTTCTTTCTAGTGTCCTTCGTTTGGGAGAAAAATGCAAAGGTACAAGACAGCTTTTCCTTGCCAATATCTCTCTTTTGCAAAGAGCTGCGCATTGGAAAATTCAGGGCTATGCCGTGTAGATGATGGCCTAACAGGAGGCTTTAAAAAAAAATTTCTAGTGTCCTTCGTTTGGGAGAAAAATGCAAAGGTACAAGACAGCTTTTCCTTGCCAATATCTCTCTTTTGCAAGGAGCTGCGCATTGGAAAATTCAGGGCTATGCCGTGTAGATGATGTCCTAACAGGAGGCTTTAAAATTTTCTTTCTAGTGTCCTTCGTTTGGGAGAAAAATGCAAAGGTACAAGACAGCTTTTCCTTGCCAATATCTCTCTTTTGCAAAGAGCTACGCATTGGAAAATTCAGGGCTATACCGTGTAGATGAAGCACTAACAGGAGGCTTTAAAATTTTCATTCTAGTGTCCTTCGTTTGGGAGAAAAATTCAATGGTACAAGACAGCTTTTCCTTGCCAATATCTCTCTTTTGCACAAAGCTGCTCATTGGAAAATTCAGGGCTATGCCGTGTAGATGATGGCCTAACAGGAGGCTTTAAAATTTTCTTTCTAGTGTCCTTCGTTTGGGAGAAAAATGCAAAGGTACAAGACAGCTTTTCCTTGCCAATATCTCTCTTTTGCAAAGAGCTGCGCATTGGAAAATTCAGGGCTATGCCGTGTAGATGATGGCCTAACAGGAGGCTTTAAAAAAAAATTTCTAGTGTCCTTCGTTTGGGAGAAAAATGCAAAGGTACAAGACAGCTTTTCCTTGCCAATATCTCTCTTTTGCAAAGAGCTGCGCATTGGAAAATTCAGGGCTATGCCGTGTATATAATGGCCTAACAGGAGGCTTTAAAATTTTCTTTCTAGTGTCCTTCGTTTGGGAGAAAAATGCAAAGGTACAAGACAGCTTTTCCTTGCCAATATCTCTCTTTTGCAAAGAGCTGCGCATTGGAAAATTCAGGGCTATACCGTGTAGATGAAGCACTAACAGGAGGCTTTAAAATTTTCATTCTAGTGTCCTTCGTTTGGGAGAAAAATCCAATGGTACAAGACAGTTTTTCCTTGCCAATATCTCTCTTTTACAAAGAGCTGCGCATTGGAAAATTCAGGGCTATGCCGTGTAGATGATGGCCTAACAGGAGGCTTTAAAATTTTCTTTCTAGTTTCCTTCGTTTGGGAGAAAAATGCAAAGGTACAAGACAGCTTTTCCTTGCCAATATCTCTCTTTTGCAAAGAGCTACGCATTGGAAAATTCAGGGCTATACCGTGTAGATGAAGCACTAACAGGAGGCTTTAAAATTTTCATTCTAGTGTCCTTCGTTTGGGAGAAAAATCCAATGGTACAAGACAGCTTTTCCTTGCAAATATCTCTCTTTTGCACAAAGCTGCTCATTGGAAAATTCAGGGCTATGCCGTGTAGATGATGGCCTAACAGGAGGCTTTAAAATTTTCTTTCTAGTGTCCTTCGTTTGGGAGAAAAATGCAAAGGTACAAGACAGCTTTTCCTTGCCAATATCTCTCTTTTGCAAAGAGCTGCGCATTGGAAAATTCAGGGCTATGCCGTGTAGATGATGGCCTAACAGGAGGCTTTAACATTTTATTTCTAGTGTCCTTCGTTTGGGAGAAAAAAGCAAAGGTACAAGACAGCTTTTCCTTGCCAATATCTCTCTTTTGCAAAGAGCTGCGCATTGGAAAATTCAGGGCTATGCCGTGTAGATGATGGCCTAACAGGAGGCTTTAAAATTTTCTTTCTAGTGTCCTTCGTTTGGGAGAAAAATGCAATGGTACAAGACAGCTTTTCCTTGCCAATATCTCTCTTTTGCAAAGAGCTGCGCATTGGAAAATTCAGGGCTATGCCGTGTAGATGATGGCCTAACAGGAGGCTTTAAAATTTTCTTTCTAGTGTCCTTCGTTTGGGAGAAAAATGCAAAGGTACAAGACAGCTTTTCCTTGCCAATATCTCTCTTTTGCAAGGAGCTGCGCATTGGAAAATTCAGGGCTATGCCGTGTAGATGATGGCCTAACAGGAGGCTTTAAAATTTTCTTTCTAGTGTCCTTCGTTTGGGAAAAAAATGCAAAGGTACAAGACAGCTTTTCCTTGCCAATATCTCTCTTTTGCAAAGAGCTGCGCATTGGAAAATTATGGGCTATGCCGTGTAGATGATGGCCTAACAGGAGGCTTTAAAATTTTCTTTCTAGTGTCCTTCGTTTGGGAGAAAAATGCACAGGTACAAGACAGCTTTTCCTTGCCGATATCTCTCTTTTGCAAAGAGCTGCGCATTGGAAAATTCAGGGCTATGCCGTGTAGATGATGGCCTAACAGGAGGCTTTAACATTTTCTTTCTAGTGTCCTTCGTTTGGGAGAAAAACCAATGGTACAAGACAGCTTTTCCTTGCCAATATCTCTCTTTTGCACAAAGCTGCGCATTGGAAAATTCAGGGCTATGCCGTGTAGATGATGGCCTAACAGGAGGCTTTAAAATTTTCTTTGTAGTGTCCTTAGTTTGGGAGAAAAATGCAAAGGTACAAGACAGCTTTTCCTTGCCAATATCTCTCTTTTGCAAAGAGCTGCGCATTGGAAAATTCAGGGCTATGCCGTGTAGATGATGGCCTAACAGGAGGCTTTAAAAAAATTTTTCTAGTGTCCTTCGTTTGGGAGAAAAATGCAAAGGTACAAGACAGCTTTTCCTTGCCAATATCTCTCTTTTGCAAAGAGCTGCGCATTGGAAAATTCAGGGCTATGCCGTGTAGATGAAGGCCTAACAGGAGGCTTTAACATTTTCTTTCTAGTGTCCTTCGTTTGGGAGAAAAACCAATGGTACAAGACAGCTTTTCCTTGCCAATATCTCTCTTTTGCACAAAGCTGCGCATTGGAAAATTCAGGGCTATGCCGTGTAGATGATGGCCTAACAGGAGGCTTTAAAATTTTCTTTGTAGTGTCCTTAGTTTGGGAGAAAAATGCAAAGGTACAAGACAGCTTTTCCTTGCCAATATCTCTCTTTTGCAAAGAGCTGCGCATTGGAAAATTCAGGGCTATGCCGTGTAGATGATGGCCTAACAGGAGGCTTTAAAATTTTCTTTCTAGTGTCCTTCGTTTGGGAGAAAAATCCAATGGTACAAGACAGCTTTTCCTTGCCAATATCTCTCTTTTGCAAAGAGCTGCGCATTGGAAAATTCAGGGCTATGCCGTGTAGATGATGGCCTAACAGGAGGCTTTTACATTTTCTTTCTAGTGTCCTTCGTTTGGTAGAAAAATGCAAAGGTACAAGACAGCTTTTCTTTGCCAATATCTCTCTTTTGCAAAGAGCTGCGCATTGGAAAATTCAGGGCTATGCCGTGTAGATGATGGCCTAACAGGAGGCTTTAAAATTTTCTTTCTAGTGTCCTTCGTTTGGGAGAAAAATCCAATGGTACAAGACAGCTTTTCCTTGCCAATATCTCTCTTTTGCACAAAGCTGCGCATTGGAAAATTCAGGGCTATGCCGTGTAGATGATGGCCTAACAGGAGGCTTTAAAATTTTCTTTGTAGTGTCCTTAGTTTGGGAGAAAAATGCAAATGTACAAGACAGCTTTTCCTTGCCAATATCTCTCTTTTGCAAAGAGCTGCGCATTGGAAAATTCAGGGCTATGCCGTGTAGATGATGGCCTAACAGGAGGCTTTAAAATTTTCTTTCTAGTGTCCTTCGTTTGGGAGAAAAATCCAATGGTACAAGACAGTTTTTCCTTGCCAATATCTCTCTTTTGCAAAGAGCTGCGCATTGGAAAATTCAGGGCTATGCCGTGTAGATGATGGCCTAACAGGAGGCTTTAAAATTTTCTTTCTAGTGTCCTTCGTTTGGGAGAAAAATGCAAAGGTACAAGACAGCTTTTCCTTGCCAATATCTCTCTTTTGCAAAGAGCTGCGCATTGGAAAATTCAGGGCTATGCCGTGTAGATGATGGCCTAACAGGAGGCTTTAAAATTTTCTTTCTAGTGTCCTTCGTTTGGGAGAAAAATCCAATGGTACAAGACAGCTTTTCCTTGCCAATATCTCTCTTTTGCACAAAGCTGCGCATTGGAAAATTCAGGGCTATGCCGTGTAGATGATGGCCTAACAGGAGGCTTTAAAATTTTCTTTGTAGTGTCCTTAGTTTGGGAGAAAAATGCAAAGGTACAAGACAGCTTTTCCTTGCCAATATCTCTCTTTTGCAAAGAGCTGCGCATTGGAAAATTCAGGGCTATGCCGTGTAGATGATGGCCTAACAGGAGGCTTTAAAATTTTCCTTCTAGTGTCCTTCGTTTGGGAGAAAAATCCAATGGTACGACAGTTTTTCCTTGCCAATATCTCTCTTTTGCAAAGAGCTGCGCATTGGAAAATTCAGGGCTATGCCGTGTAGATGATGGCCTAACAGGAGGCTTTAAAATTTTCTTTCTAGTGTCCTTCGTTTGGGAGAAAAATGCAAAGGTACAAGACAGTTTTTCCTTGCCAATATCTCTCTTTTGCAAAGAGCTGCGCTTTGGAAAATTCAGGGCTATGCCGTGTAGATGATGGCCTAACAGGAGGCTTTAACATTTTCTTTCTAGTCTCCTTCGTTTGGGAGAAAAATGCAAAGGTACAAGACAGCTTTTCCTTGCCAATATCTCTCTTTTGCAAAGAGCTGCGCATTGGAAAATTCAGGGCTATGCCGTGTAGGTGATGGCCTAACAGGAGGCTTTAAAAAAAATGTTCTAGTGTCCTTCGTTTGGGAGAAAAATGCAAAGGTACAAGACAGCTTTTCCTTGCCAATATCTCTCTTTTGCAAAGAGCTGCGCATTGGAAAATTCAGGGCTATGCCGTGTAGATGATGGCCTAACAGGAGGCTTTAAAATTTTCTTTCTAGTGTCCTTCGTTTGGGAGAAAAATGCAAAGGTACAAGACAGCTTTTCCTTGCCAATATCTCTCTTTTACAAAGAGCTGCGCATTGGAAAATTCAGGGCTATGCCGTGTAGATGATGGCCTAACAGGAGGCTTTAAAAAAAAATTTCTAGTGTCCTTCGTTTGGGAGAAAAATGCAAAGGTACAAGACAGCTTTTCCTTGCCAATATCTCTCTTTTGCAAGGAGCTGCGCATTGGAAAATTCAGGGCTATGCCGTGTAGATGATGTCCTAACAGGAGGCTTTAAAATTTTCTTTCTAGTGTCCTTCGTTTGGGAGAAAAATGCAAAGGTACAAGACAGCTTTTCCTTGCCAATATCTCTCTTTTGCAAAGAGCTACGCATTGGAAAATTCAGGGCTATACCGTGTAGATGAAGCACTAACAGGAGGCTTTAAAATTTTCATTCTAGTGTCCTTCGTTTGGGAGAAAAATTCAATGGTACAAGACAGCTTTTCCTTGCCAATATCTCTCTTTTGCACAAAGCTGCTCATTGGAAAATTCAGGGCTATGCCGTGTAGATGATGGCCTAACAGGAGGCTTTAAAATTTTCTTTCTAGTGTCCTTCGTTTGGGAGAAAAATGCAAAGGTACAAGACAGCTTTTCCTTGCCAATATCTCTCTTTTGCAAAGAGCTGCGCATTGGAAAATTCAGGGCTATGCCGTGTAGATGATGGCCTAACAGGAGGCTTTAAAAAAAAATTTCTAGTGTCCTTCGTTTGGGAGAAAAATGCAAAGGTACAAGACAGCTTTTCCTTGCCAATATCTCTCTTTTGCAAAGAGCTGCGCATTGGAAAATTCAGGGCTATGCCGTGTATATAATGGCCTAACAGGAGGCTTTAAAATTTTCTTTCTAGTGTCCTTCGTTTGGGAGAAAAATGCAAAGGTACAAGACAGCTTTTCCTTGCCAATATCTCTCTTTTGCAAAGAGCTGCGCATTGGAAAATTCAGGGCTATGCCGTGTAGATGATGGCCTAACAGGAGGCTTTAAAATTTTCTTTCTAGTGTCCTTCGTTTGGTAGAAAAATCCAATGGTACAAGACAGCTTTTCCTTGCCAATATCTCTCTTTTGCACAAAGCTGCGCATTGGAAAATTCAGGGCTATGCCGTGTAGATGATGGCCTAACAGGAGGCTTTAAAATTTTCTTTGTAGTGTCCTTAGTTTGGGAGAAAAATGCAAAGGTACAAGACAGCTTTTCCTTGCCAATGTCTCTCTTTTGCATAGAGCTGCGCATTGGAAAATTCAGGGCTATGCCGTGTAGATGATGGCCTAACAGGAGGCTTTAAAATTTTCTTTCTAGTGTCCTTCGTTTGGGAGAAAAATCCAATGGTACAAGACAGCTTTTCCTTGCCAATATCTCTCTTTTGCAAAGAGCTGCGCATTGGAAAATTATGGGCTATGCCGTGTAGATGATGGCCTAACAGGAGGCTTTAAAATTTTCTTTCTAGTGTCCTTCGTTTGGGAGAAAAATGCAAAGGTACAAGACAGTTTTTCCTTGCCAATATCTCTCTTTTGCAAAGAGCTGCGCATTGGAAAATTCAGGGCTATGCCGTGTAGATGATGGCCTAACAGGAGGCTTTAAAATTTTCTTTCTAGTGTCCTTCGTTTGGGAGAAAAATGCAAAGGTACAAGACAGCTTTTCCTTGCCAATATCTCTCTTTTGCAAAGAGCTGCGCATTGGAAAATTCAGGGCTATGCCGTGTAGATGATGGCCTAACAGGAGGCTTTAAAATTTTCTTTCTAGTGTCCTTCGTTTGGGAGAAAAATGCAAAGGTACAAGACAGCTTTTCCTTGCCAATATCTCTCTTTTGCAAAGAGCTGCGCATTGGAAAATTCAGGGCTATGCCGTGTAGATGATGGCCTAACAGGAGGCTTTAAAATTTTCTTTCTAGTGTCCTTCGTTTGGGAGAAAAATGCAAAGGTACAAGACAGCTTTTCCTTGCCAATATCTCTCTTTTGCAAAGAGCTGCGCATTGGAAAATTCAGGGCTATGCCGTGTAGATGATGGCCTAACAGGAGGCTTTAAAATTTTCTTTCTAGTGTCCTTCGTTTGGGAGAAAAATGCAAAGGTACAAGACAGCTTTTCCTTGCCAATATCTCTCTTTTGCAAAGAGCTGCGCATTGGAAAATTCAGGGCTATGCCGTGTAGATGATGGCCTAACAGGAGGCTTTAAAATTTTCTTTCTAGTGTCCTTCGTTTGGGAGAAAAACGCAAAGGTACAAGACAGCTTTTCCTTGCCAATATCTCTCTTTTGCAAAGAGCTGCGCATTGGAAAATTCTGGGCTATGCCGTGTAGATGATGGCCTAAGAGGAGGCTTTAAAATTTTCTTTCTAGTGTCCTTCGTTTGGGAGAAAAATGCAAAGGTACAAGACAGCTTTTCCTTGCCAATATCTCTCTTTTGCAAAGAGCTGCGCATTGGAAAATTCAGGGCTATGCCGTGTAGATGATGGCCTAACAGGAGGCTTTAAAATTTTCTTTCTAGTGTCCTTCGTTTGGGAGAAAAATGCAAAGGTACAAGACAGCTTTTCATTGCCAATATCTCTCTTTTGCAAAGAGCTACGCATTGGAAAATTCAGGGCTATACCATGTAGATGAAGCACTAACAGGAGGCTTTAAAATTTTCATTCTAGTGTCCTTCGTTTGGGAGAAAAATCCAATGGTACAAGACAGTTTTTCCTTGCCAATATCTCTCTTTTACAAAGAGCTGCGCATTGGAAAATTCAGGGCTATGCCGTGTAGATGATGGCCTAACAGGAGGCTTTAAAATTTTCTTTCTAGTTTCCTTCGTTTGGGAGAAAAATGCAAAGGTACAAGACAGCTTTTCCTTGCCAATATCTCTCTTTTGCAAAGAGCTGCGCATTGGAAAATTCAGGGCTATGCCGTGTAGATGATGGCCTAACAGGAGGCTTTAAAATTTTCTTTCTAGTATCCTTCGTTTGGGAGAAAAATGCAAAGGTACAAGACAGCTTTTCCTTGCCAATATCTCTCTTTTGCAAAGAGCTACGCATTGGAAAATTCAGGGCTATGCCGTGTAGATGATGGCCTAACAGGAGGCTTTAAAATTTTATTTCTAGTGTCCTTCGTTTGGGAGAAAAATGCAAAGGTACAAGACAGCTTTTCCTTGCCAATATCTCTCATTTGCAAAGAGCTACGCATTGGAAAATTCAGGGCTATACCGTGTAGATGAAGCACTAACAGGAGGCTTTAAAATTTTCTTTCTAGTGTCCTTCGTTTGGGAGAAAAATGCAAAGGTACAAGACAGCTTTTCCTTGCCAATATCTCTCTTTTGCAAAGAGCTGCGCATTGGAAAATTCAGGGCTATGCCGTGTAGATGATGGCCTAACAGGAGGCTTTAAAATTTTCTTTCTAGTGTCCTTCGTTTGGGAGAAAAATGCAAAGGTACAAGACAGCTTATCCTTGCCAATATCTCTCTTTTGCAAAGAGCTGCGCATTGGAAAATTCAGGGCTTTGCCGTGTAGATGATGGCCTAACAGGGGGCTTTAAAAAAAAAATTCTAGTGTCCTTCGTTTGGGAGAAAAATGCAAAGGTACAAGACAGCTTTTCCTTGCCAATATCTCTCTTTTGCAAAGAGCTGCGCATTGGAAAATTCAGGGCTATGCCGTGTAGATGATGGCCTAACAGGAGGCTTTAAAATTTTCTTTCTAGTGTCCTTCGTTTGGGAGAAAAATGCAAAGGTACAAGACAGCTTATCCTTGCCAATATCTCTCTTTTGCAAAGAGCTGCGCATTGGAAAATTCAGGGCTATGCCGTGTAGATGATGGCCTAACAGGAGGCTTTAAAAAAAAAATTCTAGTGTCCTTCGTTTGGGAGAAAAATGCAAAGGTACAAGACAGCTTTTCCTTGCCAATATCTCTCTTTTGCAAAGAGCTGCGCATTGGAAAATTCAGGGCTATGCCGTGTAGATGATGGCCTAACAGGAGGCTTTAAAATTTTCTTTCTAGTGTCCTTCGTTTGGGAGAAAAATGCAAAGGTACAAGACAGCTTTTCCTTGCCAATATCTCTCTTTTGCAAAGAGCTGCGCATTGGAAAATTCAGGGCTATGCCGTGTAGATGATGGCCTAACAGGAGGCTTTAAAATTTTCTTTCTAGTGTCCTTCGTTTGGGAGAAAAACGCAAAGGTACAAGACAGCTTTTCCTTGCCAATATCTCTCTTTTGCAAAGAGCTGCGCATTGGAAAATTCAGGGCTATGCCGTGTAGATGATGGCCTAACAGGAGGCTTTAAAATTTTCTTTCTAGTGTCCTTCGTTTGGGAGAAAAATGCAAAGGTACAAGACAGCTTTTCCTTGCCAATATCTCTCTTTTGCAAAGAGCTGCGCATTGGAAGATTCAGGGCTATGCCGTGTAGATGATGGCCTAACAGGAGGCTTTAAAATTTTCTTTCTAGTGTCCTTCGTTTGGGAGAAAAATGCAAAGGTACAAGACAGCTTATCCTTGCCAATATCTCTCTTTTGCAAAGAGCTGCGCATTGGAAAATTCAGGGCTATGCCGTGTAGATGATGGCCTAACAGGAGGCTTTAAAATTTTCTTTCTAGTGTCCTTCGTTTGGGAGAAAAATGCAAAGGTACAAGACAGCTTTTCCTTGCCAATATCTCTCTTTTGCAAAGAGCTGCGCATTGGAAAATTCAGGGCTATGCCGTGTAGATGATGGCCTAACAGGAGGCTTTAAAATTTTCTTTCTAGTGTCCTTCGTTTGGGAGAAAAACGCAAAGGTACAAGACAGCTTTTCCTTGCCAATATCTCTCTTTTGCAAAGAGCTGCGCATTGGAAAATTCAGCGCTATGCCGTGTAGATGATGGCCTAACAGGAGGCTTTACAATTTTATTTCTAGTGTCCTTCGTTTGGGAGAAAAATGCAAAGGTACAAGACAGCTTTTCCTTGCCAATATCTCTCTTTTGCAAAGAGCTGCGCATTGGAAAATTCAGGGCTATGCCGTGTAGATGATGGCCTAACAGGAGGCTTTAAAATTTTCTTTCTAGTGTCCTTCGTTTGGGAGAAAAATGCAAAGGTACAAGACAGCTTATCCTTGCCAATATCTCTCTTTTGCAAAGAGCTGCGCATTGGAAAATTCAGGGCTATGCCGTGTAGATGATGGCCTAACAGGAGGCTTTAAAATTTTCTTTCTAGTGTCCTTCGTTTGGGAGAAAAATGCAAAGGTACAAGACAGCTTTTCCTTGCCAATATCTCTCTTTTGCAAAGAGCTGCGCATTGGAAGATTCAGGGCTATGCCGTGTAGATGATGGCCTAACAGGAGGCTTTAAAATTTTCTTTCTAGTGTCCTTCGTTTGGGAGAAAAATGCAAAGGTACAAGACAGCTTATCCTTGCCAATATCTCTCTTTTGCAAAGAGCTGCGCATTGGAAAATTCAGGGCTATGCCGTGTAGATGATGGCCTAACAGGAGGCTTTAAAAAAATTTTTCTAGTGTCCTTCGTTTTGGGAGAAAAATGCAAAGGTACAAGACAGCTTTTCCTTGCCAATATCTCTCTTTTGCAAAGAGCTGCGCATTGGAAAATTCAGGGCTATGCCGTGTAGATGATGGCCTAACAGGAGGCTTTAAAATTTTCTTTCTAGTGTCCTTCGTTTGGGAGAAAAATGCAAAGGTACAAGACAGCTTTTCCTTGCCAATATCTCTCTTTTGCAAAGAGCTGCGCATTGGAAAATTATGGGCTATGCCGTGTAGATGATGGCCTAACAGGAGGCTTTAAAATTTTCTTTCTAGTGTCCTTCGTTTGGGAGAAAAATGCAAAGGTACAAGACAGTTTTTCCTTGCCAATATCTCTCTTTTGCAAAGAGCTGCGCATTGGAAAATTCAGGGCTATGCCGTGTAGATGATGGCCTAACAGGAGGCTTTAAAATTTTCTTTCTAGTGTCCTTCGTTTGGGAGAAAAATGCAAAGGTACAAGACAGCTTTTCCTTGCCAATATCTCTCTTTTGCAAAGAGCTGCGCATTGGAAAATTCAGGGCTATGCCGTGTAGATGATGGCCTAACAGGAGGCTTTAAAATTTTCTTTCTAGTGTCCTTCGTTTGGGAGAAAAATGCAAAGGTACAAGACAGCTTATCCTTGCCAATATCTCTCTTTTGCAATGAGCTGCGCATTGGAAAATTCAGGGCTATGCCGTGTAGATGATGGCCTAACAGGAGGCTTTAAAAAAAAAATTCTAGTGTCCTTCGTTTGGGAGAAAAATGCAAAGGTACAAGACAGCTTTTCCTTGCCAATATCTCTCTTTTGCAAAGAGCTGCGCATTGGAAAATTCAGGGCTATGCCGTGTAGATGATGGCCTAACAGGAGGCTTTAAAATTTTCTTTCTAGTGTCCTTCGTTTGGGAGAAAAATGCAAAGGTACAAGACAGCTTTTCCTTGCCAATATCTCTCTTTTGCAAAGAGCTGCGCATTGGAAAATTCAGGGCTATGCCGTGTAGATGATGGCCTAACAGGAGGCTTTAAAATTTTCTTTCTAGTGTCCTTCGTTTGGGAGAAAAATGCAAAGGTACAAGACAGCTTATCCTTGCCAATATCTCTCTTTTGCAAAGAGCTGCGCATTGGAAAATTCAGGGCTATGCCGTGTAGATGATGGCCTAACAGGAGGCTTTAAAATTTTCTTTCTAGTGTCCTTCGTTTGGGAGAAAAATGCAAAGGTACAAGACAGCTTTTCCTTGCCAATATCTCTCTTTTGCAAAGAGCTGCGCATTGGAAAATTCAGGGCTATGCCGTGTAGATGATGGCCTAACAGGAGGCTTTAAAATTTTCTTTCTAGTGTCCTTCGTTTGGGAGAAAAATGCAAAGGTACAAGACAGCTTATCCTTGCCAATATCTCTCTTTTGCAAAGAGCTGCGCATTGGAAAATTCAGGGCTATGCCGTGTAGATGATGGCCTAACAGGAGGCTTTAAAAAAATTTTTCTAGTGTCCTTCGTTTTGGGAGAAAAATGCAAAGGTACAAGACAGCTTTTCCTTGCCAATATCTCTCTTTTGCAAAGAGCTGCGCATTGGAAAATTCAGGGCTATGCCGTGTAGATGATGGCCTAACAGGAGGCTTTAAAATTTTCTTTCTAGTGTCCTTCGTTTGGGAGAAAAATGCAAAGGTACAAGACAGCTTTTCCTTGCCAATATCTCTCTTTTGCAAAGAGCTGCGCATTGGAAAATTATGGGCTATGCCGTGTAGATGATGGCCTAACAGGAGGCTTTAAAATTTTCTTTCTAGTGTCCTTCGTTTGGGAGAAAAATGCAAAGGTACAAGACAGCTTTTCCTTGCCAATATCTCTCTTTTGCAAAGAGCTGCGCATTGGAAAATTCAGGGCTATGCCGTGTAGATGATGGCCTAACAGGAGGCTTTAAAATTTTCTTTCTAGTGTCCTTCGTTTGGGAGAAAAATGCAAAGGTACAAGACAGCTTATCCTTGCCAATATCTCTCTTTTGCAATGAGCTGCGCATTGGAAAATTCAGGGCTATGCCGTGTAGATGATGGCCTAACAGGAGGCTTTAAAAAAAAAATTCTAGTGTCCTTCGTTTGGGAGAAAAATGCAAAGGTACAAGACAGCTTTTCCTTGCCAATATCTCTCTTTTGCAAAGAGCTGCGCATTGGAAAATTCAGGGCTATGCCGTGTAGATGATGGCCTAACAGGAGGCTTTAAAATTTTCTTTCTAGTGTCCTTCGTTTGGGAGAAAAATGCAAAGGTACAAGACAGCTTTTCCTTGCCAATATCTCTCTTTTGCAAAGAGCTGCGCATTGGAAAATTCAGGGCTATGCCGTGTAGATGATGGCCTAACAGGAGGCTTTAAAATTTTCTTTCTAGTGTCCTTCGTTTGGGAGAAAAATGCAAAGGTACAAGACAGCTTTTCATTGCCAATATCTCTCTTTTGCAAAGAGCTACGCATTGGAAAATTCAGGGCTATACCATGTAGATGAAGCACTAACAGGAGGCTTTAAAATTTTCATTCTAGTGTCCTTCGTTTGGGAGAAAAATCCAATGGTACAAGACAGTTTTTCCTTGCCAATATCTCTCTTTTACAAAGAGCTGCGCATTGGAAAATTCAGGGCTATGCCGTGTAGATGATGGCCTAACAGGAGGCTTTAAAATTTTCTTTCTAGTTTCCTTCGTTTGGGAGAAAAATGCAAAGGTACAAGACAGCTTTTCCTTGCCAATATCTCTCTTTTGCAAAGAGCTGCGCATTGGAAAATTCAGGGCTATGCCGTGTAGATGATGGCCTAACAGGAGGCTTTAAAATTTTCTTTCTAGTGTCCTTCGTTTGGGAGAAAAATGCAAAGGTACAAGACAGCTTTTCCTTGCCAATATCTCTCATTTGCAAAGAGCTGCGCATTGGAAAATTCAGGGCTATGCCGTGTAGATGATGGCCTAACAGGAGGCTTTAAAATTTTCTTTCTAGTGTCCTTCGTTTGGGAGAAAAATGCAAAGGTACAAGACAGCTTTTCCTTGCCAATATCTCTCTTTTGCAAAGAGCTGCGCATTGGAAAATTCAGGGCTATGCCGTGTAGATGATGGCCTAACAGGAGGCTTTAAAAAAAATGTTCTAGTGTCCTTCGTTTGGGAGAAAAATGCAAAGGTACAAGACAGCTTTTCCTTGCCAATATCTCTCTTTTGCAAAGAGCTGTGCATTGGAAAATTCAGGGCTATGCCGTGTAGATGATGGCCTAACAGGAGGCTTAAACATTTTCTTTCTAGTGTCCTTCGTTTGGGAGAAAAATGCAAAGGTACAAGACAGCTTATCCTTGCCAATATCTCTCTTTTGCAAAGAGCTGCGCATTGGAAAATTCAGGGCTATGCCGTGTAGATGATGGCCTAACAGGAGGCTTTAAAATTTTCTTTCTAGTGTCCTTCGTTTGGGAGAAAAATGCAAAGGTACAAGACAGTTTTTCCTTGCCAATATCACTCTTTTGCAAAGAGCTGCGCATTGGAAAATTCAGGGCTATGCCGTGTAGATGATGGCCTAACAGGAGGCTTTAAAATTTTCTTTCTAGTGTCCTTCGTTTGGGAGAAAAATGCAAAGGTACAAGACAGCTTTTCCTTGCCAATATCTCTCTTTTGCAAAGAGCTGCGCATTGGAAAATTCAGGGCTATGCCGTGTAGATGATGGCCTAACAGGAGGCTTTAAAATTTTCTTTCTAGTGTCCTTCGTTTGGGAGAAAAATGCAAAGGTACAAGACAGCTTATCCTTGCCAATATCTCTCTTTTGCAAAGAGCTGCGCATTGGAAAATTCAGGGCTATGCCGTGTAGATGATGGCCTAACAGGAGGCTTTAAAATTTTCTTTCTAGTGTCCTTCGTTTGGGAGAAAAATGCAAAGGTACAAGACAGCTTTTCCTTGCCAATATCTCTCTTTTGCAAAGAGCTGCGCATTGGAAAATTATGGGCTATGCCGTGTAGATGATGGCCTAACAGGAGGCTTTAAAATTTTCTTTCTAGTGTCCTTCGTTTGGGAGAAAAATGCAAAGGTACATGACAGCTTTTCCTTGCCAATATCTCTCTTTTGCAAAGAGCTGCGCATTGGAAAATTCAGGGCTATGCCGTGTAGATGATGGCCTAACAGGAGGCTTTAAAATTTTCTTTCTAGTGTCCTTCGTTTGGGAGAAAAATGCAAAGGTACAAGACAGTTTTTCCTTGCCAATATCTCTCTTTTGCAAAGAGCTGCGCATTGGAAAATTCAGGGCTATGCCGTGTAGATGATGGCCTAACAGGAGGCTTTAAAATTTTCTTTCTAGTGTCCTTCGTTTGGGAGAAAAATGCAAAGGTACAAGACAGCTTTTCCTTGCCAATATCTCTCTTTTGCAAAGAGCTGCGCATTGGAAAATTCAGGGCTATGCCGTGTAGATGATGGCCTAACAGGAGGCTTTAAAATTTTCTTTCTAGTGTCCTTCGTTTGGGAGAAAAATGCAAAGGTACAAGACAGCTTATCCTTGCCAATATCTCTCTTTTGCAAAGAGCTGCGCATTGGAAAATTCAGGGCTATGCCGTGTAGATGATGGCCTAACAGGAGGCTTTAAAAAAAAAATTCTAGTGTCCTTCGTTTGGGAGAAAAATGCAAAGGTACAAGACAGCTTTTCCTTGCCAATATCTCTCTTTTGCAAAGAGCTGCGCATTGGAAAATTCAGGGCTATGCCGTGTAGATGATGGCCTAACAGGAGGCTTTAAAATTTTCTTTCTAGTGTCCTTCGTTTTGGAGAAAAATGCAAAGGTACAAGACAGCTTTTCCTTGCCAATATCTCTCTTTTGCAAAGAGCTGCGCATTGGAAAATTCAGGGCTATGCCGTGTAGATGATGGCCTAACAGGAGGCTTTAAAATTTTCTTTCTAGTGTCCTTCGTTTGGGAGAAAAACGCAAAGGTACAAGACCGCTTTTCCTTGCCAATATCTCTCTTTTGCAAAGAGCTGCGCATTGGAAAATTCAGGGCTATGCCGTGTAGATGATGGCCTAACAGGAGGCTTTACAATTTTATTTCTAGTGTCCTTCGTTTGGGAGAAAAATGCAAAGGTACAAGACAGCTTTTCCTTGCCAATATCTCTCTTTTGCAAAGAGCTGCGCATTGGAAAATTCAGGGCTATGCCGTGTAGATGATGGCCTAACAGGAGGCTTTAAAATTTTCTTTCTAGTGTCCTTCGTTTGGGAGAAAAATGCAAAGGTACAAGACAGCTTATCCTTGCCAATATCTCTCTTTTGCAAAGAGCTGCGCATTGGAAAATTCAGGGCTATGCCGTGTAGATGATGGCCTAACAGGAGGCTTTAAAAAAAAATTTCTAGTGTCCTTCGTTTGGGAGAAAAATGCAAAGGTACAAGACAGCTTTTCCTTGCCAATATCTCTCTTTTGCAAAGAGCTGCGCATTGGAAAATTCAGGGCTATGCCGTGTAGATGATGGCCTAACAGGAGGCTTTAAAATTTTCTTTCTAGTGTCCTTCGTTTGGGAGAAAAATGCAAAGGTACAAGACAGCTTTTCCTTGCCAATATCTCTCTTTTGCAAAGAGCTGCGCATTGGAAAATTATGGGCTATGCCGTGTAGATGATGGCCTAACAGGAGGCTTTAAAATTTTCTTTCTAGTGTCCTTCGTTTGGGAGAAAAATGCAAAGGTACAAGACAGCTTTTCCTTGCCAATATCTCTCTTTTGCAAAGAGCTGCGCATTGGAAAATTCAGGGCTATGCCGTGTAGATGATGGCCTAACAGGAGGCTTTAAAAAAAATGTTCTAGTGTCCTTCGTTTGGGAAAAAAATGCAAAGGTACAAGACAGCTTTTCCTTGCCAATATCTCTCTTTTGCAAAGAGCTGTGCATTGGAAAATTCAGGGCTATGCCGTGTAGATGATGGCCTAACAGGAGGCTTTAACATTTTCTTTCTAGTGTCCTTCGTTTGGGAGAAAAATGCAAAGGTACAAGACAGCTTATCCTTGCCAATATCTCTCTTTTGCAAAGAGCTGCGCATTGGAAAATTCAGGGCTATGCCGTGTAGATGATGGCCTAACAGGAGGCTTTAAAATTTTCTTTCTAGTGTCCTTCGTTTGGGAGAAAAATGCAAAGGTACAAGACAGTTTTTCCTTGCCAATATCACTCTTTTGCAAAGAGCTGCGCATTGGAAAATTCAGGGCTATGCCGTGTAGATGATGGCCTAACAGGAGGCTTTAAAATTTTCTTTCTAGTGTCCTTCGTTTGGGAGAAAAATGCAAAGGTACAAGACAGCTTTTCCTTGCCAATATCTCTCTTTTGCAAAGAGCTGCGCATTGGAAAATTCAGGGCTATGCCGTGTAGATGATGGCCTAACAGGAGGCTTTAAAATTTTCTTTCTAGTGTCCTTCGTTTGGGAGAAAAATGCAAAGGTACAAGACAGCTTTTCCTTGCCAATATCTCTCTTTTGCAAAGAGCTGCGCATTGGAAAATTATGGGCTATGCCGTGTAGATGATGGCCTAACAGGAGGCTTTAAAATTTTCTTTCTAGTGTCCTTCGTTTGGGAGAAAAATGCAAAGGTACATGACAGCTTTTCCTTGCCAATATCTCTCTTTTGCAAAGAGCTGCGCATTGGAAAATTCAGGGCTATGCCGTGTAGATGATGGCCTAACAGGAGGCTTTAAAATTTTCTTTCTAGTGTCCTTCGTTTGGGAGAAAAATGCAAAGGTACAAGACAGTTTTTCCTTGCCAATATCTCTCTTTTGCAAAGAGCTGCGCATTGGAAAATTCAGGGCTATGCCGTGTAGATGATGGCCTAACAGGAGGCTTTAAAATTTTCTTTCTAGTGTCCTTCGTTTGGGAGAAAAATGCAAAGGTACAAGACAGCTTTTCCTTGCCAATATCTCTCTTTTGCAAAGAGCTGCGCATTGGAAAATTCAGGGCTATGCCGTGTAGATGATGGCCTAACAGGAGGCTTTAAAATTTTCTTTCTAGTGTCCTTCGTTTGGGAGAAAAATGCAAAGGTACAAGACAGCTTATCCTTGCCAATATCTCTCTTTTGCAAAGAGCTGCGCATTGGAAAATTCAGGGCTATGCCGTGTAGATGATGGCCTAACAGGAGGCTTTAAAAAAAAAATTCTAGTGTCCTTCGTTTGGGAGAAAAATGCAAAGGTACAAGACAGCTTTTCCTTGCCAATATCTCTCTTTTGCAAAGAGCTGCGCATTGGAAAATTCAGGGCTATGCCGTGTAGATGATGGCCTAACAGGAGGCTTTAAAATTTTCTTTCTAGTGTCCTTCGTTTGGGAGAAAAATGCAAAGGTACAAGACAGCTTTTCCTTGCCAATATCTCTCTTTTGCAAAGAGCTGCGCATTGGAAAATTCAGGGCTATGCCGTGTAGATGATGGCCTAACAGGAGGCTTTAAAATTTTCTTTCTAGTGTCCTTCGTTTGGGAGAAAAACGCAAAGGTACAAGACAGCTTTTCCTTGCCAATATCTCTCTTTTGCAAAGAGCTGCGCATTGGAAAATTCAGGGCTATGCCGTGTAGATGATGGCCTAACAGGAGGCTTTACAATTTTATTTCTAGTGTCCTTCGTTTGGGAGAAAAATGCAAAGGTACAAGACAGCTTTTCCTTGCCAATATCTCTCTTTTGCAAAGAGCTGCGCATTGGAAAATTCAGGGCTATGCCGTGTAGATGATGGCCTAACAGGAGGCTTTAAAATTTTCTTTCTAGTGTCCTTCGTTTGGGAGAAAAATGCAAAGGTACAAGACAGCTTATCCTTGCCAATATCTCTCTTTTGCAAAGAGCTGCGCATTGGAAAATTCAGGGCTATGCCGTGTAGATGATGGCCTAACAGGAGGCTTTAAAATTTTCTTTCTAGTGTCCTTCGTTTGGGAGAAAAATGCAAAGGTACAAGACAGCTTTTCCTTGCCAATATCTCTCTTTTGCAAAGAGCTGCGCATTGGAAAATTCAGGGCTATGCCGTGTAGATGATGGCCTAACAGGAGGCTTTAAAATTTTCTTTCTAGTGTCCTTCGTTTGGGAGAAAAATGCAAAGGTACAAGACAGCTTATCCTTGCCAACATCTCTCTTTTGCAAAGAGCTGCGCATTGGAAAATTCAGGGCTATGCCGTGTAGATGATGGCCTAACAGGTGGCTTTAAAAAAAATTTTCTAGTGTCCTTCGTTTGGGAGAAAAATGCAAAGGTACAAGACAGCTTTTCCTTGCCAATATCTCTCTTTTGCAAAGAGCTGCGCATTGGAAAATTCAGGGCTATGCCGTGTAGATGATGGCCTAACAGGAGGCTTTAAAATTTTCTTTCTAGTGTCCTTCGTTTGGGAGAAAAATGCAAAGGTACAAGACAGCTTTTCCTTGCCAATATCTCTCTTTTGCAAAGAGCTGCGCATTGGAAAATTATGGGCTATGCCGTGTAGATGATGGCCTAACAGGAGGCTTTAAAATTTTCTTTCTAGTGTCCTTCGTTTGGGAGAAAAATGCAAAGGTACATGACAGCTTTTCCTTGCCAATATCTCTCTTTTGCAAAGAGCTGCGCATTGGAAAATTCAGGGCTATGCCGTGTAGATGATGGCCTAACAGGAGGCTTTAAAATTTTCTTTCTAGTGTCCTTCGTTTGGGAGAAAAATGCAAAGGTACAAGACAGTTTTTCCTTGCCAATATCTCTCTTTTGCAAAGAGCTGCGCATTGGAAAATTCAGGGCTATGCCGTGTAGATGATGGCCTAACAGGAGGCTTTAAAATTTTCTTTCTAGTGTCCTTCGTTTGGGAGAAAAATGCAAAGGTACAAGACAGCTTTTCCTTGCCAATATCTCTCTTTTGCAAAGAGCTGCGCATTGGAAAATTCAGGGCTATGCCGTGTAGATGATGGCCTAACAGGAGGCTTTAAAATTTTCTTTCTAGTGTCCTTCGTTTGGGAGAAAAATGCAAAGGTACAAGACAGCTTATCCTTGCCAATATCTCTCTTTTGCAATGAGCTGCGCATTGGAAAATTCAGGGCTATGCCGTGTAGATGATGGCCTAACAGGAGGCTTTAAAAAAAAAATTCTAGTGTCCTTCGTTTGGGAGAAAAATGCAAAGGTACAAGACAGCTTTTCCTTGCCAATATCTCTCTTTTGCAAAGAGCTGCGCATTGGAAAATTCAGGGCTATGCCGTGTAGATGATGGCCTAACAGGAGGCTTTAAAATTTTCTTTCTAGTGTCCTTCGTTTGGGAGAAAAATGCAAAGGTACAAGACAGCTTTTCCTTGCCAATATCTCTCTTTTGCAAAGAGCTGCGCATTGGAAAATTCAGGGCTATGCCGTGTAGATGATGGCCTAACAGGAGGCTTTAAAATTTTCTTTCTAGTGTCCTTCGTTTGGGAGAAAAATGCAAAGGTACAAGACAGCTTATCCTTGCCAATATCTCTCTTTTGCAAAGAGCTGCGCATTGGAAAATTCAGGGCTATGCCGTGTAGATGATGGCCTAACAGGAGGCTTTAAAAAAAAAATTCTAGTGTCCTTCGTTTGGGAGAAAAATGCAAAGGTACAAGACAGCTTTTCCTTGCCAATATCTCTCTTTTGCAAAGAGCTGCGCATTGGAAAATTCAGGGCTATGCCGTGTAGATGATGGCCTAACAGGAGGCTTTAAAATTTTCTTTCTAGTGTCCTTCGTTTGGGAGAAAAATGCAAAGGTACAAGACAGCTTATCCTTGCCAATATCTCTCTTTTGCAAAGAGCTGCGCATTGGAAAATTCAGGGCTATGCCGTGTAGATGATGGCCTAACAGGAGGCTTTAAAAAAATTTTTCTAGTGTCCTTCGTTTGGGAGAAAAATGCAAAGGTACAAGACAGCTTTTCCTTGCCAATATCTCTCTTTTGCAAAGAGCTGCGCATTGGAAAATTCAGGGCTATGCCGTGTAGATGATGGCCTAACAGGAGGCTTTAAAATTTTCTTTCTAGTGTCCTTCGTTTGGGAGAAAAATGCAAAGGTACAAGACAGCTTTTCCTTGCCAATATCTCTCTTTTGCAAAGAGCTGCGCATTGGAAAATTATGGGCTATGCCGTGTAGATGATGGCCTAACAGGAGGCTTTAAAATTTTCTTTCTAGTGTCCTTCGTTTGGGAGAAAAATGCAAAGGTACATGACAGCTTTTCCTTGCCAATATCTCTCTTTTGCAAAGAGCTGCGCATTGGAAAATTCAGGGCTATGCCGTGTAGATGATGGCCTAACAGGAGGCTTTAAAATTTTCTTTCTAGTGTCCTTCGTTTGGGAGAAAAATGCAAAGGTACAAGACAGTTTTTCCTTGCCAATATCTCTCTTTTGCAAAGAGCTGCGCATTGGAAAATTCAGGGCTATGCCGTGTAGATGATGGCCTAACAGGAGGCTTTAAAATTTTCTTTCTAGTGTCCTTCGTTTGGGAGAAAAATGCAAAGGTACAAGACAGCTTTTCCTTGCCAATATCTCTCTTTTGCAAAGAGCTGCGCATTGGAAAATTCAGGGCTATGCCGTGTAGATGATGGCCTAACAGGAGGCTTTAAAATTTTCTTTCTAGTGTCCTTCGTTTGGGAGAAAAATGCAAAGGTACAAGACAGCTTATCCTTGCCAATATCTCTCTTTTGCAATGAGCTGCGCATTGGAAAATTCAGGGCTATGCCGTGTAGATGATGGCCTAACAGGAGGCTTTAAAAAAAAAAATCTAGTGTCCTTCGTTTGGGAGAAAAATGCAAAGGTACAAGACAGCTTTTCCTTGCCAATATCTCTCTTTTGCAAAGAGCTGCGCATTGGAAAATTCAGGGCTATGCCGTGTAGATGATGGCCTAACAGGAGGCTTTAAAATTTTCTTTCTAGTGTCCTTCGTTTGGGAGAAAAATGCAAAGGTACAAGACAGCTTTTCCTTGCCAATATCTCTCTTTTGCAAAGAGCTGCGCATTGGAAAATTCAGGGCTATGCCGTGTAGATGAAGCACTAACAGGAGGCTTTAAAATTTTCTTTCTAGTGTCCTTCGTTTGGGAGAAAAATGCAAAGGTACAAGACAGCTTATCCTTGCCAATATCTCTCTTTTGCAAAGAGCTGCGCATTGGAAAATTCAGGGCTATGCCGTGTAGATGATGGCCTAACAGGAGGCTTTAAAAAAAAAATTCTAGTGTCCTTCGTTTGGGAGAAAAATGCAAAGGTACAAGACAGCTTTTCCTTGCCAATATCTCTCTTTTGCAAAGAGCTGCGCATTGGAAAATTCAGGGCTATGCCGTGTAGATGATGGCCTAATAGGAGGCTTTAAAATTTTCTTTCTAGTGTCCTTCGTTTGGGAGAAAAATGCAAAGGTACAAGACAGCTTTTCCTTGCCAATATCTCTCTTTTGCAAAGAGCTGCGCATTGGAAAATTCAGGGCTATGCCGTGTAGATGATGGCCTAACAGGAGGCTTTAAAATTTTCTTTCTAGTGTCCTTCGTTTGGGAGAAAAACGCAAAGGTACAAGACAGCTTTTCCTTGCCAATATCTCTCTTTTGCAAAGAGCTGCGCATTGGAAAATTCAGGGCTATGCCGTGTAGATGATGGCCTAACAGGAGGCTTTACAATTTTATTTCTAGTGTCCTTCGTTTGGGAGAAAAATGCAAAGGTACAAGACAGCTTTTCCTTGCCAATATCTCTCTTTTGCAAAGAGCTGCGCATTGGAAAATTCAGGGCTATGCCGTGTAGATGATGGCCTAACAGGAGGCTTTAAAATTTTCTTTCTAGTGTCCTTCGTTTGGGAGAAAAATGCAAAGGTACAAGACAGCTTATCCTTGCCAATATCTCTCTTTTGCAAAGAGCTGCGCATTGGAAAATTCAGGGCTATGCCGTGTAGATGATGGCCTAACAGGAGGCTTTAAAATTTTCTTTCTAGTGTCCTTCATTTGGGAGAAAAATGCAAAGGTACAAGACAGCTTTTCCTTGCCAATATCTCTCTTTTGCAAAGAGCTGCGCATTGGAAAATTCAGGGCTATGCCGTGTAGATGATGGCCTAACAGGAGGCTTTAAAATTTTCTTTCTAGTGTCCTTCGTTTGGGAGAAAAATGCAAAGGTACAAGACAGCTTATCCTTGCCAATATCTCTCTTTTGCAAAGAGCTGCGCATTGGAAAATTCAGGGCTATGCCGTGTAGATGATGGCCTAACAGGAGGCTTTAAAAAAAATGTTCTAGTGTCCTTCGTTTGGGAGAAAAATGCAAAGGTACAAGACAGCTTTTCCTTGCCAATATCTCTCTTTTGCAAAGAGCTGCGCATTGGAAAATTCAGGGCTATGCCGTGTAGATGATGGCCTAACAGGAGGCTTTAAAATTTTCTTTCTAGTGTCCTTCGTTTGGGAGAAAAATGCAAAGGTACAAGACAGCTTTTCCTTGCCAATATCTCTCTTTTGCAAAGAGCTGCGCATTGGAAAATTATGGGCTATGCCGTGTAGATGATGGCCTAACAGGAGGCTTTAAAATTTTCTTTCTAGTGTCCTTCGTTTGGGAGAAAAATGCAAAGGTACATGACAGCTTTTCCTTGCCAATATCTCTCTTTTGCAAAGAGCTGCGCATTGGAAAATTCAGGGCTATGCCGTGTAGATGAAGCACTAACAGGAGGCTTTAAAATTTTCATTCTAGTGTCCTTCGTTTGGGAGAAAAATCCAATGGTACAAGACAGCTTTTCCTTGCCAATATCTCTCTTTTGCAAAGAGCTGCGCATTGGAAAATTCAGGGCTATGCCGTGTAGATGATGGCCTAACAGGAGGCTTTAAAATTTTCTTTCTAGTGTCCTTCGTTTGGGAGAAAAATGCAAAGGTACAAGACAGCTTATCCTTGCCAATATCTCTCTTTTGCAATGAGCTGCGCATTGGAAAATTCAGGGCTATGCCGTGTAGATGATGGCCTAACAGGAGGCTTTAAAAAAAAAATTCTAGTGTCCTTCGTTTGGGAGAAAAATGCAAAGGTACAAGACAGCTTTTCCTTGCCAATATCTCTCTTTTGCAAAGAGCTGCGCATTGGAAAATTCAGGGCTATGCCGTGTAGATGATGGCCTAACAGGAGGCTTTAAAATTTTCTTTCTAGTGTCCTTCGTTTGGGAGAAAAATGCAAAGGTACAAGACAGCTTTTCCTTGCCAATATCTCTCTTTTGCAAAGAGCTGCGCATTGGAAAATTCAGGGCTATGCCGTGTAGATGATGGCCTAACAGGAGGCTTTAAAATTTTCTTTCTAGTGTCCTTCGTTTGGGAGAAAAACGCAAAGGTACAAGACAGCTTTTCCTTGCCAATATCTCTCTTTTGCAAAGAGCTGCGCATTGGAAAATTCAGGGCTATGCCGTGTAGATGATGGCCTAACAGGAGGCTTTACAATTTTATTTCTAGTGTCCTTCGTTTGGGAGAAAAATGCAAAGGTACAAGACAGCTTTTCATTGCCAATATCTCTCTTTTGCAAATAGCTACGCATTGGAAAATTCAGGGCTATACCATGTAGATGAAGCACTAACAGGAGGCTTTAAAATTTTCATTCTAGTGTCCTTCGTTTGGGAGAAAAATCCAATGGTACAAGACAGTTTTTCCTTGCCAATATCTCTCTTTTACAAAGAGCTGCGCATTGGAAAATTCAGGGCTATGCCGTGTAGATGATGGCCTAACAGGAGGCTTTAAAATTTTCTTTCTAGTTTCCTTCGTTTGGGAGAAAAATGCAAAGGTACAAGACAGCTTTTCCTTGCCAATATCTCTCTTTTGCAAAGAGCTGCGCATTGGAAAATTCAGGGCTATGCCGTGTAGATGATGGCCTAACAGGAGGCTTTAAAATTTTCTTTGTAGTGTCCTTCGTTTGGGAGAAAAATGCAAAGGTACAAGACAGCTTTTCCTTGCCAATATCTCTCTTTTGCAAAGAGCTACGCATTGGAAAATTCAGGGCTATACCGTGTAGATGAAGCACTAACAGGAGGCTTTAAAATTTTCATTCTAGTGTCCTTCATTTGGGAGAAAAATCCATTGGTACAAGACAGCTTTTCCTTGCCAATATCTCTCTTTTGCACAAAGCTGCGCATTGGAAAATTCAGGGCTATGCCGTGTAGATGATGGCCTAACAGGAGGCTTTAAAATTTTCTTTGTAGTGTCCTTCGTTTGGGAGAAAAATGCAAAGGTACAAGACAGCTTTTCCTTGCCAATATCTCTCTTTTGCAAAGAGCTACGCATTGGAAAATTCAGGGCTATACCGTGTAGATGAAGCACTAACAGGAGGCTTTAAAATTTTCATTCTAGTGTCCTTCGTTTGGGAGAAAAATCCAATGGTACAAGACAGCTTTTCCTTGCCAATATCTCTCTTTTGCAAAGAGCTGCGCATTGGAAAATTCAGGGCTATGCCGTGTAGATGATGGCCTAACAGGAGGCTTTAAAATTTTCTTTCTAGTGTCCTTCGTTTGGGAGAAAAATGCAAAGGTACAAGACAGCTTTTCCTTGCCAATATCTCTCTTTTGCAAAGAGCTGCGCATTGGAAAATTCAGGGCTATGCCGTGTAGATGATGGCCTAACAGGAGGCTTTAAAATTTTCTTTCTAGTGTCCTTCGTTTGGGAGAAAAATGCAAAGGTACAAGACAGCTTATCCTTGCCAATATCTCTCTTTTGCAAAGAGCTGCGCATTGGAAAATTCAGGGCTATGCCGTGTAGATGATGGCCTAACAGGAGGCTTTAAAATTTTCTTTCTAGTGTCCTTCGTTTGGGAGAAAAATGCAAAGGTACAAGACAGCTTTTCCTTGCCAATATCTCTCTTTTGCAAAGAGCTGCGCATTGGAAAATTCAGGGCTATGCCGTGTAGATGATGGCCTAACAGGAGGCTTTAAAATTTTCTTTCTAGTGTCCTTCGTTTGGGAGAAAAATGCAAAGGTACAAGACAGCTTATCCTTGCCAATATCTCTCTTTTGCAAAGAGCTGCGCATTGGAAAATTCAGGGCTATGCCGTGTAGATGATGGCCTAACAGGAGGCTTTAAAAAAAATGTTCTAGTGTCCTTCGTTTGGGAGAAAAATGCAAAGGTACAAGACAGCTTTTCCTTGCCAATATCTCTCTTTTGCAAAGAGCTGCGCATTGGAAAATTCAGGGCTATGCCGTGTAGATGATGGCCTAACAGGAGGCTTTAAAATTTTCTTTCTAGTGTCCTTCGTTTGGGAGAAAAATGCAAAGGTACAAGACAGCTTTTCCTTGCCAATATCTCTCTTTTGCAAAGAGCTGCGCATTGGAAAATTATGGGCTATGCCGTGTAGATGATGGCCTAACAGGAGGCTTTAAAATTTTCTTTCTAGTGTCCTTCGTTTGGGAGAAAAATGCAAAGGTACATGACAGCTTTTCCTTGCCAATATCTCTCTTTTGCAAAGAGCTGCGCATTGGAAAATTCAGGGCTATGCCGTGTAGATGAAGCACTAACAGGAGGCTTTAAAATTTTCATTCTAGTGTCCTTCGTTTGGGAGAAAAATCCAATGGTACAAGACAGCTTTTCCTTGCCAATATCTCTCTTTTGCAAAGAGCTGCGCATTGGAAAATTCAGGGCTATGCCGTGTAGATGATGGCCTAACAGGAGGCTTTAAAATTTTCTTTCTAGTGTCCTTCGTTTGGGAGAAAAATGCAAAGGTACAAGACAGCTTATCCTTGCCAATATCTCTCTTTTGCAATGAGCTGCGCATTGGAAAATTCAGGGCTATGCCGTGTAGATGATGGCCTAACAGGAGGCTTTAAAAAAAAAATTCTAGTGTCCTTCGTTTGGGAGAAAAATGCAAAGGTACAAGACAGCTTTTCCTTGCCAATATCTCTCTTTTGCAAAGAGCTGCGCATTGGAAAATTCAGGGCTATGCCGTGTAGATGATGGCCTAACAGGAGGCTTTAAAATTTTCTTTCTAGTGTCCTTCGTTTGGGAGAAAAATGCAAAGGTACAAGACAGCTTTTCCTTGCCAATATCTCTCTTTTGCAAAGAGCTGCGCATTGGAAAATTCAGAGCTATGCCGTGTAGATGATGGCCTAACTGGAGGCTTTAAAATTTTCTTTCTAGTGTCCTTCGTTTGGGAGAAAAATGCAAAGGTACAAGACAGCTTTTCCTTGCCAATATCTCTCTTTTGCAAAGAGCTACGCATTGGAAAATTCAGGGCTATACCGTGTAGATGAAGCACTAACAGGAGGCTTTAAAATTTTCATTCTAGTGTCCTTCGTTTGGGAGAAAAATCCAATGGTACAAGACAGCTTTTCCTTGCCAATATCTCTCTTTTGCAAAGAGCTGCGCATTGGAAAATTCAGGGCTATGCCGTGTAGATGATGGCCTAACAGGAGGCTTTAAAATTTTCTTTCTAGTGTCCTTCGTTTGGGAGAAAAATGCAAAGGTACAAGACAGCTTTTCCTTGCCAATATCTCTCTTTTGCAAAGAGCTGCGCATTGGAAAATTCAGGGCTATGCCGTGTAGATGATGGCCTAACAGGAGGCTTTAAAATTTTCTTTCTAGTGTCCTTCGTTTGGGAGAAAAATGCAAAGGTACAAGACAGCTTATCCTTGCCAATATCTCTCTTTTGCAAAGAGCTGCGCATTGGAAAATTCAGGGCTATGCCGTGTAGATGATGGCCTAACAGGAGGCTTTAAAATTTTCTTTCTAGTGTCCTTCGTTTGGGAGAAAAATGCAAAGGTACAAGACAGCTTTTCCTTGCCAATATCTCTCTTTTGCAAAGAGCTGCGCATTGGAAAATTCAGGGCTATGCCGTGTAGATGATGGCCTAACAGGAGGCTTTAAAATTTTCTTTCTAGTGTCCTTCGTTTGGGAGAAAAATGCAAAGGTACAAGACAGCTTATCCTTGCCAATATCTCTCTTTTGCAAAGAGCTGCGCATTGGAAAATTCAGGGCTATGCCGTGTAGATGATGGCCTAACAGGAGGCTTTAAAAAAAATGTTCTAGTGTCCTTCGTTTGGGAGAAAAATGCAAAGGTACAAGACAGCTTTTCCTTGCCAATATCTCTCTTTTGCAAAGAGCTGCGCATTGGAAAATTCAGGGCTATGCCGTGTAGATGATGGCCTAACAGGAGGCTTTAAAATTTTCTTTCTAGTGTCCTTCGTTTGGGAGAAAAATGCAAAGGTACAAGACAGCTTTTCCTTGCCAATATCTCTCTTTTGCAAAGAGCTGCGCATTGGAAAATTATGGGCTATGCCGTGTAGATGATGGCCTAACAGGAGGCTTTAAAATTTTCTTTCTAGTGTCCTTCGTTTGGGAGAAAAATGCAAAGGTACATGACAGCTTTTCCTTGCCAATATCTCTCTTTTGCAAAGAGCTGCGCATTGGAAAATTCAGGGCTATGCCGTGTAGATGAAGCACTAACAGGAGGCTTTAAAATTTTCATTCTAGTGTCCTTCGTTTGGGAGAAAAATCCAATGGTACAAGACAGCTTTTCCTTGCCAATATCTCTCTTTTGCAAAGAGCTGCGCATTGGAAAATTCAGGGCTATGCCGTGTAGATGATGGCCTAACAGGAGGCTTTAAAATTTTCTTTCTAGTGTCCTTCGTTTGGGAGAAAAATGCAAAGGTACAAGACAGCTTATCCTTGCCAATATCTCTCTTTTGCAATGAGCTGCGCATTGGAAAATTCAGGGCTATGCCGTGTAGATGATGGCCTAACAGGAGGCTTTAAAAAAAAAATTCTAGTGTCCTTCGTTTGGGAGAAAAATGCAAAGGTACAAGACAGCTTTTCCTTGCCAATATCTCTCTTTTGCAAAGAGCTGCGCATTGGAAAATTCAGGGCTATGCCGTGTAGATGGTGGCCTAACAGGAGGCTTTAAAATTTTCTTTCTAGTGTCCTTCGTTTGGGAGAAAAATGCAAAGGTACAAGACAGCTTTTCCTTGCCAATATCTCTCTTTTGCAAAGAGCTGCGCATTGGAAAATTCAGGGCTATGCCGTGTAGATGATGGCCTAACAGGAGGCTTTAAAATTTTCTTTCTAGTGTCCTTCGTTTGGGAGAAAAACGCAAAGGTACAAGACAGCTTTTCCTTGCCAATATCTCTCTTTTGCAAAGAGCTGCGCATTGGAAAATTCAGGGCTATGCCGTGTAGATGATGGCCTAACAGGAGGCTTTACAATTTTATTTCTAGTGTCCTTCGTTTGGGAGAAAAATGCAAAGGTACAAGACAGCTTTTCATTGCCAATATCTCTCTTTTGCAAATAGCTACGCATTGGAAAATTCAGGGCTATACCATGTAGATGAAGCACTAACAGGAGGCTTTAAAATTTTCATTCTAGTGTCCTTCGTTTGGGAGAAAAATCCAATGGTACAAGACAGTTTTTCCTTGCCAATATCTCTCTTTTACAAAGAGCTGCGCATTGGAAAATTCAGGGCTATGCCGTGTAGATGATGGCCTAACAGGAGGCTTTAAAATTTTCTTTCTAGTTTCCTTCGTTTGGGAGAAAAATGCAAAGGTACAAGACAGCTTTTCCTTGCCAATATCTCTCTTTTGCAAAGAGCTGCGCATTGGAAAATTCAGGGCTATGCCGTGTAGATGATGGCCTAACAGGAGGCTTTAAAATTTTCTTTGTAGTGTCCTTCGTTTGGGAGAAAAATGCAAAGGTACAAGACAGCTTTTCCTTGCCAATATCTCTCTTTTGCAAAGAGCTACGCATTGGAAAATTCAGGGCTATACCGTGTAGATGAAGCACTAACAGGAGGCTTTAAAATTTTCATTCTAGTGTCCTTCATTTGGGAGAAAAATCCATTGGTACAAGACAGCTTTTCCTTGCCAATATCTCTCTTTTGCACAAAGCTGCGCATTGGAAAATTCAGGGCTATGCCGTGTAGATGATGGCCTAACAGGAGGCTTTAAAATTTTCTTTGTAGTGTCCTTCGTTTGGGAGAAAAATGCAAAGGTACAAGACAGCTTTTCCTTGCCAATATCTCTCTTTTGCAAAGAGCTGCGCATTGGAAAATTCAGGGCTATGCCGTGTAGATGATGGCCTAACTGGAGGCTTTAAAATTTTCTTTCTAGTGTCCTTCGTTTGGGAGAAAAATGCAAAGGTACAAGACAGCTTTTCCTTGCCAATATCTCTCTTTTGCAAAGAGCTACGCATTGGAAAATTCAGGGCTATACCGTGTAGATGAAGCACTAACAGGAGGCTTTAAAATTTTCATTCTAGTGTCCTTCGTTTGGGAGAAAAATCCAATGGTACAAGACAGCTTTTCCTTGCCAATATCTCTCTTTTGCAAAGAGCTGCGCATTGGAAAATTCAGGGCTATGCCGTGTAGATGATGGCCTAACAGGAGGCTTTAAAATTTTCTTTCTAGTGTCCTTCGTTTGGGAGAAAAATGCAAAGGTACAAGACAGCTTTTCCTTGCCAATATCTCTCTTTTGAAAGAGCTGCGCATTGGAAAATTCAGGGCTATGCCGTGTAGATGATGGCCTAACAGGAGGTTTTAAAATTTTCTTTCTAGTGTCCTTCGTTTGGGAGAAAAATGCAAAGGTACAAGACAGCTTTTCCTTGCCAATATCTCTCTTTTGCAAAGAGCTGCGCATTGGAAAATTCAGGGCTATGCCGTGTAGATGAAGAACTAACAGGAGGCTTTAAAATTTTCATTCTAGTGTCCTTCGTTTGGGAGAAAAATCCAATGGTACAAGACAGCTTTTCCTTGCCAATATCTCTCTTTTGCAAAGAGCTGCGCATTGGAAAATTCAGGGCTATGCCGTGTAGATGATGGCCTAACAGGAGGCTTTAAAATTTTCTTTCTAGTGTCCTTCGTTTGGGAGAAAAATGCAAAGGTACAAGACAGCTTTTCCTTGCCAATATCTCTCTTTTGAAAGAGCTGCGCATTGGAAAATTCAGGGCTATGCCGTGTAGATGATGGCCTAACAGGAGGTTTTAAAATTTTCTTTCTAATGTCCTTCGTTTGGGAGAAAAATGCAAAGGTACAAGACAGCTTTTCCTTGCCAATATCTCTCTTTTGCAAAGAGCTGCGCATTGGAAAATTCAGGGCTATGCCGTGTAGATGATGGCCTAACAGGAGGCTTTAAAATTTTCTTTCTAGTGTCCTTCGTTTGGGAGAAAAACGCAAAGGTACAAGACAGCTTTTCCTTGCCAATATCTCTCTTTTGCAAAGAGCTGCGCATTGGAAAATTCAGGGCTATGCCGTGTAGATGATGGCCTAACAGGAGGCTTTACAATTTTATTTCTAGTGTCCTTCGTTTAGGAGAAAAATGCAAAGGTACAAGACAGCTTTTCCTTGCCAATATCTCTCTTTTGCAAAGAGCTACGCATTGGAAAATTCAGGGCTATACCATGTAGATGAAGCACTAACAGGAGGCTTTAAAATTTTCATTCTAGTGTCCTTCGTTTGGGAGAAAAATCCAATGGTACAAGACAGTTTTTCCTTGCCAATATCTCTCTTTTACAAAGAGCTGCGCATTGGAAAATTCAGGGCTATGCCGTGTAGATGATGGCCTAACAGGAGGCTTTAAAATTTTCTTTCTAGTGTCCTTCGTTTGGGAGAAAAATGCAAAGGTACAAGACAGCTTTTCCTTGCCAATATCTCTCTTTTGCAAAGAGCTGCGCATTGGAAAATTCAGGGCTATGCCGTGTAGATGATGGCCTAACAGGAGGCTTTAAAATGTTATTTCTAGTGTCCTTCGTTTGGGAGAAAAATGCAAAGGTACAAGACAGCTTTTCCTTGCCAATATCTCTCTTTTGCAAAGAGCTACGCATTGGAAAATTCAGGGCTATACCGTGTAGATGAAGCACTAACAGGAGGCTTTAAAATTTTCATTCTAGTGTCCTTCATTTGGGAGAAAAATCCATTGGTACAAGACAGCTTTTCCTTGCCAATATCTCTCTTTTGCACAAAGCTGCGCATTGGAAAATTCAGGGCTATGCCGTGTAGATGATGGCCTAACAGGAGGCTTTAAAATTTTCTTTGTAGTGTCCTTCGTTTGGGAGAAAAATGCATAGGTACAAGACAGCTTTTCCTTGCCAATATCTCTCTTTTGCAAAGAGCTGCGCATTGGAAAATTCAGGGCTATGCCGTGTAGATGATGGCCTAACTGGAGGCTTTAAAATTTTCTTTCTAGTGTCCTTCGTTTGGGAGAAAAATGCAAAGGTACAAGACAGCTTTTCCTTGCCAATATCTCTCTTTTGCAAAGAGCTGCGCATTGGAAAATTCAGGGCTATGCCGTGTAGATGATGGCCTAACAGGAGGCTTTAAAATTTTCTTTCTAGTATCCTTCGTTTGGGAGAAAAATGCAAAGGTACAAGACAGCTTTTCCTTGCCAATATCTCTCTTTTGCAAAGAGCTACGCATTGGAAAATTCAGGGCTATACCGTGTAGATGAAGCACTAACAGGAGGCTTTAAAATTTTCATTCTAGTGTCCTTCATTTGGGAGAAAAATCCATTGGTACAAGACAGCTTTTCCTTGCCAATATCTCTCTTTTGCACAAAGCTGCGCATTGGAAAATTCAGGGCTATGCCGTGTAGATGATGGCCTAACAGGAGGCTTTAAAATTTTCTTTGTAGTGTCCTTCGTTTGGGAGAAAAATGCAAAGGTACAAGACAGCTTTTCCTTGCCAATATCTCTCTTTTGCAAAGAGCTGCGCATTGGAAAATTCAGGGCTATGTCGTGTAGATGATGGCCTAACTGGAGGCTTTAAAATTTTATTTCTAGTGTCCTTCGTTTGGGAGAAAAATGCAAAGGTACAAGACAGCTTTTCTTTGCCAATATCTCCCTTTTGCAAAGAGCTGCGCATTGGAAAATTCAGGGCTATGCCGTGTAGATGATGGCCTAACAGGAGGCTTTAAAATTTTCTTTCTAGTGTCCTTCGTTTGGGAGAAAAACGCAAAGGTACAAGACAGCTTTTCCTTGCCAATATCTCTCTTTTGCAAAGAGCTGCGCATTGGAAAATTCTGGGCTATGCCGTGTAGATGATGGCCTAACAGGAGGCTTTAAAATTTTCTTTCTAGTGTCCTTCGTTTGGGAGAAAAATGCAAAGGTACAAGACAGCTTTTCCTTGCCAATATCTCTCTTTTGCAAAGAGCTACGCATTGGAAAATTGAGGGCTATACCATGTAGATGAAGCACTAACAGGAGGCTTTAAAATTTTCATTCTAGTGTCCTTCGTTTTGGAGAAAAATCCAATGGTACAAGACAGTTTTTCCTTGCCAATATCTCTCTTTTACAAAGAGCTGCGCATTGGAAAATTCAGGGCTATGCCGTGTAGATGATGGCCTAACAGGAGGCTTTAAAATGTTCTTTCTAGTTTCCTTCGTTTGGGAGAAAAATGCAAAGGTACAAGACAGCTTTTCCTTGCCAATATCTCTCTTTTGCAAAGAGCTACGCATTGGAAAATTCAGGGCTATACCGTGTAGATGAAGCACTAACAGGAGGCTTTAAAATTTTCATTCTAGTGTCCTTCATTTGGGAGAAAAATCCATTGGTACAAGACAGCTTTTCCTTGCCAATATCTCTCTTTTGCACAAAGCTGCGCATTGGAAAATTCAGGGCTATGCCGTGTAGATGATGGCCTAACAGGATGCTTTAAAATTTTCTTTGTAGTGTCCTTCGTTTGGGAGAAAAATGCAAAGGTACAAGACAGCTTTTCCTTGCCAATATCTCTCTTTTGCAAAGAGCTGCGCATTGGAAAATTCAGGGCTATGACGTGTAGATGATGGCCTAACTGGAGGCTTTAAAATTTTCTTTCTAGTGTCCTTCGTTTGGGAGAAAAATGCAAAGGTACAATACAGCTTTTCCTTGCCAATATCTCTCTTTTGCAAAGAGCTGCGCATTGGAAAATTCAGGGCTATGCCGTGTAGATGATGGCCTAACAGGAGGCTTTAAAATTTTCTTTCTAGTGTCCTTCGTTTGGGAGAAAAATGCAAAGGTACAAGACAGCTTTTCCTTGCCAATATCTCTCTTTTGCAAAGAGCTGCGCATTGGAAAATTCAGGGCTATGCCGTGTAGATGATGGCCTAACAGGAGGCTTTAAAATTTTCATTCTAGTGTCCTTCGTTTGGGAGAAAAATCCAATGGTACAAGACAGTTTTTCCTTGCCAATATCTCTCTTTTACAAAGAGCTGCGCATTGGAAAATTCAGGGCTATGCCGTGTAGATGATGGCCTAACAGGAGGCTTTAAAATTTTCTTTCTAGTTTCCTTCGTTTGGGAGAAAAATGCAAAGGTACAAGACAGCTTTTCCTTGCCAATATCTCTCTTTTGCAAAGAGCTGCGCATTGGAAAATTCAGGGCTATGCCGTGTAGATGATGGCCTAAGAGGAGGCTTTAAAATTTTATTTCTAGTGTCCTTCGTTTGGGAGAAAAATGCAAAGGTACAAGACAGCTTTTCCTTGCCAATATCTCTCTTTTGCAAAGAGCTGCGCATTGGAAAATTCAGGGCTATGCCGTGTAGATGATGGCCTAACAGGAGGCTTTAAAATTTTCTTTCTAGTGTCCTTCGTTTGGGAGAAAAATGCAAAGGTACAAGACAGCATTTCCTTGCCAATATCTCTCTTTTGCAAAGAGCTGCGCATTGGAAAATTCAGGGCTATGCCGTGTAGATGATGGCCTAACAGGAGGCTTTAAAATTTTCTTTCTAGTGTCCTTCGTTTGGGAGAAAAATGCAAAGGTACAAGACAACTTTTCCTTGCCAATATCTCTCTTTTGCAAAGAGCTGCGCATTGGAAAATTCAGGGCTATGCCGTGTAGATGATGGCCTAACAGGAGGCTTTAAAATTTTATTTCTAGTGTCCTTCGTTTGGGAGAAAAATGCAAAGGTACAAGACAGCTTTTCCTTGCCAATATCTCTCTTTTGCAAAGAGCTACGCATTGGAAAATTCAGGGCTATACCGTGTAGATGAAGCACTAACAGGAGGCTTTAAAATTTTCATTCTAGTGTCCTTCGTTTGGGAGAAAAATCCAATGGTACAAGACAGCTTTTCCTTGCCAATATCTCTCTTTTGCAAAGAGCTGCGCATTGGAAAATTCAGGGCTATGCCGTGTAGATGATGGCCTAACAGGAGGCTTTAAAATTTTCTTTCTAGTGTCCTTCGTTTGGGTGAAAAATGCAAAGGTACAAGACAGCTTTTCCTTGCCAATATCTCTCTTTTGCAAAGAGCTGCGCATTGGAAAATTCAGGGCTATGCCGTGTAGATGATGGCCTAACAGGAGGTTTTAAAATTTTCTTTCTAGTGTCCTTCGTTTGGGAGAAAAATGCAAAGGTACAAGACAGCTTTTCCTTGCCAATATCTCTCTTTTTCAAAGAGCTGCGCATTGGAAAATTCAGGGCTATGCCGTGTAGATGATGGCCTAACAGGAGGCTTTAAAATTTTCTTTCTAGTGTCCTTCGTTTGGGAGAAAAACGCAAAGGTACAAGACAGCTTTTCCTTGCCAATATCTCTCTTTTGCAAAGAGCTGCGCATTGGAAAATTCAGGGCTATGCCGTGTAGATGATGGCCTAACAGGAGGCTTTACAATTTTATTTCTAGTGTCCTTCGTTTGGGAGAAAATGCAAAGGTACAAGACAGCTTTTCCTTGCCAATATCTCTCTTTTGCAAAGAGCTACGCATTGGAAAATTCAGGGCTATACCATGTAGATGAAGCACTAACAGGAGGCTTTAAAATTTTCATTCTAGTGTCCTTCGTTTGGGAGAAAAATCCAATGGTACAAGACAGTTTTTCCTTGCCAATATCTCTCTTTTTCAAAGAGCTGCGCATTGGAAAATTCAGGGCTATGCCGTGTAGATGATGGCCTAACAGGAGGCTTTAAAATTTTCATTTTAGTTTCCTTCGTTTGGGAGAAAAATGCAAAGGTACAAGACAGCTTTTCCTTGCCAATATCTCTCTTTTGCAAAGAGCTGCGCATTGGAAAATTCAGGGCTATGCCGTGTAGATGATGGCCTAACAGGAGGCTTTAAAATTTTATTTCTAGTGTCCTTCGTTTGGGAGAAAAATGCAAAGGTACAAGACAGCTTTTCCTTGCCAATATCTCTCTTTTGCAAAGAGCTGCGCATTGGAAAATTCAGGGCTATGCCGTGTAGATGATGGCCTAACAGGAGGCTTTAAAATTTTCTTTCTAGTGTCCTTCGTTTGGGAGAAAAATGCAAAGGTACAAGACAGCTTTTCCTTGCCAATATCTCTCTTTTGCAAAGAGCTGCGCATTGGAAAATTCAGGGCTATGCCGTGTAGATGATGGCCTAACAGGAGGCTTTAAAATGTTATTTCTAGTGTCCTTCGTTTGGGAGAAAAATGCAAAGGTACAAGACAGCTTTTCCTTGCCAATATCTCTCTTTTGCAAAGAGCTACGCATTGGAAAATTCAGGGCTATACCGTGTAGATGAAGCACTAACAGGAGGCTTTAAAATTTTCATTCTAGTGTCCTTCATTTGGGAGAAAAATCCATTGGTACAAGACAGCTTTTCCTTGCCAATATCTCTCTTTTGCACAAAGCTGCGCATTGGAAAATTCAGGGCTATGCCGTGTAGATGATGGCCTAACAGGAGGCTTTAAAATTTTCTTTGTAGTGTCCTTCGTTTGGGAGAAAAATGCATAGGTACAAGACAGCTTTTCCTTGCCAATATCTCTCTTTTGCAAAGAGCTGCGCATTGGAAAATTCAGGGCTATGCCGTGTAGATGATGGCCTAACAGGAGGCTTTAAAATTTTCTTTCTAGTGTCCTTCGTTTGGGAGAAAAATGCAAAGGTACAAGACAGCTTATCCTTGCCAATATCTCTCTTTTGCAAAGAGCTGCGCATTGGAAAATTCAGGGCTATGCCGTGTAGATGATGGCCTAACAGGAGGCTTTAAAATTTTCTTTCTAGTGTCCTTCGTTTGGGAGAAAAATGCAAAGGTACAAGACAGCTTTTCCTTGCCAATATCTCTCTTTTGCAAAGAGCTGCGCATTGGAAAATTCGGGGCTATGCCGTGTAGATGATGGCCTAACAGGAGGCTTTAAAATTTTCTTTCTAGTGTCCTTCGTTTGGGAGAAAAATGCAAAGGTACAAGACAGCTTATCCTTGCCAATATCTCTCTTTTGCAAAGAGCTGCGCATTGGAAAATTCAGGGCTATGCCGTGTAGATGATGGCCTAACAGGAGGCTTTAAAAAAAAATTTCTAGTGTCCTTCGTTTGGGAGAAAAATGCAAAGGTACAAGACAGCTTTTCCTTGCCAATATCTCTCTTTTGCAAAGAGCTGCGCATTGGAAAATTCAGGGCTATGCCGTGTAGATGATGGCCTAACAGGAGGCTTTAAAATTTTCTTTCTAGTGTCCTTCGTTTGGGAGAAAAATGCAAAGGTACAAGACAGCTTTTCCTTGCCAATATCTCTCTTTTGCAAAGAGCTGCGCATTGGAAAATTATGGGCTATGCCGTGTAGATGATGGCCTAACAGGAGGCTTTAAAATTTTCTTTCTAGTGTCCTTCGTTTGGGAGAAAAATGCAAAGGTACATGACAGCTTTTCCTTGCCAATATCTCTCTTTTGCAAAGAGCTGCGCATTGGAAAATTCAGGGCTATGCCGTGTAGATGATGGCCTAACAGGAGGCTTTAAAATTTTCTTTCTAGTGTCCTTCGTTTGGGAGAAAAATGCAAAGGTACAAGACAGTTTTTCCTTGCCAATATCTCTCTTTTGCAAAGAGCTGCGCATTGGAAAATTCAGGGCTATGCCGTGTAGATGATGGCCTAACAGGAGGCTTTAAAATTTTCTTTCTAGTGTCCTTCGTTTGGGAGAAAAATGCAAAGGTACAAGACAGCTTTTCCTTGCCAATATCTCTCTTTTGCAAAGAGCTGCGCATTGGAAAATTCAGGGCTATGCCGTGTAGATGATGGCCTAACAGGAGGCTTTAAAATTTTCTTTCTAGTGTCCTTCGTTTGGGAGAAAAATGCAAAGGTACAAGACAGCTTATCCTTGCCAATATCTCTCTTTTGCAATGAGCTGCGCATTGGAAAATTCAGGGCTATGCCGTGTAGATGATGGCCTAACAGGAGGCTTTAAAAAAAAATTCTAGTGTCCTTCGTTTGGGAGAAAAATGCAAAGGTACAAGACAGCTTTTCCTTGCCAATATCTCTCTTTTGCAAAGAGCTGCGCATTGGAAAATTCAGGGCTATGCCGTGTAGATGATGGCCTAACAGGAGGCTTTAAAATTTTCTTTCTAGTGTCCTTCGTTTGGGAGAAAAATGCAAAGGTACAAGACAGCTTTTCCTTGCCAATATCTCTCTTTTGCAAAGAGCTGCGCATTGGAAAATTCAGGGCTATGCCGTGTAGATGATGGCCTAACAGGAGGCTTTAAAATTTTCTTTCTAGTGTCCTTCGTTTGGGAGAAAAACGCAAAGGTACAAGACAGCTTTTCCTTGCCAATATCTCTCTTTTGCAAAGAGCTGCGCATTGGAAAATTCAGGGCTATGCCGTGTAGATGATGGCCTAACAGGAGGCTTTACAATTTTATTTCTAGTGTCCTTCGTTTGGGAGAAAAATGCAAAGGTACAAGACAGCTTTTCATTGCCAATATCTCTCTTTTGCAAATAGCTACGCATTGGAAAATTCAGGGCTATACCATGTAGATGAAGCACTAACAGGAGGCTTTAAAATTTTCATTCTAGTGTCCTTCGTTTGGGAGAAAAATCCAATGGTACAAGACAGTTTTTCCTTGCCAATATCTCTCTTTTACAAAGAGCTGCGCATTGGAAAATTCAGGGCTATGCCGTGTAGATGATGGCCTAACAGGAGGCTTTAAAATTTTCTTTCTAGTTTCCTTCGTTTGGGAGAAAAATGCAAAGGTACAAGACAGCTTTTCCTTGCCAATATCTCTCTTTTGCAAAGAGCTGCGCATTGGAAAATTCAGGGCTATGCCGTGTAGATGATGGCCTAACAGGAGGCTTTAAAATTTTCTTTGTAGTGTCCTTCGTTTGGGAGAAAAATGCAAAGGTACAAGACAGCTTTTCCTTGCCAATATCTCTCTTTTGCAAAGAGCTACGCATTGGAAAATTCAGGGCTATACCGTGTAGATGAAGCACTAACAGGAGGCTTTAAAATTTTCATTCTAGTGTCCTTCATTTGGGAGAAAAATCCATTGGTACAAGACAGCTTTTCCTTGCCAATATCTCTCTTTTGCACAAAGCTGCGCATTGGAAAATTCAGGGCTATACCGTGTAGATGATGGCCTAACAGGAGGCTTTAAAATTTTCTTTGTAGTGTCCTTCGTTTGGGAGAAAAATGCAAAGGTACAAGACAGCTTTTCCTTGCCAATATCTCTCTTTTGCAAAGAGCTGCGCATTGGAAAATTCAGGGCTATGCCGTGTAGATGATGGCCTAACTGGAGGCTTTAAAATTTTCTTTCTAGTGTCCTTCGTTTGGGAGAAAAATGCAAAGGTACAAGACAGCTTTTCCTTGCCAATATCTCTCTTTTGCAAAGAGCTGCGCATTGGAAAATTCAGGGCTATGCCGTGTAGATGATGGCCTAACAGGAGGCTTTAAAATGTTATTTCTAGTGTCCTTCATTTGGGAGAAAAATCCATTGGTACAAGACAGCTTTTCCTTGCCAATATCTCTCTTTTGCAAAGAGCTGCGCATTGGAAAATTCAGGGCTATGCCGTGTAGATGATGGCCTAACAGGAGGCTTTAAAATTTTCTTTCTAGTGTCCTTCGTTTGGGAGAAAAATGCAAAGGTACAAGACAGCTTTTCCTTGCCAATATCTCTCTTTTGAAAGAGCTGCGCATTGGAAAATTCAGGGCTATGCCGTGTAGATGATGGCCTAACAGGAGGTTTTAAAATTTTCTTTCTAGTGTCCTTCGTTTGGGAGAAAAATGCAAAGGTACAAGACAGCTTTTCCTTGCCAATATCTCTCTTTTGCAAAGAGCTGCGCATTGGAAAATTCAGGGCTATGCCGTGTAGATGAAGCACTAACAGGAGGCTTTAAAATTTTCATTCTAGTGTCCTTCGTTTGGGAGAAAAATCCAATGGTACAAGACAGCTTTTCCTTGCCAATATCTCTCTTTTGCAAAGAGCTACGCATTGGAAAATTCAGGGCTATGCCGTGTAGATGATGGCCTAACAGGAGGCTTTAAAATTTTCTTTCTAGTGTCCTTCGTTTGGGAGAAAAACGCAAAGGTACAAGACAGCTTTTCCTTGCCAATATCTCTCTTTTGCAAAGAGCTGCGCATTGGAAAATTCAGGGCTATGCCGTGTAGATGATGGCCTAACAGGAGGCTTTACAATTTTATTTCTAGTGTCCTTCGTTTGGGAGAATAATGCAAAGGTACAAGACAGCTTTTCCTTGCCAATATCTCTCTTTTGCAAAGAGCTACGCATTGGAAAATTCAGGGCTATACCATGTAGATGAAGCACTAACAGGAAGCTTTAAAATTTTCATTCTAGTGTCCTTCGTTTGGGAGAAAAATCCAATGGTACAAGACAGTTTTTCCTTGCCAATATCTCTCTTTTACAAAGAGCTGCGCATTGGAAAATTCAGGGCTATGCCGTGTAGATGATGGCCTAACAGGAGGCTTTAAAATTTTCTTTCTAGTGTCCTTCGTTTGGGAGAAAAATGCAAAGGTACAAGACAGCTTTTCCTTGCCAATATCTCTCTTTTGCAAAGAGCTGCGCATTGGAAAATTCAGGGCTATGCCGTGTAGATGATGGCCTAACAGGAGGCTTTAAAATGTTATTTCTAGTGTCCTTCATTTGGGAGAAAAATCCATTGGTACAAGACAGCTTTTCCTTGCCAATATCTCTCTTTTGCACAAAGCTGCGCATTGGAAAATTCAGGGCTATGCCGTGTAGATGATGGCCTAACAGGAGGCTTTAAAATTTTCTTTGTAGTGTCCTTCGTTTGGGAGAAAAATGCATAGGTACAAGACAGCTTTTCCTTGCCAATATCTCTCTTTTGCAAAGAGCTGCGCATTGGAAAATTCAGGGCTATGCCGTGTAGATGATGGCCTAACTGGAGGCTTTAAAATTTTCTTTCTAGTGTCCTTCGTTTGGGAGAAAAATGCAAAGGTACAAGACAGCTTTTCCTTGCCAATATCTCTCTTTTGCAAAGAGCTGCGCATTGGAAAATTCAGGGCTATGCCGTGTAGATGATGGCCTAACAGGAGGCTTTAAAATTTTCTTTCTAGTATCCTTCGTTTGGGAGAAAAATGCAAAGGTACAAGACAGCTTTTCCTTGCCAATATCTCTCTTTTGCAAAGAGCTACGCATTGGAAAATTCAGGGCTATACCGTGTAGATGAAGCACTAACAGGAGGCTTTAAAATTTTCATTCTAGTGTCCTTCATTTGGGAGAAAAATCCATTGGTACAAGACAGCTTTTCCTTGCCAATATCTCTCTTTTGCACAAAGCTGCGCATTGGAAAATTCAGGGCTATGCCGTGTAGATGATGGCCTAACAGGAGGCTTTAAAATTTTCTTTCTAGTGTCCTTCGTTTGGGAGAAAAACGCAAAGGTACAAGACAGCTTTTCCTTGCCAATATCTCTCTTTTGCAAAGAGCTGCGCATTGGAAAATTCAGGGCTATGCCGTGTAGATGATGGCCTAACAGGAGGCTTTACAATTTTATTTCTAGTGTCCTTCGTTTGGGAGAATAATGCAAAGGTACAAGACAGCTTTTCCTTGCCAATATCTCTCTTTTGCAAAGAGCTACGCATTGGAAAATTCAGGGCTATACCATGTAGATGAAGCACTAACAGGAGGCTTTAAAATTTTCATTCTAGTGTCCTTCGTTTGGGAGAAAAATCCAATGGTACAAGACAGTTTTTCCTTGCCAATATCTCTCTTTTACAAAGAGCTGCGCATTGGAAAATTCAGGGCTATGCCGTGTAGATGATGGCCTAACAGGAGGCTTTAAAATTTTCTTTCTAGTGTCCTTCGTTTGGGAGAAAAATGCAAAGGTACAAGACAGCTTTTCCTTGCCAATATCTCTCTTTTGCAAAGAGCTGCGCATTGGAAAATTCAGGGCTATGCCGTGTAGATGATGGCCTAACAGGAGGCTTTAAAATGTTATTTCTAGTGTCCTTCATTTGGGAGAAAAATCCATTGGTACAAGACAGCTTTTCCTTGCCAATATCTCTCTTTTGCACAAAGCTGCGCATTGGAAAATTCAGGGCTATGCCGTGTAGATGATGGCCTAACAGGAGGCTTTAAAATTTTCTTTGTAGTGTCCTTCGTTTGGGAGAAAAATGCATAGGTACAAGACAGCTTTTCCTTGCCAATATCTCTCTTTTGCAAAGAGCTGCGCATTGGAAAATTCAGGGCTATGCCGTGTAGATGATGGCCTAACTGGAGGCTTTAAAATTTTCTTTCTAGTGTCCTTCGTTTGGGAGAAAAATGCAAAGGTACAAGACAGCTTTTCCTTGCCAATATCTCTCTTTTGCAAAGAGCTGCGCATTGGAAAATTCAGGGCTATGCGTGTAGATGATGGCCTAACAGGAGGCTTTAAAATTTTCTTTCTAGTATCCTTCGTTTGGGAGAAAAATGCAAAGGTACAAGACAGCTTTTCCTTGCCAATATCTCTCTTTTGCAAAGAGCTACGCATTGGAAAATTCAGGGCTATACCGTGTAGATGAAGCACTAACAGGAGGCTTTAAAATTTTCATTCTAGTGTCCTTCATTTGGGAGAAAAATCCATTGGTACAAGACAGCTTTTCCTTGCCAATATCTCTCTTTTGCACAAAGCTGCGCATTGGAAAATTCAGGGCTATGCCGTGTAGATGATGGCCTAACAGGAGGCTTTAAAATTTTCTTTGTAGTGTCCTTCGTTTGGGAGAAAAATGCAAAGGTACAAGACAGCTTTTCCTTGCCAATATCTCTCTTTTGCAAAGAGCTGCGCATTGGAAAATTAAGGGCTATGTCGTGTAGATGATGGCCTAACTGGAGGCTTTAAAATTTTATTTCTAGTGTCCTTCGTTTGGGAGAAAAATGCAAAGGTACAAGACAGCTTTTCTTTGCCAATATCTCCCTTTTGCAAAGAGCTGCGCATTGGAAAATTCAGGGCTATGCCGTGTAGATGATGGCCTAACAGGAGGCTTTAAAATTTTCTTTCTAGTGTCCTTCGTTTGGGAGAAAAACGCAAAGGTACAAGACAGCTTTTCCTTGCCAATATCTCTCTTTTGCAAAGAGCTGCGCATTGGAAAATTCTGGGCTATGCCGTGTAGATGATGGCCTAACAGGAGGCTTTAAAATTTTCTTTCTAGTGTCCTTCGTTTGGGAGAAAAATGCAAAGGTACAAGACAGCTTTTCCTTGCCAATATCTCTCTTTTGCAAAGAGCTACGCATTGGAAAATTGAGGGCTATACCATGTAGATGAAGCACTAACAGGAGGCTTTAAAATTTTCATTCTAGTGTCCTTCGTTTTGGAGAAAAATCCAATGGTACAAGACAGTTTTTCCTTGCCAATATCTCTCTTTTACAAAGAGCTGCGCATTGGAAAATTCAGGGCTATGCCGTGTAGATGATGGCCTAACAGGAGGCTTTAAAATGTTCTTTCTAGTTTCCTTCGTTTGGGAGAAAAATGCAAAGGTACAAGACAGCTTTTCCTTGCCAATATCTCTCTTTTGCAAAGAGCTACGCATTGGAAAATTCAGGGCTATACCGTGTAGATGAAGCACTAACAGGAGGCTTTAAAATTTTCATTCTAGTGTCCTTCATTTGGGAGAAAAATCCATTGGTACAAGACAGCTTTTCCTTGCCAATATCTCTCTTTTGCACAAAGCTGCGCATTGGAAAATTCAGGGCTATGCCGTGTAGATGATGGCCTAACAGGAGGCTTTAAAATTTTCTTTGTAGTGTCCTTCGTTTGGGAGAAAAATGCAAAGGTACAAGACAGCTTTTCCTTGCCAATATCTCTCTTTTGCAAAGAGCTGCGCATTGGAAAATTCAGGGCTATGACGTGTAGATGATGGCCTAACTGGAGGCTTTAAAATTTTCTTTCTAGTGTCCTTCGTTTGGGAGAAAAATGCAAAGGTACAATACAGCTTTTCCTTGCCAATATCTCTCTTTTGCAAAGAGCTGCGCATTGGAAAATTCAGGGCTATGCCGTGTAGATGATGGCCTAACAGGAGGCTTTAAAATTTTCTTTCTAGTGTCCTTCGTTTGGGAGAAAAATGCAAAGGTACAAGACAGCTTTTCCTTGCCAATATCTCTCTTTTGCAAAGAGCTGCGCATTGGAAAATTCAGGGCTATGCCGTGTAGATGATGGCCTAACAGGAGGCTTTAAAATTTTCATTCTAGTGTCCTTCGTTTGGGAGAAAAATCCAATGGTACAAGACAGTTTTTCCTTGCCAATATCTCTCTTTTACAAAGAGCTGCGCATTGGAAAATTCAGGGCTATGCCGTGTAGATGATGGCCTAACAGGAGGCTTTAAAATTTTCTTTCTAGTTTCCTTCGTTTGGGAGAAAAATGCAAAGGTACAAGACAGCTTTTCCTTGCCAATATCTCTCTTTTGCAAAGAGCTGCGCATTGGAAAATTCAGGGCTATGCCGTGTAGATGATGGCCTAAGAGGAGGCTTTAAAATTTTATTTCTAGTGTCCTTCGTTTGGGAGAAAAATGCAAAGGTACAAGACAACTTTTCCTTGCCAATATCTCTCTTTTGCAAAGAGCTGCGCATTGGAAAATTCAGGGCTATGCCGTGTAGATGATGGCCTAACAGGAGGCTTTAAAATTTTCTTTCTAGTGTCCTTCGTTTGGGAGAAAAATGCAAAGGTACAAGACAGCATTTCCTTGCCAATATCTCTCTTTTGCAAAGAGCTGCGCATTGGAAAATTCAGGGCTATGCCGTGTAGATGATGGCCTAACAGGAGGCTTTAAAATTTTCTTTCTAGTGTCCTTCGTTTGGGAGAAAAATGCAAAGGTACAAGACAACTTTTCCTTGCCAATATCTCTCTTTTGCAAAGAGCTGCGCATTGGAAAATTCAGGGCTATGCCGTGTAGATGATGGCCTAACAGGAGGCTTTAAAATTTTATTTCTAGTGTCCTTCGTTTGGGAGAAAAATGCAAAGGTACAAGACAGCTTTTCCTTGCCAATATCTCTCTTTTGCAAAGAGCTACGCATTGGAAAATTCAGGGCTATACCGTGTAGATGAAGCACTAACAGGAGGCTTTAAAATTTTCATTCTAGTGTCCTTCGTTTGGGAGAAAAATCCAATGGTACAAGACAGCTTTTCCTTGCCAATATCTCTCTTTTGCAAAGAGCTGCGCATTGGAAAATTCAGGGCTATGCCGTGTAGATGATGGCCTAACTGGAGGCTTTAAAATTTTCTTTCTAGTGTCCTTCGTTTGGGTGAAAAATGCAAAGGTACAAGACAGCTTTTCCTTGCCAATATCTCTCTTTTGCAAAGAGCTGCGCATTGGAAAATTCAGGGCTATGCCGTGTAGATGATGGCCTAACAGGAGGTTTTAAAATTTTCTTTCTAGTGTCCTTCGTTTGGGAGAAAAATGCAAAGGTACAAGACAGCTTTTCCTTGCCAATATCTCTCTTTTTCAAAGAGCTGCGCATTGGAAAATTCAGGGCTATGCCGTGTAGATGATGGCCTAACAGGAGGCTTTAAAATTTTCTTTCTAGTGTCCTTCGTTTGGGAGAAAAACGCAAAGGTACAAGACAGCTTTTCCTTGCCAATATCTCTCTTTTGCAAAGAGCTGCGCATTGGAAAATTCAGGGCTATGCCGTGTAGATGATGGCCTAACAGGAGGCTTTACAATTTTATTTCTAGTGTCCTTCGTTTGGGAGAAAATGCAAAGGTACAAGACAGCTTTTCCTTGCCAATATCTCTCTTTTGCAAAGAGCTACGCATTGGAAAATTCAGGGCTATACCATGTAGATGAAGCACTAACAGGAGGCTTTAAAATTTTCATTCTAGTGTCCTTCGTTTGGGAGAAAAACGCAAAGGTACAAGACAGCTTTTCCTTGCCAATATCTCTCTTTTGCAAAGAGCTGCGCATTGGAAAATTCAGGGCTATGCCGTGTAGATGATGGCCTAACAGGAGGCTTTAAAATTTTCTTTCTAGTATCCTTCGTTTGGGAGAAAAATGCAAAGGTACAAGACAGCTTTTCCTTGCCAATATCTCTCTTTTGCAAAGAGCTACGCATTGGAAAATTCAGGGCTATACCGTGTAGATGAAGCACTAACAGGAGGCTTTAAAATTTTCATTCTAGTGTCCTTCATTTGGGAGAAAAATCCATTGGTACAAGACAGCTTTTCCTTGCCAATATCTCTCTTTTGCACAAAGCTGCGCATTGGAAAATTCAGGGCTATGCCGTGTAGATGATGGCCTAACAGGAGGCTTTAAAATTTTCTTTGTAGTGTCCTTCGTTTGGGAGAAAAATGCAAAGGTACAAGACAGCTTTTCCTTGCCAATATCTCTCTTTTGCAAAGAGCTGCGCATTGGAAAATTCAGGGCTATGTCGTGTAGATGATGGCCTAACTGGAGGCTTTAAAATTTTATTTCTAGTGTCCTTCGTTTGGGAGAAAAATGCAAAGGTACAAGACAGCTTTTCTTTGCCAATATCTCCCTTTTGCAAAGAGCTGCGCATTGGAAAATTCAGGGCTATGCCGTGTAGATGATGGCCTAACAGGAGGCTTTAAAATTTTCTTTCTAGTGTCCTTCGTTTGGGAGAAAAACGCAAAGGTACAAGACAGCTTTTCCTTGCCAATATCTCTCTTTTGCAAAGAGCTGCGCATTGGAAAATTCTGGGCTATGCCGTGTAGATGATGGCCTAACAGGAGGCTTTAAAATTTTCTTTCTAGTGTCCTTCGTTTGGGAGAAAAATGCAAAGGTACAAGACAGCTTTTCCTTGCCAATATCTCTCTTTTGCAAAGAGCTACGCATTGGAAAATTGAGGGCTATACCATGTAGATGAAGCACTAACAGGAGGCTTTAAAATTTTCATTCTAGTGTCCTTCGTTTTGGAGAAAAATCCAATGGTACAAGACAGTTTTTCCTTGCCAATATCTCTCTTTTACAAAGAGCTGCGCATTGGAAAATTCAGGGCTATGCCGTGTAGATGATGGCCTAACAGGAGGCTTTAAAATGTTCTTTCTAGTTTCCTTCGTTTGGGAGAAAAATGCAAAGGTACAAGACAGCTTTTCCTTGCCAATATCTCTCTTTTGCAAAGAGCTACGCATTGGAAAATTCAGGGCTATACCGTGTAGATGAAGCACTAACAGGAGGCTTTAAAATTTTCATTCTAGTGTCCTTCATTTGGGAGAAAAATCCATTGGTACAAGACAGCTTTTCCTTGCCAATATCTCTCTTTTGCACAAAGCTGCGCATTGGAAAATTCAGGGCTATGCCGTGTAGATGATGGCCTAACAGGATGCTTTAAAATTTTCTTTGTAGTGTCCTTCGTTTGGGAGAAAAATGCAAAGGTACAAGACAGCTTTTCCTTGCCAATATCTCTCTTTTGCAAAGAGCTGCGCATTGGAAAATTCAGGGCTATGACGTGTAGATGATGGCCTAACTGGAGGCTTTAAAATTTTCTTTCTAGTGTCCTTCGTTTGGGAGAAAAATGCAAAGGTACAATACAGCTTTTCCTTGCCAATATCTCTCTTTTGCAAAGAGCTGCGCATTGGAAAATTCAGGGCTATGCCGTGTAGATGATGGCCTAACAGGAGGCTTTAAAATTTTCTTTCTAGTGTCCTTCGTTTGGGAGAAAAATGCAAAGGTACAAGACAGCTTTTCCTTGCCAATATCTCTCTTTTGCAAAGAGCTGCGCATTGGAAAATTCAGGGCTATGCCGTGTAGATGATGGCCTAACAGGAGGCTTTAAAATTTTCATTCTAGTGTCCTTCGTTTGGGAGAAAAATCCAATGGTACAAGACAGTTTTTCCTTGCCAATATCTCTCTTTTACAAAGAGCTGCGCATTGGAAAATTCAGGGCTATGCCGTGTAGATGATGGCCTAACAGGAGGCTTTAAAATTTTCTTTCTAGTTTCCTTCGTTTGGGAGAAAAATGCAAAGGTACAAGACAGCTTTTCCTTGCCAATATCTCTCTTTTGCAAAGAGCTGCGCATTGGAAAATTCAGGGCTATGCCGTGTAGATGATGGCCTAAGAGGAGGCTTTAAAATTTTATTTCTAGTGTCCTTCGTTTGGGAGAAAAATGCAAAGGTACAAGACAGCTTTTCCTTGCCAATATCTCTCTTTTGCAAAGAGCTGCGCATTGGAAAATTCAGGGCTATGCCGTGTAGATGATGGCCTAACAGGAGGCTTTAAAATTTTCTTTCTAGTGTCCTTCGTTTGGGAGAAAAATGCAAAGGTACAAGACAGCATTTCCTTGCCAATATCTCTCTTTTGCAAAGAGCTGCGCATTGGAAAATTCAGGGCTATGCCGTGTAGATGATGGCCTAACAGGAGGCTTTAAAATTTTCTTTCTAGTGTCCTTCGTTTGGGAGAAAAATGCAAAGGTACAAGACAACTTTTCCTTGCCAATATCTCTCTTTTGCAAAGAGCTGCGCATTGGAAAATTCAGGGCTATGCCGTGTAGATGATGGCCTAACAGGAGGCTTTAAAATTTTATTTCTAGTGTCCTTCGTTTGGGAGAAAAATGCAAAGGTACAAGACAGCTTTTCCTTGCCAATATCTCTCTTTTGCAAAGAGCTACGCATTGGAAAATTCAGGGCTATACCGTGTAGATGAAGCACTAACAGGAGGCTTTAAAATTTTCATTCTAGTGTCCTTCGTTTGGGAGAAAAATCCAATGGTACAAGACAGCTTTTCCTTGCCAATATCTCTCTTTTGCAAAGAGCTGCGCATTGGAAAATTCAGGGCTATGCCGTGTAGATGATGGCCTAACAGGAGGCTTTAAAATTTTCTTTCTAGTGTCCTTCGTTTGGGTGAAAAATGCAAAGGTACAAGACAGCTTTTCCTTGCCAATATCTCTCTTTTGCAAAGAGCTGCGCATTGGAAAATTCAGGGCTATGCCGTGTAGATGATGGCCTAACAGGAGGTTTTAAAATTTTCTTTCTAGTGTCCTTCGTTTGGGAGAAAAATGCAAAGGTACAAGACAGCTTTTCCTTGCCAATATCTCTCTTTTTCAAAGAGCTGCGCATTGGAAAATTCAGGGCTATGCCGTGTAGATGATGGCCTAACAGGAGGCTTTAAAATTTTCTTTCTAGTGTCCTTCGTTTGGGAGAAAAACGCAAAGGTACAAGACAGCTTTTCCTTGCCAATATCTCTCTTTTGCAAAGAGCTGCGCATTGGAAAATTCAGGGCTATGCCGTGTAGATGATGGCCTAACAGGAGGCTTTACAATTTTATTTCTAGTGTCCTTCGTTTGGGAGAAAATGCAAAGGTACAAGACAGCTTTTCCTTGCCAATATCTCTCTTTTGCAAAGAGCTACGCATTGGAAAATTCAGGGCTATACCATGTAGATGAAGCACTAACAGGAGGCTTTAAAATTTTCATTCTAGTGTCCTTCGTTTGGGAGAAAAATCCAATGGTACAAGACAGTTTTTCCTTGCCAATATCTCTCTTTTTCAAAGAGCTGCGCATTGGAAAATTCAGGGCTATGCCGTGTAGATGATGGCCTAACAGGAGGCTTTAAAATTTTCATTTTAGTTTCCTTCGTTTGGGAGAAAAATGCAAAGGTACAAGACAGCTTTTCCTTGCCAATATCTCTCTTTTGCAAAGAGCTGCGCATTGGAAAATTCAGGGCTATGCCGTGTAGATGATGGCCTAACAGGAGGCTTTAAAATTTTATTTCTAGTGTCCTTCGTTTGGGAGAAAAATGCAAAGGTACAAGACAGCTTTTCCTTGCCAATATCTCTCTTTTGCAAAGAGCTGCGCATTGGAAAATTCAGGGCTATGCCGTGTAGATGATGGCCTAACAGGAGGCTTTAAAATTTTCTTTCTAGTGTCCTTCGTTTGGGAGAAAAATGCAAAGGTACAAGACAGCTTTTCCTTGCCAATATCTCTCTTTTGCAAAGAGCTGCGCATTGGAAAATTCAGGGCTATGCCGTGTAGATGATGGCCTAACAGGAGGCTTTAAAATGTTATTTCTAGTGTCCTTCGTTTGGGAGAAAAATGCAAAGGTACAAGACAGCTTTTCCTTGCCAATATCTCTCTTTTGCAAAGAGCTACGCATTGGAAAATTCAGGGCTATACCGTGTAGATGAAGCACTAACAGGAGGCTTTAAAATTTTCATTCTAGTGTCCTTCATTTGGGAGAAAAATCCATTGGTACAAGACAGCTTTTCCTTGCCAATATCTCTCTTTTGCACAAAGCTGCGCATTGGAAAATTCAGGGCTATGCCGTGTAGATGATGGCCTAACAGGAGGCTTTAAAATTTTCTTTGTAGTGTCCTTCGTTTGGGAGAAAAATGCATAGGTACAAGACAGCTTTTCCTTGCCAATATCTCTCTTTTGCAAAGAGCTGCGCATTGGAAAATTCAGGGCTATGCCGTGTAGATGATGGCCTAACAGGAGGCTTTAAAATTTTCTTTCTAGTGTCCTTCGTTTGGGAGAAAAATGCAAAGGTACAAGACAGCTTATCCTTGCCAATATCTCTCTTTTGCAAAGAGCTGCGCATTGGAAAATTCAGGGCTATGCCGTGTAGATGATGGCCTAACAGGAGGCTTTAAAATTTTCTTTCTAGTGTCCTTCGTTTGGGAGAAAAATGCAAAGGTACAAGACAGCTTTTCCTTGCCAATATCTCTCTTTTGCAAAGAGCTGCGCATTGGAAAATTCAGGGCTATGCCGTGTAGATGATGGCCTAACAGGAGGCTTTAAAATTTTCTTTCTAGTGTCCTTCGTTTGGGAGAAAAATGCAAAGGTACAAGACAGCTTATCCTTGCCAATATCTCTCTTTTGCAAAGAGCTGCGCATTGGAAAATTCAGGGCTATGCCGTGTAGATGATGGCCTAACAGGAGGCTTTAAAAAAAAATTTCTAGTGTCCTTCGTTTGGGAGAAAAATGCAAAGGTACAAGACAGCTTTTCCTTGCCAATATCTCTCTTTTGCAAAGAGCTGCGCATTGGAAAATTCAGGGCTATGCCGTGTAGATGATGGCCTAACAGGAGGCTTTAAAATTTTCTTTCTAGTGTCCTTCGTTTGGGAGAAAAATGCAAAGGTACAAGACAGCTTTTCCTTGCCAATATCTCTCTTTTGCAAAGAGCTGCGCATTGGAAAATTATGGGCTATGCCGTGTAGATGATGGCCTAACAGGAGGCTTTAAAATTTTCTTTCTAGTGTCCTTCGTTTGGGAGAAAAATGCAAAGGTACATGACAGCTTTTCCTTGCCAATATCTCTCTTTTGCAAAGAGCTGCGCATTGGAAAATTCAGGGCTATGCCGTGTAGATGATGGCCTAACAGGAGGCTTTAAAATTTTCTTTCTAGTGTCCTTCGTTTGGGAGAAAAATGCAAAGGTACAAGACAGTTTTTCCTTGCCAATATCTCTCTTTTGCAAAGAGCTGCGCATTGGAAAATTCAGGGCTATGCCGTGTAGATGATGGCCTAACAGGAGGCTTTAAAATTTTCTTTCTAGTGTCCTTCGTTTGGGAGAAAAATGCAAAGGTACAAGACAGCTTTTCCTTGCCAATATCTCTCTTTTGCAAAGAGCTGCGCATTGGAAAATTCAGGGCTATGCCGTGTAGATGATGGCCTAACAGGAGGCTTTAAAATTTTCTTTCTAGTGTCCTTCGTTTGGGAGAAAAATGCAAAGGTACAAGACAGCTTATCCTTGCCAATATCTCTCTTTTGCAATGAGCTGCGCATTGGAAAATTCAGGGCTATGCCGTGTAGATGATGGCCTAACAGGAGGCTTTAAAAAAAAATTCTAGTGTCCTTCGTTTGGGAGAAAAATGCAAAGGTACAAGACAGCTTTTCCTTGCCAATATCTCTCTTTTGCAAAGAGCTGCGCATTGGAAAATTCAGGGCTATGCCGTGTAGATGATGGCCTAACAGGAGGCTTTAAAATTTTCTTTCTAGTGTCCTTCGTTTGGGAGAAAAATGCAAAGGTACAAGACAGCTTTTCCTTGCCAATATCTCTCTTTTGCAAAGAGCTGCGCATTGGAAAATTCAGGGCTATGCCGTGTAGATGATGGCCTAACAGGAGGCTTTAAAATTTTCTTTCTAGTGTCCTTCGTTTGGGAGAAAAACGCAAAGGTACAAGACAGCTTTTCCTTGCCAATATCTCTCTTTTGCAAAGAGCTGCGCATTGGAAAATTCAGGGCTATGCCGTGTAGATGATGGCCTAACAGGAGGCTTTACAATTTTATTTCTAGTGTCCTTCGTTTGGGAGAAAAATGCAAAGGTACAAGACAGCTTTTCATTGCCAATATCTCTCTTTTGCAAATAGCTACGCATTGGAAAATTCAGGGCTATACCATGTAGATGAAGCACTAACAGGAGGCTTTAAAATTTTCATTCTAGTGTCCTTCGTTTGGGAGAAAAATCCAATGGTACAAGACAGTTTTTCCTTGCCAATATCTCTCTTTTACAAAGAGCTGCGCATTGGAAAATTCAGGGCTATGCCGTGTAGATGATGGCCTAACAGGAGGCTTTAAAATTTTCTTTGTAGTGTCCTTCGTTTGGGAGAAAAATGCAAAGGTACAAGACAGCTTTTCCTTGCCAATATCTCTCTTTTGCAAAGAGCTACGCATTGGAAAATTCAGGGCTATACCGTGTAGATGAAGCACTAACAGGAGGCTTTAAAATTTTCATTCTAGTGTCCTTCATTTGGGAGAAAAATCCATTGGTACAAGACAGCTTTTCCTTGCCAATATCTCTCTTTTGCACAAAGCTGCGCATTGGAAAATTCAGGGCTATACCGTGTAGATGATGGCCTAACAGGAGGCTTTAAAATTTTCTTTGTAGTGTCCTTCGTTTGGGAGAAAAATGCAAAGGTACAAGACAGCTTTTCCTTGCCAATATCTCTCTTTTGCAAAGAGCTGCGCATTGGAAAATTCAGGGCTATGCCGTGTAGATGATGGCCTAACTGGAGGCTTTAAAATTTTCTTTCTAGTGTCCTTCGTTTGGGAGAAAAATGCAAAGGTACAAGACAGCTTTTCCTTGCCAATATCTCTCTTTTGCAAAGAGCTGCGCATTGGAAAATTCAGGGCTATGCCGTGTAGATGATGGCCTAACAGGAGGCTTTAAAATGTTATTTCTAGTGTCCTTCATTTGGGAGAAAAATCCATTGGTACAAGACAGCTTTTCCTTGCCAATATCTCTCTTTTGCAAAGAGCTGCGCATTGGAAAATTCAGGGCTATGCCGTGTAGATGATGGCCTAACAGGAGGCTTTAAAATTTTCTTTCTAGTGTCCTTCGTTTGGGAGAAAAATGCAAAGGTACAAGACAGCTTTTCCTTGCCAATATCTCTCTTTTGAAAGAGCTGCGCATTGGAAAATTCAGGGCTATGCCGTGTAGATGATGGCCTAACAGGAGGTTTTAAAATTTTCTTTCTAGTGTCCTTCGTTTGGGAGAAAAATGCAAAGGTACAAGACAGCTTTTCCTTGCCAATATCTCTCTTTTGCAAAGAGCTGCGCATTGGAAAATTCAGGGCTATGCCGTGTAGATGAAGCACTAACAGGAGGCTTTAAAATTTTCATTCTAGTGTCCTTCGTTTGGGAGAAAAATCCAATGGTACAAGACAGCTTTTCCTTGCCAATATCTCTCTTTTGCAAAGAGCTACGCATTGGAAAATTCAGGGCTATGCCGTGTAGATGATGGCCTAACAGGAGGCTTTAAAATTTTCTTTCTAGTGTCCTTCGTTTGGGAGAAAAACGCAAAGGTACAAGACAGCTTTTCCTTGCCAATATCTCTCTTTTGCAAAGAGCTGCGCATTGGAAAATTCAGGGCTATGCCGTGTAGATGATGGCCTAACAGGAGGCTTTACAATTTTATTTCTAGTGTCCTTCGTTTGGGAGAATAATGCAAAGGTACAAGACAGCTTTTCCTTGCCAATATCTCTCTTTTGCAAAGAGCTACGCATTGGAAAATTCAGGGCTATACCATGTAGATGAAGCACTAACAGGAAGCTTTAAAATTTTCATTCTAGTGTCCTTCGTTTGGGAGAAAAATCCAATGGTACAAGACAGTTTTTCCTTGCCAATATCTCTCTTTTACAAAGAGCTGCGCATTGGAAAATTCAGGGCTATGCCGTGTAGATGATGGCCTAACAGGAGGCTTTAAAATTTTCTTTCTAGTGTCCTTCGTTTGGGAGAAAAATGCAAAGGTACAAGACAGCTTTTCCTTGCCAATATCTCTCTTTTGCAAAGAGCTGCGCATTGGAAAATTCAGGGCTATGCCGTGTAGATGATGGCCTAACAGGAGGCTTTAAAATGTTATTTCTAGTGTCCTTCATTTGGGAGAAAAATCCATTGGTACAAGACAGCTTTTCCTTGCCAATATCTCTCTTTTGCACAAAGCTGCGCATTGGAAAATTCAGGGCTATGCCGTGTAGATGATGGCCTAACAGGAGGCTTTAAAATTTTCTTTGTAGTGTCCTTCGTTTGGGAGAAAAATGCATAGGTACAAGACAGCTTTTCCTTGCCAATATCTCTCTTTTGCAAAGAGCTGCGCATTGGAAAATTCAGGGCTATGCCGTGTAGATGATGGCCTAACTGGAGGCTTTAAAATTTTCTTTCTAGTGTCCTTCGTTTGGGAGAAAAATGCAAAGGTACAAGACAGCTTTTCCTTGCCAATATCTCTCTTTTGCAAAGAGCTGCGCATTGGAAAATTCAGGGCTATGCCGTGTAGATGATGGCCTAACAGGAGGCTTTAAAATTTTCTTTCTAGTATCCTTCGTTTGGGAGAAAAATGCAAAGGTACAAGACAGCTTTTCCTTGCCAATATCTCTCTTTTGCAAAGAGCTACGCATTGGAAAATTCAGGGCTATACCGTGTAGATGAAGCACTAACAGGAGGCTTTAAAATTTTCATTCTAGTGTCCTTCATTTGGGAGAAAAATCCATTGGTACAAGACAGCTTTTCCTTGCCAATATCTCTCTTTTGCACAAAGCTGCGCATTGGAAAATTCAGGGCTATGCCGTGTAGATGATGGCCTAACAGGAGGCTTTAAAATTTTCTTTCTAGTGTCCTTCGTTTGGGAGAAAAACGCAAAGGTACAAGACAGCTTTTCCTTGCCAATATCTCTCTTTTGCAAAGAGCTGCGCATTGGAAAATTCAGGGCTATGCCGTGTAGATGATGGCCTAACAGGAGGCTTTACAATTTTATTTCTAGTGTCCTTCGTTTGGGAGAATAATGCAAAGGTACAAGACAGCTTTTCCTTGCCAATATCTCTCTTTTGCAAAGAGCTACGCATTGGAAAATTCAGGGCTATACCATGTAGATGAAGCACTAACAGGAGGCTTTAAAATTTTCATTCTAGTGTCCTTCGTTTGGGAGAAAAATCCAATGGTACAAGACAGTTTTTCCTTGCCAATATCTCTCTTTTACAAAGAGCTGCGCATTGGAAAATTCAGGGCTATGCCGTGTAGATGATGGCCTAACAGGAGGCTTTAAAATTTTCTTTCTAGTGTCCTTCGTTTGGGAGAAAAATGCAAAGGTACAAGACAGCTTTTCCTTGCCAATATCTCTCTTTTGCAAAGAGCTGCGCATTGGAAAATTCAGGGCTATGCCGTGTAGATGATGGCCTAACAGGAGGCTTTAAAATGTTATTTCTAGTGTCCTTCATTTGGGAGAAAAATCCATTGGTACAAGACAGCTTTTCCTTGCCAATATCTCTCTTTTGCACAAAGCTGCGCATTGGAAAATTCAGGGCTATGCCGTGTAGATGATGGCCTAACAGGAGGCTTTAAAATTTTCTTTGTAGTGTCCTTCGTTTGGGAGAAAAATGCATAGGTACAAGACAGCTTTTCCTTGCCAATATCTCTCTTTTGCAAAGAGCTGCGCATTGGAAAATTCAGGGCTATGCCGTGTAGATGATGGCCTAACTGGAGGCTTTAAAATTTTCTTTCTAGTGTCCTTCGTTTGGGAGAAAAATGCAAAGGTACAAGACAGCTTTTCCTTGCCAATATCTCTCTTTTGCAAAGAGCTGCGCATTGGAAAATTCAGGGCTATGCCGTGTAGATGATGGCCTAACAGGAGGCTTTAAAATTTTCTTTCTAGTATCCTTCGTTTGGGAGAAAAATGCAAAGGTACAAGACAGCTTTTCCTTGCCAATATCTCTCTTTTGCAAAGAGCTACGCATTGGAAAATTCAGGGCTATACCGTGTAGATGAAGCACTAACAGGAGGCTTTAAAATTTTCATTCTAGTGTCCTTCATTTGGGAGAAAAATCCATTGGTACAAGACAGCTTTTCCTTGCCAATATCTCTCTTTTGCACAAAGCTGCGCATTGGAAAATTCAGGGCTATGCCGTGTAGATGATGGCCTAACAGGAGGCTTTAAAATTTTCTTTGTAGTGTCCTTCGTTTGGGAGAAAAATGCAAAGGTACAAGACAGCTTTTCCTTGCCAATATCTCTCTTTTGCAAAGAGCTGCGCATTGGAAAATTAAGGGCTATGTCGTGTAGATGATGGCCTAACTGGAGGCTTTAAAATTTTATTTCTAGTGTCCTTCGTTTGGGAGAAAAATGCAAAGGTACAAGACAGCTTTTCTTTGCCAATATCTCCCTTTTGCAAAGAGCTGCGCATTGGAAAATTCAGGGCTATGCCGTGTAGATGATGGCCTAACAGGAGGCTTTAAAATTTTCTTTCTAGTGTCCTTCGTTTGGGAGAAAAACGCAAAGGTACAAGACAGCTTTTCCTTGCCAATATCTCTCTTTTGCAAAGAGCTGCGCATTGGAAAATTCTGGGCTATGCCGTGTAGATGATGGCCTAACAGGAGGCTTTAAAATTTTCTTTCTAGTGTCCTTCGTTTGGGAGAAAAATGCAAAGGTACAAGACAGCTTTTCCTTGCCAATATCTCTCTTTTGCAAAGAGCTACGCATTGGAAAATTGAGGGCTATACCATGTAGATGAAGCACTAACAGGAGGCTTTAAAATTTTCATTCTAGTGTCCTTCGTTTTGGAGAAAAATCCAATGGTACAAGACAGTTTTTCCTTGCCAATATCTCTCTTTTACAAAGAGCTGCGCATTGGAAAATTCAGGGCTATGCCGTGTAGATGATGGCCTAACAGGAGGCTTTAAAATGTTCTTTCTAGTTTCCTTCGTTTGGGAGAAAAATGCAAAGGTACAAGACAGCTTTTCCTTGCCAATATCTCTCTTTTGCAAAGAGCTACGCATTGGAAAATTCAGGGCTATACCGTGTAGATGAAGCACTAACAGGAGGCTTTAAAATTTTCATTCTAGTGTCCTTCATTTGGGAGAAAAATCCATTGGTACAAGACAGCTTTTCCTTGCCAATATCTCTCTTTTGCACAAAGCTGCGCATTGGAAAATTCAGGGCTATGCCGTGTAGATGATGGCCTAACAGGAGGCTTTAAAATTTTCTTTGTAGTGTCCTTCGTTTGGGAGAAAAATGCAAAGGTACAAGACAGCTTTTCCTTGCCAATATCTCTCTTTTGCAAAGAGCTGCGCATTGGAAAATTCAGGGCTATGACGTGTAGATGATGGCCTAACTGGAGGCTTTAAAATTTTCTTTCTAGTGTCCTTCGTTTGGGAGAAAAATGCAAAGGTACAATACAGCTTTTCCTTGCCAATATCTCTCTTTTGCAAAGAGCTGCGCATTGGAAAATTCAGGGCTATGCCGTGTAGATGATGGCCTAACAGGAGGCTTTAAAATTTTCTTTCTAGTGTCCTTCGTTTGGGAGAAAAATGCAAAGGTACAAGACAGCTTTTCCTTGCCAATATCTCTCTTTTGCAAAGAGCTGCGCATTGGAAAATTCAGGGCTATGCCGTGTAGATGATGGCCTAACAGGAGGCTTTAAAATTTTCATTCTAGTGTCCTTCGTTTGGGAGAAAAATCCAATGGTACAAGACAGTTTTTCCTTGCCAATATCTCTCTTTTACAAAGAGCTGCGCATTGGAAAATTCAGGGCTATGCCGTGTAGATGATGGCCTAACAGGAGGCTTTAAAATTTTCTTTCTAGTTTCCTTCGTTTGGGAGAAAAATGCAAAGGTACAAGACAGCTTTTCCTTGCCAATATCTCTCTTTTGCAAAGAGCTGCGCATTGGAAAATTCAGGGCTATGCCGTGTAGATGATGGCCTAAGAGGAGGCTTTAAAATTTTATTTCTAGTGTCCTTCGTTTGGGAGAAAAATGCAAAGGTACAAGACAACTTTTCCTTGCCAATATCTCTCTTTTGCAAAGAGCTGCGCATTGGAAAATTCAGGGCTATGCCGTGTAGATGATGGCCTAACAGGAGGCTTTAAAATTTTCTTTCTAGTGTCCTTCGTTTGGGAGAAAAATGCAAAGGTACAAGACAGCATTTCCTTGCCAATATCTCTCTTTTGCAAAGAGCTGCGCATTGGAAAATTCAGGGCTATGCCGTGTAGATGATGGCCTAACAGGAGGCTTTAAAATTTTCTTTCTAGTGTCCTTCGTTTGGGAGAAAAATGCAAAGGTACAAGACAACTTTTCCTTGCCAATATCTCTCTTTTGCAAAGAGCTGCGCATTGGAAAATTCAGGGCTATGCCGTGTAGATGATGGCCTAACAGGAGGCTTTAAAATTTTATTTCTAGTGTCCTTCGTTTGGGAGAAAAATGCAAAGGTACAAGACAGCTTTTCCTTGCCAATATCTCTCTTTTGCAAAGAGCTACGCATTGGAAAATTCAGGGCTATACCGTGTAGATGAAGCACTAACAGGAGGCTTTAAAATTTTCATTCTAGTGTCCTTCGTTTGGGAGAAAAATCCAATGGTACAAGACAGCTTTTCCTTGCCAATATCTCTCTTTTGCAAAGAGCTGCGCATTGGAAAATTCAGGGCTATGCCGTGTAGATGATGGCCTAACTGGAGGCTTTAAAATTTTCTTTCTAGTGTCCTTCGTTTGGGTGAAAAATGCAAAGGTACAAGACAGCTTTTCCTTGCCAATATCTCTCTTTTGCAAAGAGCTGCGCATTGGAAAATTCAGGGCTATGCCGTGTAGATGATGGCCTAACAGGAGGTTTTAAAATTTTCTTTCTAGTGTCCTTCGTTTGGGAGAAAAATGCAAAGGTACAAGACAGCTTTTCCTTGCCAATATCTCTCTTTTTCAAAGAGCTGCGCATTGGAAAATTCAGGGCTATGCCGTGTAGATGATGGCCTAACAGGAGGCTTTAAAATTTTCTTTCTAGTGTCCTTCGTTTGGGAGAAAAACGCAAAGGTACAAGACAGCTTTTCCTTGCCAATATCTCTCTTTTGCAAAGAGCTGCGCATTGGAAAATTCAGGGCTATGCCGTGTAGATGATGGCCTAACAGGAGGCTTTACAATTTTATTTCTAGTGTCCTTCGTTTGGGAGAAAATGCAAAGGTACAAGACAGCTTTTCCTTGCCAATATCTCTCTTTTGCAAAGAGCTACGCATTGGAAAATTCAGGGCTATACCATGTAGATGAAGCACTAACAGGAGGCTTTAAAATTTTCATTCTAGTGTCCTTCGTTTGGGAGAAAAACGCAAAGGTACAAGACAGCTTTTCCTTGCCAATATCTCTCTTTTGCAAAGAGCTGCGCATTGGAAAATTCAGGGCTATGCCGTGTAGATGATGGCCTAACAGGAGGCTTTACAATTTTATTTCTAGTGTCCTTCGTTTGGGAGAAAATGCAAAGGTACAAGACAGCTTTTCCTTGCCAATATCTCTCTTTTGCAAAGAGCTACGCATTGGAAAATTCAGGGCTATACCATGTAGATGAAGCACTAACAGGAGGCTTTAAAATTTTCATTCTAGTGTCCTTCGTTTGGGAGAAAAATCCAATGGTACAAGACAGTTTTTCCTTGCCAATATCTCTCTTTTACAAAGAGCTGCGCATTGGAAAATTCAGGGCTATGCCGTGTAGATGATGGCCTAACAGGAGGCTTTAAAATTTTCATTTTAGTTTCCTTCGTTTGGGAGAAAAATGCAAAGGTACAAGACAGCTTTTCCTTGCCAATATCTCTCTTTTGCAAAGAGCTGCGCATTGGAAAATTCAGGGCTATGCCGTGTAGATGATGGCCTAACAGGAGGCTTTAAAATTTTATTTCTAGTGTCCTTCGTTTGGGAGAAAAATGCAAAGGTACAAGACAGCTTTTCCTTGCCAATATCTCTCTTTTGCAAAGAGCTGCGCATTGGAAAATTCAGGGCTATGCCGTGTAGATGATGGCCTAACTGGAGGCTTAAAAATTTTCTTTCTAGTGTCCTTCGTTTGGGAGAAAAATGCAAAGATACAAGACAGCTTTTCCTTGCCAATATCTCTCTTTTGCAAAGAGCTGCGCATTGGAAAATTCAGGGCTATGCCGTGTAGATGATGGCCTAACAGGAGGCTTTAAAATTTTCTTTCTAGTGTCCTTCGTTTGGGAGAAAAATGCAAAGGTACAAGACAGCTTTTCCTTGCCAATATCTCTCTTTTGCAAAGAGCTGCGCATTGGAAAATTCAGGGCTATGCCGTGTAGATGATGGCCTAACAGGGGGGCAGATGTATTAACCTGGAGAAGGCATAAGGAAGTGATAAACCAGTGATATGTGCAAGGTGATAAAGGCACCAGCCAATCAGATCCTAACTGTTAATTTACATATTGGAGCTGATTGGCTGGTGCCTTTATCACCTTGCACATATCACTGGTTTATCACTTCCTTATGCCTCCTCCAGGTTAATACATCTGCCCCAGGAGGCTTTAAATTTTTCTTTCTAGTGTCCTTCGTTTGGGAGAAAAATGCAAAGGTACAAGACAGCTTTTCCTTGCCAATATCTCTCTTTTGCAAAGAGCTGCGCATTGGAAAATTCAGGGCTATGCCGTGTAGATGATGGCCTAAGAGGAGGCTTTAAAATTTTCTTTCTAGTGTCCTTCGTTTGGGAGAAAAATGCAAAGGTACAAGACAGCTTTTCCTTGCCAATATCTCTCTTTTGCAAAGAGCTACGCATTGGAAAATTCAGGGCTATACCGTGTAGATAAAGCACTAACAGGAGGCTTTAAAATTTTCATTCTAGTGTCCTTCGTTTGGGAGAAAAATGTAAAGGTACAAGACAGCTTTTCCTTGCCAATATCTCTCTTTTGCAAAGAGCTGCGCATTGGAAAATTCAGGGCTATGCCCTGTAGATGATGGCCTAACAGGAGGCTTTAAAATTTTCTTTCTAGTGTCCTTCGTTTGGGAGAAAAATGCAAAGGTACAAGACAGCTTTTCCTTGCCAATATCTCTCTTTTGCAAAGAGCTGCGCATTGGAAAATTCAGGGCTATGCCGTGTAGATGATGGCCTAACAGAAGGCTTTAAAATTTTCTTTCTAGTGTCCTTCGTTTGGGAGAAAAATGCAAAGGTACAAGACAGCTTTTCCTTGCCAATATCTCTCTTTTGCAAAGAGCTGCGCATTGGAAAATTCAGGGCTATGCCGTGTAGATGATGGCCTAACTGGAGGCTTTAAAATGTTCTTTCTAGTGTCCTTCGTTTGGGAGAAAAATGCAAAGGTACAAGACAGCTTTTCCTTGCCAATATCTCTCTTTTGCAAAGAGCTGCGCATTGGAAATTTCAGGGCTATGCCGTGTAGATGATGGCCTAACAGGAGGCTTTAAAATTTTCTTTCTAGTGTCCTTCGTTTGGGAGAAAAATGCAAAGGTACAAGACAGCTTTTCCTTGCCAATATCTCTCTTTTGCAAAGAGCTGCGCATTGGAAAATTCAGGGCTATGCCGTGTAGATGATGGCCTAACAGGAGGTTTTAAAATTTTCTTTCTAGTGTCCTTCGTTTGGGAGAAAAATGCAAAGGTACAAGACAGCTTTTCCTTGCCAATATCTCTCTTTTTCAAAGAGCTGCGCATTGGAAAATTCAGGGCTATGCCGTGTAGATGATGGCCTAACAGGAGGCTTTAAAATTTTCTTTCTAGTGTCCTTCGTTTGGGAGAAAAACGCAAAGGTACAAGACAGCTTTTCCTTGCCAATATCTCTCTTTTGCAAAGAGCTGCGCATTGGAAAATTCAGGGCTATGCCGTGTAGATGATGGCCTAACAGGAGGCTTTACAATTTTATTTCTAGTGTCCTTCGTTTGGGAGAAAATGCAAAGGTACAAGACAGCTTTTCCTTGCCAATATCTCTCTTTTGCAAAGAGCTACGCATTGGAAAATTCAGGGCTATACCATGTAGATGAAGCACTAACAGGAGGCTTTAAAATTTTCATTCTAGTGTCCTTCGTTTGGGAGAAAAACGCAAAGGTACAAGACAGCTTTTCCTTGCCAATATCTCTCTTTTGCAAAGAGCTGCGCATTGGAAAATTCAGGGCTATGCCGTGTAGATGATGGCCTAACAGGAGGCTTTACAATTTTATTTCTAGTGTCCTTCGTTTGGGAGAAAATGCAAAGGTACAAGACAGCTTTTCCTTGCCAATATCTCTCTTTTGCAAAGAGCTACGCATTGGAAAATTCAGGGCTATACCATGTAGATGAAGCACTAACAGGAGGCTTTAAAATTTTCATTCTAGTGTCCTTCGTTTGGGAGAAAAATCCAATGGTACAAGACAGTTTTTCCTTGCCAATATCTCTCTTTTACAAAGAGCTGCGCATTGGAAAATTCAGGGCTATGCCGTGTAGATGATGGCCTAACAGGAGGCTTTAAAATTTTCATTTTAGTTTCCTTCGTTTGGGAGAAAAATGCAAAGGTACAAGACAGCTTTTCCTTGCCAATATCTCTCTTTTGCAAAGAGCTGCGCATTGGAAAATTCAGGGCTATGCCGTGTAGATGATGGCCTAACAGGAGGCTTTAAAATTTTATTTCTAGTGTCCTTCGTTTGGGAGAAAAATGCAAAGGTACAAGACAGCTTTTCCTTGCCAATATCTCTCTTTTGCAAAGAGCTGCGCATTGGAAAATTCAGGGCTATGCCGTGTAGATGATGGCCTAACTGGAGGCTTAAAAATTTTCTTTCTAGTGTCCTTCGTTTGGGAGAAAAATGCAAAGATACAAGACAGCTTTTCCTTGCCAATATCTCTCTTTTGCAAAGAGCTGCGCATTGGAAAATTCAGGGCTATGCCGTGTAGATGATGGCCTAACAGGAGGCTTTAAAATTTTCTTTCTAGTGTCCTTCGTTTGGGAGAAAAATGCAAAGGTACAAGACAGCTTTTCCTTGCCAATATCTCTCTTTTGCAAAGAGCTGCGCATTGGAAAATTCAGGGCTATGCCGTGTAGATGATGGCCTAACAGGGGGGCAGATGTATTAACCTGGAGAAGGCATAAGGAAGTGATAAACCAGTGATATGTGCAAGGTGATAAAGGCACCAGCCAATCAGATCCTAACTGTTAATTTACATATTGGAGCTGATTGGCTGGTGCCTTTATCACCTTGCACATATCACTGGTTTATCACTTCCTTATGCCTCCTCCAGGTTAATACATCTGCCCCAGGAGGCTTTAAATTTTTCTTTCTAGTGTCCTTCGTTTGGGAGAAAAATGCAAAGGTACAAGACAGCTTTTCCTTGCCAATATCTCTCTTTTGCAAAGAGCTGCGCATTGGAAAATTCAGGGCTATGCCGTGTAGATGATGGCCTAAGAGGAGGCTTTAAAATTTTCTTTCTAGTGTCCTTCGTTTGGGAGAAAAATGCAAAGGTACAAGACAGCTTTTCCTTGCCAATATCTCTCTTTTGCAAAGAGCTACGCATTGGAAAATTCAGGGCTATACCGTGTAGATAAAGCACTAACAGGAGGCTTTAAAATTTTCATTCTAGTGTCCTTCGTTTGGGAGAAAAATGTAAAGGTACAAGACAGCTTTTCCTTGCCAATATCTCTCTTTTGCAAAGAGCTGCGCATTGGAAAATTCAGGGCTATGCCCTGTAGATGATGGCCTAACAGGAGGCTTTAAAATTTTCTTTCTAGTGTCCTTCGTTTGGGAGAAAAATCCAATGGTACAAGACAGCTTTTCCTTGCCAATATCTCTCTTTTGCAAAGAGCTGCGCATTGGAAAATTCAGGGCTATGCCGTGTAGATGATGGCCTAAGAGGAGGCTTTAAAATTTTCTTTCTAGTGTCCTTCGTTTGGGAGAAAAATGCAAAGGTACAAGACAGCTTTTCCTTGCCAATATCTCTCTTTTGCAAAGAGCTACGCATTGGAAAATTCAGGGCTATACCGTGTAGATAAAGCACTAACAGGAGGCTTTAAAATTTTCATTCTAGTGTCCTTCGTTTGGGAGAAAAATGTAAAGGTACAAGACAGCTTTTCCTTGCCAATATCTCTCTTTTGCAAAGAGCTGCGCATTGGAAAATTCAGGGCTATGCCCTGTAGATGATGGCCTAACAGGAGGCTTTAAAATTTTCTTTCTAGTGTCCTTCGTTTGGGAGAAAAATGCAAAGGTACAAGACAGCTTTTCCTTGCCAATATCTCTCTTTTGCAAAGAGCTGCGCATTGGAAAATTCAGGGCTATGCCGTGTAGATGATGGCCTAACAGAAGGCTTTAAAATTTTCTTTCTAGTGTCCTTCGTTTGGGAGAAAAATGCAAAGGTACAAGACAGCTTTTCCTTGCCAATATCTCTCTTTTGCAAAGAGCTGCGCATTGGAAAATTCAGGGCTATGCCGTGTAGATGATGGCCTAACTGGAGGCTTTAAAATGTTCTTTCTAGTGTCCTTCGTTTGGGAGAAAAATGCAAAGGTACAAGACAGCTTTTCCTTGCCAATATCTCTCTTTTGCAAAGAGCTGCGCATTGGAAATTTCAGGGCTATGCCGTGTAGATGATGGCCTAACAGGAGGCTTTAAAATTTTCTTTCTAGTGTCCTTCGTTTGGGAGAAAAATGCAAAGGTACAAGACAGCTTTTCCTTGCCAATATCTCTCTTTTGCAAAGAGCTGCGCATTGGAAAATTCAGGGCTATGCCGTGTAGATGATGGCCTAACAGGAGGTTTTAAAATTTTCTTTCTAGTGTCCTTCGTTTGGGAGAAAAATGCAAAGGTACAAGACAGCTTTTCCTTGCCAATATCTCTCTTTTTCAAAGAGCTGCGCATTGGAAAATTCAGGGCTATGCCGTGTAGATGATGGCCTAACAGGAGGCTTTAAAATTTTCTTTCTAGTGTCCTTCGTTTGGGAGAAAAACGCAAAGGTACAAGACAGCTTTTCCTTGCCAATATCTCTCTTTTGCAAAGAGCTGCGCATTGGAAAATTCAGGGCTATGCCGTGTAGATGATGGCCTAACAGGAGGCTTTACAATTTTATTTCTAGTGTCCTTCGTTTGGGAGAAAATGCAAAGGTACAAGACAGCTTTTCCTTGCCAATATCTCTCTTTTGCAAAGAGCTACGCATTGGAAAATTCAGGGCTATACCATGTAGATGAAGCACTAACAGGAGGCTTTAAAATTTTCATTCTAGTGTCCTTCGTTTGGGAGAAAAACGCAAAGGTACAAGACAGCTTTTCCTTGCCAATATCTCTCTTTTGCAAAGAGCTGCGCATTGGAAAATTCAGGGCTATGCCGTGTAGATGATGGCCTAACAGGAGGCTTTACAATTTTATTTCTAGTGTCCTTCGTTTGGGAGAAAATGCAAAGGTACAAGACAGCTTTTCCTTGCCAATATCTCTCTTTTGCAAAGAGCTACGCATTGGAAAATTCAGGGCTATACCATGTAGATGAAGCACTAACAGGAGGCTTTAAAATTTTCATTCTAGTGTCCTTCGTTTGGGAGAAAAATCCAATGGTACAAGACAGTTTTTCCTTGCCAATATCTCTCTTTTACAAAGAGCTGCGCATTGGAAAATTCAGGGCTATGCCGTGTAGATGATGGCCTAACAGGAGGCTTTAAAATTTTCATTTTAGTTTCCTTCGTTTGGGAGAAAAATGCAAAGGTACAAGACAGCTTTTCCTTGCCAATATCTCTCTTTTGCAAAGAGCTGCGCATTGGAAAATTCAGGGCTATGCCGTGTAGATGATGGCCTAACAGGAGGCTTTAAAATTTTATTTCTAGTGTCCTTCGTTTGGGAGAAAAATGCAAAGGTACAAGACAGCTTTTCCTTGCCAATATCTCTCTTTTGCAAAGAGCTGCGCATTGGAAAATTCAGGGCTATGCCGTGTAGATGATGGCCTAACTGGAGGCTTAAAAATTTTCTTTCTAGTGTCCTTCGTTTGGGAGAAAAATGCAAAGATACAAGACAGCTTTTCCTTGCCAATATCTCTCTTTTGCAAAGAGCTGCGCATTGGAAAATTCAGGGCTATGCCGTGTAGATGATGGCCTAACAGGAGGCTTTAAAATTTTCTTTCTAGTGTCCTTCGTTTGGGAGAAAAATGCAAAGGTACAAGACAGCTTTTCCTTGCCAATATCTCTCTTTTGCAAAGAGCTGCGCATTGGAAAATTCAGGGCTATGCCGTGTAGATGATGGCCTAACAGGGGGGCAGATGTATTAACCTGGAGAAGGCATAAGGAAGTGATAAACCAGTGATATGTGCAAGGTGATAAAGGCACCAGCCAATCAGATCCTAACTGTTAATTTACATATTGGAGCTGATTGGCTGGTGCCTTTATCACCTTGCACATATCACTGGTTTATCACTTCCTTATGCCTCCTCCAGGTTAATACATCTGCCCCAGGAGGCTTTAAATTTTTCTTTCTAGTGTCCTTCGTTTGGGAGAAAAATGCAAAGGTACAAGACAGCTTTTCCTTGCCAATATCTCTCTTTTGCAAAGAGCTGCGCATTGGAAAATTCAGGGCTATGCCGTGTAGATGATGGCCTAAGAGGAGGCTTTAAAATTTTCTTTCTAGTGTCCTTCGTTTGGGAGAAAAATGCAAAGGTACAAGACAGCTTTTCCTTGCCAATATCTCTCTTTTGCAAAGAGCTACGCATTGGAAAATTCAGGGCTATACCGTGTAGATAAAGCACTAACAGGAGGCTTTAAAATTTTCATTCTAGTGTCCTTCGTTTGGGAGAAAAATGTAAAGGTACAAGACAGCTTTTCCTTGCCAATATCTCTCTTTTGCAAAGAGCTGCGCATTGGAAAATTCAGGGCTATGCCCTGTAGATGATGGCCTAACAGGAGGCTTTAAAATTTTCTTTCTAGTGTCCTTCGTTTGGGAGAAAAATGCAAAGGTACAAGACAGCTTTTCCTTGCCAATATCTCTCTTTTGCAAAGAGCTGCGCATTGGAAAATTCAGGGCTATGCCGTGTAGATGATGGCCTAACAGAAGGCTTTAAAATTTTCTTTCTAGTGTCCTTCGTTTGGGAGAAAAATGCAAAGGTACAAGACAGCTTTTCCTTGCCAATATCTCTCTTTTGCAAAGAGCTGCGCATTGGAAAATTCAGGGCTATGCCGTGTAGATGATGGCCTAACTGGAGGCTTTAAAATGTTCTTTCTAGTGTCCTTCGTTTGGGAGAAAAATGCAAAGGTACAAGACAGCTTTTCCTTGCCAATATCTCTCTTTTGCAAAGAGCTGCGCATTGGAAATTTCAGGGCTATGCCGTGTAGATGATGGCCTAACAGGAGGCTTTAAAATTTTCTTTCTAGTGTCCTTCGTTTGGGAGAAAAATGCAAAGGTACAAGACAGCTTTTCCTTGCCAATATCTCTCTTTTGCAAAGAGCTGCGCATTGGAAAATTCAGGGCTATGCCGTGTAGATGATGGCCTAACAGGAGGCTTTAAAATTTTCATTCTAGTGTCCTTCGTTTGGGAGAAAAATCCAATGGTACAAGACAGCTTTTCCTTGCCAATATCTCTCTTTTGCAAAGAGCTGCGCATTGGAAAATTCAGGGCTATGCCGTGTAGATGATGGCCTAACAGGAGGCTTTAAAATTTTCTTTCTAGTGTCCTTCGTTTGGGAGAAAAATGCAAAGGTACAAGACAGCTTTTCCTTGCCAATATCTCTCTTTTGCAAAGAGCTGCGCATTGGAAAATTCAGGGCTATGCCGTGTAGATGATGGCCTAACAGGAGGTTTTAAAATTTCTTTCTAGTGTCCTTCTTTTGGGAGAAAAATGCAAAGGTACAAGACAGCTTTTCCTTGCCAATATCTCTCTTTTGCAAAGAGCTGCGCATTGGAAAATTCAGGGCTATGCCGTGTAGATGATGGCCTAACAGGAGGCTTAACAATTTTCTTTCTAGTGTCCTTCGTTTGGGAGAAAAACGCAAAGGTACAAGACAGCTTTTCCTTGCCAATATCTCTCTTTTGCAAAGAGCTACGCATTGGAAAATTCAGGGCTATACCATGTAGATGAAGCACTAACAGGAGGCTTTAAAATTTTCATTCTAGTGTCCTTCGTTTGGGAGAAAAATCCAATGGTACAAGACAGCTTTTCCTTGCCAATATCTCTCTTTTACAAAGAGCTGCGCATTGGAAAATTCAGGGCTATGCCGTGTAGATGATGGCCTAACAGGAGGCTTTAAAATTTTCTTTCTAGTGTCCTTCGTTTGGGAGAAAAATGCAAAGGTACAAGACAGCTTTTCCTTGCCAATATCTCTCTTTTGCAAAGAGCTGCGCATTGGAAAATTCAGGGCTATGCCGTGTAGATGATGGCCTAACAGGAGGCTTTAAAATTTTATTTCTAGTGTCCTTCGTTTGGGAGAAAAATGCAAAGGTACAGGACAGCTTTTCCTTGCCAATATCTCTCTTTTGCAAAGAGCTGCGCATTGGAAAATTCAGGGCTATGCCGTGTAGATGATGGCCTAACTGGAGGCTTTAAAATTTTCTTTCTAGTGTCCTTCGTTTGGGAGAAAAATGCAAAGGTACAAGACAGCTTTTCCTTGCCAATATCTCTCTTTTGCAAAGAGCTACGCATTGGAAAATTCAGGGCTATACCGTGTAGATGAAGCACTAACAGGAGGCTTTAAAATTTTCATTCTAGTGTCCTTCGTTTGGGAGAAAAATCCAATGGTACAAGACAGCTTTACCTTGCCAATATCTCTCTTTCGCAAAGAGCTGCGCATTGGAAAATTCAGGGCTATGCCGTGTAGATGATGGCCTAACAGGAGGCTTTAAAATTTTCTTTCTAGTGTCCTTCGTTTGGGAGAAAAATGCAAAGGTACAAGACAGCTCTTCCTTGCCAATATCTCTCTTTTGCAAAGAGCTGCGCATTGGAAAATTCAGGGCTATGCCGTGTAGATGATGGCCTAACAGGAGGCTTTAAATTTTTCTTTCTAGTGTCCTTCGTTTGGGAGAAAAACGCAAAGGTACAAGACAGCTTTTCCTTGCCAATATCTCTCTTTTGCAAAGAGCTGCGCATTGGAAAATTCAGGGCTATGCCGTGTAGATGATGGCCTAACAGGAGGCTTTACAATTTTATTTCTAGTGTCCTTCGTTTGGGAGAAAAATGCAAAGGTACAAGACAGCTTTTCCTTGCCAATATCTCTCTTTTGCAAAGAGCTACGCATTGGAAAATTCAGGGCTATACCGTGTAGATGAAGCACTAACAGGAGGCTTTAAAATTTTCTTTCTAGTGTCCTTCATTTGGGAGAAAAATCCATTGGTACAAGACAGCTTTTCCTTGCCAATATCTCTCTTTTGCACAAAGCTGCGCATTGGAAAATTCAGGGCTATGCCGTGTAGATGATTGCCTAACAGGAGGCTTTAAATTTTTCTTTGTAGTGTCCTTCGTTTGGGAGAAAAATGCAAAGGTACAAGACAGCTTTTCCTTGCCAATATCTCTCTTTTGCAAAGAGCTGCGCATTGGAAAATTCAGGGCTATGCCGTGTAGATGATGGCCTAACAGGAGGCTTTAAAATTTTCTTTCTAGTGTCCTTCGTTTGGGAGAAAAATGCAAAGGTACAAGACAGCTTTTCCTTGCCAATATCTCTCTTTTGCAAAGAGCTGCGCATTGGAAAATTCAGGGCTATGCCGTGTAGATGATGGCCTAACTGGAGGCTTTAAAATTTTCTTTCTAGTGTCCTTCGTTTGGGAGAAAAATGCAAAGGTACAAGACAGCTTTTCCTTGCCAATATCTCTCTTTTGCAAAGAGCTACGCATTGGAAAATTCAGGGCTATACCGTGTAGATGAAGCACTAACAGGAGGCTTTAAAATTTTCATTCTAGTGTCCTTCGTTTGGGAGAAAAATGCAAAGGTACAAGACAGCTTTTCCTTGCCAATATCTCTCTTTTGCAAAGAGCTGCGCATTGGAAAATTCATGGCTATGCCGTGTAGATGATGGCCTAACAGGAGGCTTTAAAATTTTCTTTCTAGTGTCCTTCGTTTGGGAGAAAAATGCAAAGGTACAAGACAGCTTTTCCTTGCCAATATCTCTCTTTTGCAAAGAGCTGCGCATTGGAAAATTTAGGGCTATGCCGTGTAGATGATGGCCTAACAGGAGGCTTTACAATTTTATTTCTAGTGTCCTTCGTTTGGGAGAAAAATGCAAAGGTACAAGACAGCTTTTCCTTGCCAACATCTCTCTTTTGCAAAGAGCTAATTCAGGGCTATGCCGTGTAGATGATGGCCTAACAGGAGGCTTTAAAATTTTCTTTCTAGTGTCCTTCGTTTGGGAGAAAAATGCAAAGGTACAAGACAGCTTTTCCTTGCCAATATCTCTCTTTTGCAAAGAGCTGCGCATTGGAAAATTTAGGGCTATGCCGTGTAGATGATGGCCTAACAGGAGGCTTTACAATTTTATTTCTAGTGTCCTTCGTTTGGGAGAAAAATGCAAAGGTACAAGACAGCTTTTCCTTGCCAATATCTCTCTTTTGCAAAGAGCTGCGCATTGGAAAATTCAGGGATATGCCGTGTAGATGATGGCCTAACTGGAGGCTTTAAAATTTTCTTTCTAGTGTCCTTCGTTTGGGAGAAAAATGCAAAGGTACAAGACAGCTTTTCCTTGCCAATATCTCTCTTTTGCAAAGAGCTGCGCATTGGAAAATTCAGGGCTATGCCGTGTAGATGATGGCCTAACTGGAGGCTTTAAAATTTTCTTTCTAGTGTCCTTCGTTTGGGAGAAAAATGCAAAGGTACAAGACAGCTTTTCCTTGCCAATATCTCTCTTTTGCAAAGAGCTACGCATTGGAAAATTCAGGGCTATACCGTGTAGATGATGGCACTAACAGGAGGCTTTAAAATTTTCATTCTAGTGTCCTTCGTTTGGGAGAAAAATGCAAAGGTACAAGACAGCTTTTCCTTGCCAATATCTCTCTTTTGCAAAGAGCTGCGCATTGGAAAATTCAGGGCTATGCCGTGTAGATGATGGCCTAACAGGAGGCTTTAAAATGTTATTTCTAGTGTCCTTCGTTTGGGAGAAAAATGCAAAGGTACAAGACAGCTTTTCCTTGCCAATATCTCTCTTTTGCAAAGAGCTACGCATTGGAAAATTCAGGGCTATACCATGTAGATGAAGCACTAACAGGAGGCTTTAAAATTTTCATTCTAGTGTCCTTCGTTTGGGAGAAAAATCCAATGGTACAAGACAGTTTTTCCTTGCCAATATCTCTCTTTTACAAAGAGCTGCGCATTGGAAAATTCAGGGCTATGCCGTGTAGATGATGGCCTAACAGGAGGCTTTAAAATTTTCTTTCTAGTTTCCTTCGTTTGGGAGAAAAATGCAAAGGTACAAGACAGCTTTTCCTTGCCAATATCTCTCTTTTGCAAAGAGCTGCGCATTGGAAAATTCAGGGCTATGCCGTGTAGATGATGGCCTAACAGGAGGCTTTAAAATTTTATTTCTAGTTTCCTTCGTTTGGGAGAAAGACAGCTTTTCCTTGCCAATATCTCTCTTTTGCAAAGAGCTGCGCATTGGAAAATTCAGGGCTATGCCGTGTAGATGATGGCCTAACTGGAGGCTTTAAAATTTTCTTTCTAGTGTCCTTCGTTTGGGAGAAAAATGCAAAGGTACAAGACAGCTTTTCCTTGCCAATATCTCTCTTTTGCAAAGAGCTACGCATTGGAAAATTCAGGGCTATACCGTGTAGATGAAGCACTAACAGGAGGCTTTAAAATTTTCATTCTAGTGTCCTTCGTTTGGGAGAAAAATGCAAAGGTACAAGACAGCTTTTCCTTGCCAATATCTCTCTTTTGCAAAGAGCTGCGCATTGGAAAATTCAGGGCTATGCCGTGTAGATGATGGCCTAACAGGAGGCTTTAAAATTTTCTTTCTAGTGTCCTTCGTTTGGGAGAAAAATGCAAAGGTACAAGACAGCTTTTCCTTGCCAATATCTCTCTTTTGCAAAGAGCTGCGCATTGGAAAATTTAGGGCTATGCCGTGTAGATGATGGCCTAACAGGAGGCTTTACAATTTTATTTCTAGTGTCCTTCGTTTGGGAGAAAAATGCAAAGGTACAAGACAGCTTTTCCTTGCCAATATCTCTCTTTTGCAAAGAGCTGCGCATTGGAAAATTCAGGGCTATGCCGTGTAGATGATGGCCTAACAGGAGGCTTTAAAATGTTAGTTCTAGTGTCCTTCGTTTGGGAGAAAAATGCAAAGGTACAAGACAGCTTTTCCTTGCCAATATCTCTCTTTTGCAAAGAGCTACGCATTGGAAAATTCAGGGCTATACCATGTAGATGAAGCACTAACAGGAGGCTTTAAAATTTTCATTCTAGTGTCCTTCGTTTGGGAGAAAAATCCAATGGTACAAGACAGTTTTTCCTTGCCAATATCTCTCTTTTACAAAGAGCTGCGCATTGGAAAATTCAGGGCTATGCCGTGTAGATGATGGCCTAACAGGAGGCTTTAAAATTTTCTTTCTAGTTTCCTTCGTTTGGGAGAAAAATGCAAAGGTACAAGACAGCTTTTCCTTGCCAATATCTCTCTTTTGCAAAGAGCTGCGCATTGGAAAATTCAGGGCTATGCCGTGTAGATGATGGCCTAACTGGAGGCTTTAAAATTTTCTTTCTAGTGTCCTTCGTTTGGGAGAAAAATGCAAAGGTACAAGACAGCTTTTCCTTGCCAATATCTCTCTTTTGCAAAGAGCTACGCATTGGAAAATTCAGGGCTATACCGTGTAGATGAAGCACTAACAGGAGGCTTTAAAATTTTCATTCTAGTGTCCTTCATTTGGGAGAAAAATCCATTGGTACAAGACAGCTTTTCCTTGCCAATATCTCTCTTTTGCACAAAGCTGCGCATTGGAAAATTCAGGGCTATGCCGTGTAGATGATGGCCTAACAGGAGGCTTTAAAATTTTCTTTGTAGTGTCCTTCGTTTGGGAGAAAAATGCAAAGGTACAAGACAGCTTTTCCTTGCCAATATCTCTCTTTTGCAAAGAGCTGCGCATTGGAAAATTCAGGGATATGCCGTGTAGATGATGGCCTAACTGGAGGCTTTAAAATTTTCTTTCTAGTGTCCTTCGTTTGGGAGAAAAATGCAAAGGTACAAGACAGCTTTTCCTTGCCAATATCTCTCTTTTGCAAAGAGCTGCGCATTGGAAAATTCAGGGCTATGCCGTGTAGATGATGGCCTAACTGGAGGCTTTAAAATTTTCTTTCTAGTGTCCTTCGTTTGGGAGAAAAATGCAAAGGTACAAGACAGCTTTTCCTTGCCAATATCTCTCTTTTACAAAGAGCTGCGCATTGGAAAATTCAGGGCTATGCCGTGTAGATGATGGCCTAACAGGAGGCTTTAAAATTTTCTTTCTAGTTTCCTTCGTTTGGGAGAAAAATGCAAAGGTACAAGACAGCTTTTCCTTGCCAATATCTCTCTTTTGCAAAGAGCTGCGCATTGGAAAATTCAGGGCTATGCCGTGTAGATGATGGCCTAACAGGAGGCTTTAAAATTTTATTTCTAGTGTCCTTCGTTTGGGAGAAAAATGCAAAGGTACAAGACAGCTTTTCCTTGCCAATATCTCTCTTTTGCAAAGAGCTACGCATTGGAAAATTCAGGGCTATACCGTGTAGATGAAGCACTAACAGGAGGCTTTAAAATTTTCATTCTAGTGTCCTTCATTTGGGAGAAAAATCCATTGGTACAAGACAGCTTTTCCTTGCCAATATCTCTCTTTTGCACAAAGCTGCGCATTGGAAAATTCAGGGCTATGCCGTGTAGATGATGGCCTAACCGGAGGCTTTAAAATTTTCTTTGTAGTGTCCTTCGTTTGGGAGAAAAATGCAAAGGTACAAGACAGCTTTTCCTTGCCAATATCTCTCTTTTGCAAAGAGCTGCGCATTGGAAAATTCAGGGCTATGCCGTGTAGATGATGGCCCAACTGGAGGCTTTAAAATTTTCTTTCTAGTGTCCTTCGTTTGGGAGAAAAATGCAAAGGTACAAGACAGCTTTTCCTTGCCAATATCTCTCTTTTGCAAAGAGCTGCGCATTGGAAAATTCAGGGCTATGCCGTGTAGATGATGGCCTAACAGGAGGCTTTAAAATTTTCATTCTAGTGTCCTTCGTTTGGGAGAAAAATCCAATGGTACAAGACAGTTTTTCCTTGCCAATATCTCTCTTTTACAAAGAGCTGCGCATTGGAAAATTCAGGGCTATGCCGTGTAGATGATGGCCTAACAGGAGGCTTTAAAATTTTCTTTCTAGTTTCCTTCGTTTGGGAGAAAAATGCAAAGGTACAAGACAGCTTTTCCTTGCCAATATCTCTCTTTTGCAAAGAGCTGCGCATTGGAAAATTCAGGGCTATGCCGTGTAGATGATGGCCTAACAGGAGGCTTTAAAATTTTATTTCTAGTGTCCTTCGTTTGGGAGAAAAATGCAAAGGTACAAGACAGCTTTTCCTTGCCAATATCTCTCTTTTGCAAAGAGCTACGCATTGGAAAATTCAGGGCTATACCGTGTAGATGAAGCACTAACAGGAGGCTTTAAAATTTTCATTCTAGTTTCCTTCATTTGGGAGAAAAATCCATTGGTACAAGACAGCTTTTCCTTGCCAATATCTCTCTTTTGCACAAAGCTGCGCATTGGAAAATTCAGGGCTATGCCGTGTAGATGATGGCCTAACAGGAGGCTTTAAAATTTTCTTTGTAGTGTCCTTCGTTTGGGAGAAAAATGCAAAGGTACAAGACAGCTTTTCCTTGCCAATATCTCTCTTTTGCAAAGAGCTGCGCATTGGAAAATTCAGGGCTATGCCGTGTAGATGATGGCCTAACTGGAGGCTTTAAAATTTTCTTTCTAGTGTCCTTCGTTTGGGAGAAAAAAGCAAAGGTACAAGACAGCTTTTCCTTGCCAATATCTCTCTTTTGCAAAGAGCTGCGCATTGGAAAATTCAGGGCTATGCCGTGTAGATTATGGCCTAACAGGAGGCTTTAAAATTTTCATTCTAGTGTCCTTCGTTTGGGAGAAAAATCCAATGGTACAAGACAGTTTTTCCTTGCCAATATCTCTCTTTTACAAAGAGCTGCGCATTGGAAAATTCAGAGCTATGCCGTGTAGATGATGGCCTAACAGGAGGCTTTAAAATTTTCTTTCTAGTTTCCTTCGTTTGGGAGAAAAATGCAAAGGTACAAGACAGCTTTTCCTTGCCAATATCTCTCTTTTGCAAAGAGCTACGCATTGGAAAATTCAGGGCTATACCGTGTAGATGAAGCACTAACAGGAGGCTTTAAAATTTTCATTCTAGTGTCCTTCATTTGGGAGAAAAATCCATTGGTACAAGACAGCTTTTCCTTGCCAATATCTCTCTTTTGCACAAAGCTGCGCATTGGAAAATTCAGGGCTATGCCGTGTAGATGATGGCCTAACAGGAGGCTTTAAAATTTTCTTTGTAGTGTCCTTCGTTTGGGAGAAAAATGCAAAGGTACAAGACAGCTTTTCCTTGCCAATATCTCTCTTTTGCAAAGAGCTGCGCATTGGAAAATTCAGGGCTATGCCGTGTAGATGATGGCCTAACTGGAGGCTTTAAAATTTTCTTTCTAGTGTCCTTCGTTTGGGAGAAAAATGCAAAGGTACAAGACAGCTTTTCCTTGCCAATATCTCTCTTTTGCAAAGAGCTACGCATTGGAAAATTCATGGCTATACCGTGTAGATGAAGCACTAACAGGAGGCTTTAAAATTTTCATTCTAGTGTCCATCGTTTGGGAGAAAAATCCAATGGTACAAGACAGCTTTTCCTTGCCAATATCTCTCTTTTACAAAGAGCTGCGCATTGGAAAATTCAGGGCTATACCGTGTAGATGATGGCCTAACAGGAGGCTTTAAAATTTTCTTTCTAGTTTCCTTCGTTTGGGAGAAAAATGCAAAGGTACAAGACAGCTTTTCCTTGCCAATATCTCTCTTTTGCAAAGAGCTGCGCATTGGAAAATTCAGGGCTATGCCGTGTAGATGATGGCCTAACAGGAGGCTTTAAAATTTTATTACTAGTGTCCTTCGTTTGGGAGAAAAATGCAAAGGTACAAGACAGCTTTTCCTTGCCAATATCTCTCTTTTGCAAAGAGCTACGCATTGGAAAATTCAGGGCTATACCGTGTAGATGAAGCACTAACAGGAGGCTTTAAAATTTTCATTCTAGTGTCCTTCATTTGGGAGAAAAATCCATTGGTACAAGACAGCTATTCCTTGCCAATATCTCTCTTTTGCACAAAGCTGCGCATTGGAAAATTCAGGGCTATGCCGTGTAGATGATGGCCTAACAGGAGGCTTTAAAATTTTCTTTGTGGTGTCCTTCGCTTGGGAGAAAAATGCAAAGGTACAAGACAGCTTTTCCTTGCCAATATCTCTCTTTTGCAAAGAGTTGCGCATTGGAAAATTCAGGGCTATGCCGTGTAGATGATGGCCTAACTGGAGGCTTTAAAATTTTCTTTCTAGTGTCCTTCGTTTGGGAGAAAAATGCAAAGGTACAAGACAGCTTTTCCTTGCCAATATCTCTCTTTTGCAAAGAACTGCGCATTGGAAAATTCAGGGCTATGCCGTGTAGATGATGGCCTAACAGGAGGCTTTAAAATTTTCTTTCGAGTGTCCTTCGTTTGGGAGAAAAATGCAAAGGTACAAGACAGCTTTTCCTTGCCAATATCTCTCTTTTGCAAAGAGCTGCGCATTGGAAAATTCAGGGCTATGCCGTGTAGATGATGGCCTAACAGGAGGCTTTAAAATTTTCTTTCTAGTGTCCTTCGTTTGGGAAAAAAATGCAAAGGTACAAGACAGCTTTTCCTTGCCAATATCTCTCTTTTGCAAAGAGCTACGCATTGGAAAATTCAGGGCTATACCGTGTAGATGAAGCACTAACAGGAGGCTTTAAAATTTTCATTCTAGTGTCCTTCGTTTGGGAGAAAAATGCAAAGGTACAAGACAGCTTTTCCTTGCCAATATCTCTCTTTTGCAAAGAGCTGCGCATTGGAAAATTCAGGGCTATGCCGTGTAGATGATGGCCTAACAGGAGGCTTTAAAATTTTCTTTCTAGTGTCCTTCGTTTGGGAGAAAAATGCAAAGGTACAAGACAGCTTTTCCTTGCCAATATCTCTCTTTTGCAAAGAGCTGCGCATTGGAAAAGTCAGGGCTATGCCGTGTAGATGATGGCCTAACAGGAGGCTTTAAAATTTTCTTTCTAGTGTCCTTCGTTTGGGAGAAAAATCCAATGGTACAAGACAGCTTTTCCTTGCCAATATCTCTCTTTTGCACAAAGCTGCGCATTGGAAAATTCAGGGCTATGCCGTGTAGATGATGGCCTAACAGGAGGCTTTAAAATTTTCTTTCTAGTGTCCTTAGTTTGGGAGAAAAATGCAAAGGTACAAGACAGCTTTTCCTTGCCAATATCTCTCTTTTGCAAAGAGCTGCGCATTGGAAAATTCAGGGCTATGCCGTGTAGATGATGGCCTAACAGGAGGCTTTAAAATTTTCTTTCTAGTGTCCTTCGTTTGGGAGAAAAATGCAAAGGTACAAGACAGCTTTTCCTTGCCAATATCTCTCTTTTGCAAAGAGCTGCGCATTGGAAAATTCAGGGCTATGCCGTGTAGATGATGGCCTAACAGGAGGCTTTAAAAAAAAATTTCTAGTGTCCTTCGTTTGGGAGAAAAATGCAAAGGTACAAGACAGCTTTTCCTTGCCAATATCTCTCTTTTGCAAAGAGCTGCGCATTGGAAAATTCAGGGCAATGCCGTGTAGATGATGTCCTAACAGGAGGCTTTAAAATTTTCTTTCTAGTGTCCTTCGTTTGGGAGAAAAATGCAAAGGTACATGACAGCTTTTCCTTGCCAATATCTCTCTTTTGCAAAGAGCTGCGCATTGGAAAATTCAGGGCTATGCCGTGTAGATGATGGCCTAACAGGAGGCTTTAAAATTTTCTTTCTAGTGTCCTTCGTTTGGGAGAAAAATGCAAAGGTACAAGACAGTTTTTCCTTGCCAATATCTCTCTTTTGCAAAGAGCTGCGCATTGGAAAATTCAGGGCTATGCCGTGTAGATGATGGCCTAACAGGAGGCTTTAAAATTTTCTTTCTAGTGTCCTTCGTTTGGGAGAAAAATGCAAAGGTACAAGACAGCTTTTCCTTGCCAATATCTCTCTTTTGCAAAGAGCTGCGCATTGGAAAATTCAGGGCTATGCCGTGTAGATGATGGCCTAACAGGAGGCTTTAAAATTTTCTTTCTAGTGTCCTTCGTTTGGGAGAAAAATGCAAAGGTACAAGACAGCTTTTCCTTGCCAATATCTCTCTTTTGCAAAGAGCTGCGCATTGGAAAATTCAGGGCTATGCCGTGTAGATGATGGCCTAACAGGAGGCTTTAAAAAAAATTTCTAGTGTCCTTCGTTTGGGAGAAAAATGCAAAGGTACAAGACAGCTTTTCCTTGCCAATATCTCTCTTTTGCAAAGAGCTGCGCATTGGAAAATTCAGGGCTATGCCGTGTAGATGATGGCCTAACTGGAGGCTTTAAAATTTTCTTTCTAGTGTCCTTCGTTTGGGAGAAAAATGCAAAGGTATAAGACAGCTTTTCCTTGCCAATATCTCTCTTTTGCAAAGAGCTACGCATTGGAAAATTCAGGGCTATACCGTGTAGATGAAGCACTAACAGGAGGCTTTAAAATTTTCATTCTAGTGTCCTTCGTTTGGGAGAAAAATGCAAAGGTACAAGACAGCTTTTCCTTGCCAATATCTCTCTTTTGCAAAGAGCTGCGCATTGGAAAATTCAGGGCTATACCGTGTAGATGAAGCACTAACAGGAGGCTTTAAAATTTTCATTCTAGTGTCCTTCGTTTGGGAGAAAAATGCAAAGGTACAAGACAGCTTTTCCTTGCCAATATCTCTCTTTTGCAAAGAGCTGCGCATTGGAAAATTCAGGGCTATGCCGTGTAGATGATGGCCTAACAGGAGGCTTTAAAATTTTCTTTCTAGTGTCCTTCGTTTGGGAGAAAAATCCAATGGTACAAGACAGCTTTTCCTTGCCAATATCTCTCTTTTGCACAAAGCTGCGCATTGGAAAATTCAGGGCTATGCCGTGTAGATGATGGCCTAACAGGAGGCTTTAAAATTTTCTTTCTAGTGTCCTTAGTTTGGGAGAAAAATGCAAAGGTACAAGACAGCTTTTCCTTGCCAATATCTCTCTTTTGCAAAGAGCTGCGCATTGGAAAATTCAGGGCTATGCCGTGTAGATGATGGCCTAACAGGAGGCTTTAAAATTTTCTTTCTAGTGTCCTTCGTTTGGGAGAAAAATGCAAAGGTACAAGACAGCTTTTCCTTGCCAATATCTCTCTTTTGCAAAGAGCTGCGCATTGGAAAATTCAGGGCTATGCCGTGTAGATGATGGCCTAACAGGAGGCTTTAAATAAAAATTTCTAGTGTCCTTCGTTTGGGAGAAAAATGCAAAGGTACAAGACAGCTTTTCCTTGCCAATATCTCTCTTTTGCAAAGAGCTGCGCATTGGAAAATTCAGGGCAATGCCGTGTAGATGATGTCCTAACAGGAGGCTTTAAAATTTTCTTTCTAGTGTCCTTCGTTTGGGAGAAAAATGCAAAGGTACATGACAGCTTTTCCTTGCCAATATCTCTCTTTTGCAAAGAGCTGCGCATTGGAAAATTCAGGGCTATGCCGTGTAGATGATGGCCTAACAGGAGGCTTTAAAATTTTCTTTCTAGTGTCCTTCGTTTGGGAGAAAAATGCAAAGGTACAAGACAGTTTTTCCTTGCCAATATCTCTCTTTTGCAAAGAGCTGCGCATTGGAAAATTCAGGGCTATGCCGTGTAGATGATGGCCTAACAGGAGGCTTTAAAATTTTCTTTCTAGTGTCCTTCGTTTGGGAGAAAAATGCAAAGGTACAAGACAGCTTTTCCTTGCCAATATCTCTCTTTTGCAAAGAGCTGCGCATTGGAAAATTCAGGGCTATGCCGTGTAGATGATGGCCTAACAGGAGGCTTTAAAATTTTCTTTCTAGTGTCCTTCGTTTGGGAGAAAAATGCAAAGGTACAAGACAGCTTTTCCTTGCCAATATCTCTCTTTTGCAAAGAGCTGCGCATTGGAAAATTCAGGGCTATGCCGTGTAGATGATGGCCTAACAGGAGGCTTTAAAAAAATTTCTAGTGTCCTTCGTTTGGGAGAAAAATGCAAAGGTACAAGACAGCTTTTCCTTGCCAATATCTCTCTTTTGCAAAGAGCTGCGCATTGGAAAATTCAGGGCTATGCCGTGTAGATGATGGCCTAACTGGAGGCTTTAAAATTTTCTTTCTAGTGTCCTTCGTTTGGGAGAAAAATGCAAAGGTATAAGACAGCTTTTCCTTGCCAATATCTCTCTTTTGCAAAGAGCTACGCATTGGAAAATTCAGGGCTATACCGTGTAGATGAAGCACTAACAGGAGGCTTTAAAATTTTCATTCTAGTGTCCTTCGTTTGGGAGAAAAATGCAAAGGTACAAGACAGCTTTTCCTTGCCAATATCTCTCTTTTGCAAAGAGCTGCGCATTGGAAAATTCAGGGCTATGCCGTGTAGATGATGGCCTAACAGGAGGCTTTAAAAAAAATTTCTAGTGTCCTTCGTTTGGGAGAAAAATGCAAAGGTACAAGACAGCTTTTCCTTGCCAATATCTCTCTTTTGCAAAGAGCTGCGCATTGGAAAATTCAGGGCTATGCCGTGTAGATGATGGCCTAACTGGAGGCTTTAAAATTTTCTTTCTAGTGTCCTTCGTTTGGGAGAAAAATGCAAAGGTATAAGACAGCTTTTCCTTGCCAATATCTCTCTTTTGCAAAGAGCTACGCATTGGAAAATTCAGGGCTATACCGTGTAGATGAAGCACTAACAGGAGGCTTTAAAATTTTCATTCTAGTGTCCTTCGTTTGGGAGAAAAATGCAAAGGTACAAGACAGCTTTTCCTTGCCAATATCTCTCTTTTGCAAAGAGCTGCGCATTGGAAAATTCAGGGCTATGCCGTGTAGATGATGGCCTAACAGGAGGCTTTAAAAAAATGTTCTAGTGTCCTTCGTTTGGGAGAAAAATGCAAAGGTACAAGACAGCTTTTCCTTGCCAATATCTCTCTTTTGCAAAGAGCTGCGCATTGGAAAATTCAGGGCTATGCCGTGTAGATGATGGCCTAACAGGGCTGGGGAGGGCCGCTGCTCAGGCACATCTCTGTCAAGTAAAGAAGATTCAACTGAGGCAGCACAAGGGAACTCTCATCTGGGGACAACAACTGCAGGGAGAACACTTATTTTCAGATGAACATGGGAGGGCAGAAGGCTGCCTAATACTGAAGCACCCCCAAACAACAAACCAAATGCAACAACTAGTGCAAGCATTCCTGGGGGAAGGCTGCAGCAGATGGATTTGCATATGGTGATGTCATCCAAGCAGTGGGTCAAAGTTGGCTTCAACCCTCGTCTGCATATGAAAAGAGAAAAGGGGCGTGCAGGGCATGGCGGCCTTTTGCGGCGATTGGATGACCCCTAGTTCGCATTAAACACATCCACCCTCCTTCGGTGTGGGGCTCATGTTGGCTATGCCCCAGCCCCTGAAGCATTCAAGCTGATTTCTTGCAGCAGCTAGGCACTGTAACAGCTCCAGAGCTGCTCTGTAAGGCAAGTAAAAGGGCGTGGGCCCTGCAGCACTACCTGTAGTTCGCATTGTGCGTTGGAAGGCACAAATTAAGCAGACGGGAGAAGTCAGGATAGTGCACAAGGGCATAGAAGGGAGCGGCTCAAGAAAAAAGAAGTGGAAATAGACAGCAAACTAGGCTGGAGAGAGACCTGAGACAAAGAGATCTGAATTATACGAGAGCCGACCAGGGGAAACACAAATTATGCAGTCAAGTTTCCCACATTTGGGGAAATCGCAGGAGCAGCACACCCAGAGTGCAATGGGTGAGACTTGCCCTGGGAGAAGCACCTTCATGATCATAGTATCTCACCTGGCAGGTAAGTAGGATTTGGGATAGTTCTGGGGAGGGTCGCTGCTCGGGCTGTCAAGTGAAGTAGATCCAACTGAGGCAGCACAAGGAAACTCTCGATAGAAGAACAAGGCTAGAGGAAGATCTGAGACAAATAAATCTGACTTTTACCAGAGCTGACCAGAGGAAAGAACAAACACAGTCCCCCACTACCACAAATAATGCAGTCGAGTTTCCCACATTTGGGGAAATCATAGGGGTCAGCATACCCAGAATGCAATGAATGAACCTCACCCTGGGAGAACAATCTTCATGACCATGGTATCTCCTATGCAAAATAAGTATGACTTAGGATAGGGCTGGGGAGGGCCGCTGCTAAGGCACATCTCTGTCAAGTAAAGGAGATTCAACTGAGGCAGCACAAGGGAACTCTCATCTGGGGACAACAACTGCAGGGAGAACACATATTTTCAGATGAACATGGGAGGGCAGAAGGCTGCCTAATACTGAAGCACCCCCAAACAACAAACCAAATGCAACAACTAGTGCAAGCATTCCTGGGGGAAGGCCTGCAGCAGATGGATTTGCATATGGTGATGTCATCCAAGCAGTGGGTCAAAGTTGGCTTCAACCCTCGTCTGCATATGAAAAGAGAAAAGGGGCGTGCAGGGCATGGCGGCCTTTTGCGGCGCTTGGATGACCCCTAGTTCGCATTAAACACCTCCACCCTACTTCGGTGTGGGGCTATGCCCCAGCCCCTGAAGCATTCAAGCTGATTTCTTGCAGCAGCTGGGCACTGTAACAGCTCCAGAGCTGCTCTGTAAGGCAAGTAAAAGGGTGTGGGCCCTGCAGCACTACCTGTAGTTTGCATTGTGCGTTGGAAGGCACAAAGTAAGCAGACGGGAGAAGTCAGGATAGTGCGCAAGGGCATAGAAGGGAGCAACTCAAGAAAAGAGAAGTGGAAACAGACAGCAAACTAGGCTGGAGAGAGACCTGAGACAAAGAGATCTGAATTATACGAGAGCCGACCAGGGGAAACACAAATTATGCAGTCAAGTGTCCAACATTTGGGGAAACCGCAGGAGCAGCACACCCAGAGTGCAATGGGTGAGCCTTGCCCTGGGAGAAGCACCTTCATGATCATAGTATCTCACCTGGCAGGTAAGTAGGAGTTGGGCTAGAGCTGGGGAGGGTCGCTGCTCGGGCACCCCCCTGTCAAGTGAAGGAGATCCAACTGAGGCAGCACATGGAAACTCTCGAAAGAAGAACAAGGCTAGAGGAAGATCTGAGACAAATAAATCTGACTTTTACCAGAGCTGACCAGAGGAAAGCACAAACACAGTCCCCCACTACCACAAATAATGCAGTCGAGTTTCCCACATTTGGGGAAATCACAGGGGTCAGCATACCCAGAATGCAATGAATGAACCTCACCCTGGGAGAACAATCTTCATGACCATGGTATCTCCTATGCAAAATAAGTATGATTTGGGATAGGGCTGGGGAGGGCCACTGCTCAGGCACATCTCTGTCAAGAATTTATAAAGTCTATACATATATATAACCAAATGTCAATATATATATATAGAACCCAGCGCTCCTATCAAAACTTATCTATTTCACCAATTTGTTGCTTATTTAATCTTTATACATCTATTAATTTTCACCATATATTATAAAATGCTGCTCCCATAGGTAGTACTGTTCTACCAATAATAAACCAAATTTTAAAGATAATCACACTTGTTATCAAGGGAGCGCAAAAAATAAAATATACAAGCTCCTTATTTTTAAAAAATATATATAGACAGAAGAAACCCACATTCAATAAAATACAATGGAGTCAACATATATAGGCACCACTATCCATATCTAAATGTAATCAGGATCTATTTCATATTGCCCTTGATGACAACGGAATGTTTATTAAAGGGTCCAAAAAATCCTACTGGATACAGCTGTTGTAATTTAATCGTTTGTAACCCTACCTTGAACGAGAGCTGTCTATGTATTCTATTAAGGGATGGTTACCTAATAGCTGTGCCTCCGCTCAAGCTATGTGTAGTATTTAACTACCGTTAAGGCTTGCTTGAGTAAGCCTGATCTCTATCCTTAGGGGATGATTCCCTTATATCATAGATATATTATCTAATATACCTGTCTCTTTCTTCCAGGATCTTCAGATCAACTTCCAGACGGACCAGACACACATGGAAAGTATAACACTTTAATGACCAGTACCAAATGGATTAAGTATACATTAACATTTCATCAATTACACATTCCCCTTTAAGTCATTAATCCATGCTAACCCCCTGTCAATTAGGCCTATACACAGTACCTGCATGCAATACAACAAATCCTTTTTCTTTTCAAGACACCCTTAGGTGTTAGAGTGACCCGGGTACTCTTAATATGATAGTGCACTATAAGGGCCCATAAACTTCCTAAAAATAACAGCAGTTAATACAGAATGTCTGACACTATGTTTTAGTATCAACTATCAGTTCTCCCTTCAGTTAAAGAGAAAGATGTTTGGCTCAGTCTACTTATGGTAGCGATTACTTTCTCCTATAAGGTTACTTATAGTTCCTCCTTGGCAGATAACAGAAAGTATCTATTTAGCTCATAGATAGTAACATCAACAGTTGATTACCAAGGAATCTGTATCCTTTCCTCAGTAAAAATGTTACTGTAGTTGTCCAGTATTAAACTAAACTCCTAAGAAGCTGGTATGATAAACCTTTGTTATGCTGCGTCCTTGTGTCCATTTGAAGTAGCTGATGCTTTCTATATTTCAGAGCATATATAGCTTTTCGATTCCTGTATGCCTCAAATTATTGTTGTCTCTTAGGATGAGTCTATATTAAATATATCTGCAAGAGATGGTTTCTCTTATCATAGTCACAGCGAGCTCAAATCCTTTAACTTTATAACTAATAGTCTCTTACGTGTCAGTCCTTCTTACGGGTTCACGAATATACATATAACACAGTTGTATTAAAGTGCCACAAGCTAGTCTTCGAATCGGGATGATATTCTAATCCTTTGTGGCTAAGAGGCTTTAACATCCATCCAATGTCACTGTAGTATGGCTACCTTTAATGTCCTTGACTCTAATTCTGCTAATTCAGGGGCATAAATACACACATTAGGTGGCAGCTTTAGGGTGTTACTTTCTATTTAGCGCTGCGGAACAATGTCTCTGGCTCTCCTTTGACTGATGTGATGCTGATATATGGGGGAGTTTTAAAACTATTTATGAAGCGTTAAACAGTTCAAGTTTCACTCCACTCCTCCTGTTACATATATATACCCAGTGCTTTCTACCTTCTCCTTAGCACTATGATTAAGCCATACATGGAACTGTAATTATAGGTCACTCTGACTACTGTGACCCATTACTATCCTCCTGCTTAATAGCCATTATTGCGGCCTAGCCCTGGAGTACTTAGTCCCAATATGAAATTGACTATGTACAATAGTCACCTATGGCTTGCTGTGCTTAGTGTAGGGGTAATATAAATGGCTGGATTATGCACTCACACTTCTACCATCTAGTGATGCTGCTGCCGGATGCTCCCCCGACTCCTCCCTTACACTTACAGCCACACAGAATGGAGCCTCTGCTGCTGGTCCTGGCTTCTTTGTTGTGGCTGTCAGAGTCTGTGCCGGTAATAGGTAGGAAGGAACCCTCTCTGTGTCCCTGTCACAGATGTGCCCTTCCAATACTGCTGGGTGAGTTGACTAGCGCTGATCTTGGGTTCTATGAACAGTTCTGAGTCTCAATGCTGCTGTCACCACCTTTACAGTAAGGAAGCCCTGTTCTGGCTTCACACACTAAGCCCCCTCCGGCCGCCGCAATGTATACCGCTCAGCTCTAATGCGGGCGACGGCCGGAGCAGCAAAAAACTATGTCCTCTCACCAAGGGATATGCAGTCTCTATCTCAGCTACACTCACAGCACCTCTCCACTCCTCTCTAGTAGTCACATGACCCACTCTGAGGTGATGCCCCGCCCACTGGCAATCACCTCACTAGGTGATTGACAGTTAGGAGCACAAGGACATTAACCCTTTAGATACACTGTGAAACCATAAAATAAGCCTTCATTGTATTCACCACTACATTTACATCAATGTACATACAATTACATATATGTGAACTGTATTATTTACCTCACAACATGCATACAGTATTACAACATCCATTAACTTTTATATGAATAATATATATGCTTATACTCCATTTTAGTCACCATATTATAACTACCTCAGTATAAGTGTTGTTTAAACCCTAAATCAGGGTTACATTTCTCCCCCTGGTGCATTGTCACTGTTTAACATCTTTAGGTGCCAATGCACCATCTACCTTACTCACTATGCTAAAATAGTATATATTCATTCACATCCATTAGCAAGCCACCTCATCTCAACCATTTTAACTGTTGGCCAAATAGGGAGGGATGGAACTACATAGCCTTCATGCCTCCCAGGGATAGTGTTCTCTGATCGTGCTGGTTTCCCTTGCTCTTCTACACCTGATTTATTGACTTCTTTTAGTACTGGACTTCGGATGGAAGATTTAAGAGATTGTGCTAGGGTAAAGTTATCATGTACCTCACTACGATTTTCACTGAGACTAGTTTCTTTCTCTGACGAAGCTTCTAAAGTTATCAAGTCTTTAGCATCTGAATTTTCCGTTTCTTGATCCTGGGACTGATTTACTCTACCATTGAATCTCGAGAGAGGTCGGTAATGTAAGGTTGTAGAAGGATGACATGGAGCTGGATCTCTCCCTTGCCTTTGTTCTGAATATGCACTTCCTTCATCAACCACTTTTTCTCGTGGTTGATAACAATAACTGTATGATCCTCGTCGGTTTGGAGCAAATCGACTCCCTTTCACTGGTACTCCACCTATGCCAGTCACATTTGCTGCATGTACACCCTTTTCCCCTTCCAACACTTCAAATTCTACTTTCTCTCCATCTCCTACACTGTACAACAGTTTTAGGGGATTATTCTTCGTTATGGATGTCCAATGTACAAATATGTCTTCTCCGGTGTCATGCCTTTTAATGAAGCCATAGCCTTTCTTCACATGGAACCATATTACTGTGCCAGTCATTTTAAGAGACATATACTGTGTCCCTTTACTATCAACTTTATTCATAGAAGATTGTCTCAGCAATATACCATCCACTACCTCAGTCTGTAATGCTATGTCCTTAGTATCCGGTCGCATAGAAAATTCATGGATACGGTCTTCAGGACAGTTGTTTAGGAAGTTGGCATCCTTGAGTATTTTATTCTCAGATTCTAGCTGAGACAGTCTTTCTTTCATTTCATTCAGACAAATATGATCCTCCTTTTCAGTTTCTTTACCCACTTCCAATAATTCAGACAACTCAGTTATTTTTGATTCCAGAGAATGAATATTGTCTTCCTGCTGCTGGTACATTATCAACTTTTGTTGCTCCTGATCCACTCTGGTTTGTCTTTCATCAGATGCCATGGTTTCCATCTCTCTCTGTATAAACCAAAGTTCTCTCTCAAGCTCTTTGTTCCTCTCATCAATTTTGGTGTTAAACATCTGTTCTTCTTTTAGCTTCCATTGGGTTTCATCTAGAACCTCCAACAACTGATGTTTAGACCTGTCCAGTGCTATATGTCTTATCACCTCTATCGGGGTCTGTAGATCCACTGGGCTATCTCTTCTTGTTGGTTCCTCAATGGAAGTTGGAAACCGGGAAAGCAGGTCCTTCTGTTGATCTTTTGGAAGAGCTAATACTAATTGTCCATGTTTCTTATAATCCTCAGCTATTTGCTTTAGCACAGTTTCTAATCTCTGTATACCTACATCTATCTTCACTTCCCCTGGAACTCTCTCTTTCAGTGGTAGAACATTCTTATCTCCTTTCATTCCATAATCCATGTTAGCGACCAAAGTATGAGCAAGGTTGTCACTAACACCTCCCTCACTATCCTTTAGGTGGGGATCAAGTTTGACTTTCTTGTCCTTTGATTTTTTTCTTTCTCTTCTCCAACTCTACAGGGACATCTAATATTTTTTCATTTTTCACACCTAGGTTATTTACAAAAGTTCCCACAAACTTGCATGTCACCTCTTCCTTTAAGCCTGGTCCCTTACGGTACTCTTGTTTGTCCATACTTTTACATTCTCTAATGGCTTCAACTCTCCCAACTGATACAGCAATGGCTTTATGTCCAACCTTCTCCCTGTTCCTTTGCTTCTTTCCCATATTTGTATTTTATTTTTAGGGATGTGAGGACTTTATCAATAATAATTAATGGCAGCTGACACCTGTGGTGTAACAGGGCCTGAGTGTAACTTCTATCTCACGCGGTGCCTCCAAATGTAACCCTACCCTCATTACCTTGAACGAGAGCTGTCTATGTATTCTATTAAGGGATGGTTACCTAATAGCTGTGCCTCCACTCAAGCTATGTGTAGTATTTAACTACCGTTAAGGCTTGCTTGAGTAAGCCTGATCTCTATCCTTAGGGGATGATTCCCTTATATCATAGATATATTATCTAATATACCTGTCTCTTTCTTCCAGGATCTTCAGATCAACTTCCAGACGGACCAGACACACATGGAAAGTATAACACTTTAATGACCAGTACCAAATGGATTAAGTATACATTAACATTTCATCAATTACACATTCCCCTTTAAGTCATTAATCCATGCTAACCCCCTGTCAATTAGGCCTATACACAGTACCTGCATGCAATACAACAAATCCTTTTTCTTTTCAAGACACCCTTAGGTGTTAGAGTGACCCGGGTACTCTTAATATGATAGTGCACTATAAGGGCCCATAAACTTCCTAAAAATAACAGCAGTTAATACAGAATGTCTGACACTATGTTTTAGTATCAACTATCAGTTCTCCCTTCAGTTAAAGAGAAAGATGTTTGGCTCAGTCTACTTATGGTAGCGATTACTTTCTCCTATAAGGTTACTTATAGTTCCTCCTTGGCAGATAACAGAAAGTATCTATTTAGCTCATAGATAGTAACATCAACAGTTGATTACCAAGGAATCTGTATCCTTTCCTCAGTAAAAATGTTACTGTAGTTGTCCAGTATTAAACTAAACTCCTAAGAAGCTGGTATGATAAACCTTTGTTATGCTGCGTCCTTGTGTCCATTTGAAGTAGCTGATGCTTTCTATATTTCAGAGCATATATAGCTTTTCGATTCCTGTATGCCTCAAATTATTGTTGTCTCTTAGGATGAGTCTATATTAAATATATCTGCAAGAGATGGTTTCTCTTATCATAGTCACAGCGAGCTCAAATCCTTTAACTTTATAACTAATAGTCTCTTACGTGTCAGTCCTTCTTACGGGTTCACGAATATACATATAACACAGTTGTATTAAAGTGCCACAAGCTAGTCCTTGAATCGGGATGATATTCTAATCCTTTGTGGCTAAGAGGCTTTAACATCCATCCAATGTCACTGTAGTATGGCTACCTTTAATGTCCTTGACTCTAATTCTGCTAATTCAGGGGCATAAATACACACATTAGGTGGCAGCTTTAGGGTGTTACTTTCTATTTAGCGCTGCGGGACAATGTCTCTGGCTCTCCTTTGACTGATGTGATGCTGATATATGGGGGAGTTTTAAAACTATTTATGAAGCGTTAAACAGTTCAAGTTTCACTCCACTCCTCCTGTTACATATATATACCCAGTGCTTTCTACCTTCTCCTTAGCACTATGATTAAGCCATACATGGAACTGTAATTATAGGTCACTCTGACTACTGTGACCCATTACTATCCTCCTGCTTAATAGCCATTATTGCGGCCTAGCCCTGGAGTACTTAGTCCCAATATGAAATTGACTATGTACAATAGTCACCTATGGCTTGCTGTGCTTAGTGTAGGGGTAATATAAATGGCTGGATTATGCACTCACACTTCTACCATCTAGTGATGCTGCTGCAGGATGCTCCCCCGACTCCTCCCTTACACTTACAGCCACACAGAATGGAGCCTCTGCTGCTGGTCCTGGCTTCTTTGTTGTGGCTGTCAGAGTCTGTGCCGGTAATAGGTAGGAAGGAACCCTCTCTGTGTCCCTGTCACAGATGTGCCCTTCCAATACTGCTGGGTGAGTTGACTAGCGCTGATCTTGGGTTCTATGAACAGTTCTGAGTCTCAATACTGCTGTCACCACCTTTACAGTAAGGAAGCCCTGTTCTGGCTTCACACACTAAGCCCCCTCCGGCCGCCGCAATGTATACCGCTCTGCTCTAATGCGGGCGACGGCCGGAGCAGCAAAAAACTATGTCCTCTCACCAAGGGATATGCAGTCTCTCTCTCAGCTACACTCACAGCACCTCTCCACTCCTCTCTAGTAGTCACATGACCCACTCTGAGGTGATGCCCCGCCCACTGGCAATCACCTCACTAGGTGATTGACAGTTAGGAGCACAAGGACATTAACCCTTTAGATACACTGTGAAACCATAAAATAAGCCTTCATTGTATTCACCACTACATTTACATCAATGTACATACAATTACATATATGTGAACTGTATTATTTACCTCACAACATGCATACAGTATTACAACATCCATTAACTTTTATATGAATAATATATATGCTTATACTCCATTTTAGTCACCATATTATAACTACCTCAGTATAAGTGTTGTTTAAACCCTAAATCAGGGTTACACGTTACTTTCCAATTGTAATTGATACATTAAATTCCTTCTTGTGGATGAACAGCAACAGTTGTAACCAACGCCTCTTTTCTCTAACGTCCTAAGTGGATGCTGGGGACTCCGTAAGGACCATGGGGAATAGCGGCTCCGCAGGAGACTGGGCACATCTAAAGAAAGCTTTAGGACTATGTGGTGTGCACTGGCTCCTCCCCCTATGACCCTCCTCCAAGCCTCAGTTAGATTTCTGTGCCCGACGAGAAGGGTGCACACTAGGGGCTCTCCTGAGCTTCTTAGTGAAAGTTTTAGTTTAGGTTTGTTATTTTCAGTGAGACCTGCTGGCAACAGGCTCACTGCATCGAGGGACTAAGGGGAGAAGAAGCGAACTCACCTGCGTGCAGAGTGGATTGGGCTTCTTGGCTACTGGACATTAGCTCCAGAGGGACGATCACAGGCCCAGCCTGGATGGGTCCCGGAGCCTCGCCGCCGGCCCCCTTACAGAGCCAGAAGAGCGAAGAGGTCCGGATAAATCGGCGGCAGAAGACGTTCCTGTCTTCAATAAGGTAGCGCACAGCTGTGCGCCATTGCTCTCAGCACACTTCATACTCCGGTCACTGAGGGTGCAGGGCGCTGGGGGGGGCGCCCTGAGACGCAATAAAACATGATAAAAATACCTTACATGGCAAAAAATACATCACATATAGCTCCTGGGCTATATGGATGCATTTAACCCCTGCCAGAATATACAGAAAAACGGGAGATAAGGCCGCCGAAAAGGGGGCGAAGACTATCTCCTCAGCACACTGGCGCCATTTTCCCTCACAGCTCAGTTGGACGGAAGCTCCCTGGCTCTTCCCTGCAGTCACTACACTACAGAAAGGGTTAAAAAAAGAGAGGGGGGCACTAATTAGGCGCAGTATTAAAACATACAGCAGCTATAAGGGGAAAAACACTTATATAAGGTTATCCCTGTATATATATATATAGCGCTCTGGTGTGTGCTGGCATACTCTCCCTCTGTCTCCCCAAAGGGCTAGTGGGGTCCTGTCCTCTATCAGAGCATTCCCTGTGTGTGTGCTGTGTGTCGGTACGTTTGTGTCGACATGTATGAGGAGAAAAATGATGTGGAGACGGAGCAGAGTGTCTGTAACAGTGATGTCACCACCTAGGGGGTCGACACCTGAGTGGATGTACTGTTGAAAATTACATGACAGTGTCAGCTCTGTATAAAAAAACAAAAAAAAAAACAGTGGTTGACATGAGACAGCCGGCTACTCAGCTTGTGCCTGTCCAGACGTCTCATAGGCCGTCAGGGGCTCTAAAGCGCCCGTTACCTCAGATGGCAGATACAGACGCCGACACGGATACTGACTCCTGTGTCGACGGTGAAGAGACAACCGTGCTTTCCAGTAGGGCCACACGTTACATGATTGAGACAATGGAAAATGTTTTATACATTTCTGATAATACGAGTACCACCAAAAAGAGGGGTATTATGTTCGGTGAGGGAAAAACTACCTGTAGTTTTCCTGAATCTGAGAAATAAAATGAGGTGTGTGATGATGCGTGGGTTTCCCCCCGATAACAATTGATCATTTCTTAAAAAGTATTGGCTGTATACCCTTTCCGGCAAGAGGTTAGGGTGCGTTGGGAAACACCCCCTAGGGGGGATAAGGCGCTCACACGCTTGTAAGAACAAGGGCTCTACCCTCTCATGAGATGGCCGCCCTTAAGGATCCTGCTGATAGAAAGCAGGAGGGTATCCAAAAATGTATTCACACACATACTGGTGTTATACTGCGACCAGCAATCGCCTCAGCCTGGAGGTGCAGTGCTGGGTTGGCATGGTCGGATTCCCTGACTGGAAATATTGATATCCTAGATAAGGATAGTATATTATTGCCTATAGAGCATTTAAAAGATGCATTTCTATATATGCATGATGCACAGCGGAATATTTGCCGACTGGCATCAAGTATAAGTGCGTTGTCCAATTCTACCAGTAAAATGGTCAGGTGATGCGGATTCCAAACGGCATTTGGAAGTATTGCCTTTGAAAGGGGACATTTGGGGTCGGTATTTTAGACCTGGTGGCCACGGCAACAACTGGGAAATCCACGTTTGTACCCCAGGTCGCCTCTCAAAATAAGACGCCGTATTATCAGGCGCAGTCCTTTGTTGGCAAGCGGACAAAAGGTTCCTCTTTTCTGCTCGTGACAGAGGGAGAGGAAAAAGGCTGAAGAGATTAGCCAGTTCCCAGGAACAGAAACCCTTTCCCGCCTCTGCCAAGCCCTCAGTATGACGCTAGGGCCTTACAAGCTCAGGCACGGTGGGGGCCCGTTCTCAATGAATTTCAGTGCGCAGTGGGCTCACTCGCAAGTAGACCCCTGGATCCTTCAGGTAATATCTCAAGGGTACATATTGGAATTCGAGACGTCTCCCCCTCGCCGTTTCCAAAAGTCGGCTTTACCGACGTCTCCCTCTGACAGGGAGGCAGTTTTGGAAGCCATTCACAAGCTGTATTCCCAGCAGGTGATAATCAAGGTACCCCTCCTGCAACAGGGAACGGGGTATTATTCCACACTATTGTGGTACCGAAGCCAGACGGCTCGGTGAGACCGATTCTAAATCTAAAATCTAAAATCTTTGAACACTTACATACAGAGGTTCAAATTCAAGATTGAGTCACTCAGAGCAGTGATTGCGAACCTGGAAGAAGGGGACTACATGATGTCTCGGGACATCAAGGATGCTTACCTTCATGTCAAAATTTACCCTTCTCACCAAGGGTACCTCAGGTTATGGTACAGAACTGTCACTATCAGTTCAGACGCTGCCGTAGGGATGGTCCACGGCACCCCGGGTCTTTACCAAGGTAATGGCCGAAATGATATCCCTTCGAAGGAAGGGAATTTTAGTTATCCCTTACTTGGACGATTCCCTGATAAGGGTAAGATCCAGGGAACAGTTGGAAGTCGGTGTAGCACTATCTCAGGTAGTGTTGCGGCAGCACGATTGGATTCTCAATATTCCAAAATCGCAGCTGGTTCCGACGACTTGTCTTCTGTTTCCTAGGGATGTTCCTGGACACAGTCCAGAAAAAAGGTGTTTCTCCCGGAAGAGAAAGCCAGGGAGTTATCCGAGCTAGTCAGGAACCTCCTAAAACCGAACCAAGTCTCAGTGCATCAATGCACAAGGGTTCTGGGTAAAAATGGTGGCTTCCTACGAAGCAATCCCATTCGTTAGATTCCACGCAAGAACTTTCCAGTGGAACCTACTGGACAAATGGTCCGGGTCGCATTTTCAGATGCATCAGCGGATAACCCTGTCACCAAGGACAAGGGTATCCATCCTGTGGTGGTTGCAGAGTGCTCATCTTCTAGAGGGCCGCAGATTCGGCATTCAGGACTGGGTCCTGGTGACCACGAATGCCAGCCTGCGAGGCTGGTGAGCAGTCACACAGGGAAGGAATATCCAGGGCTTAGGGTCAAGCCTGGATACATCACTTCACATAAATATCCTGAAGCTAAGGGCCATTTACAATGCTCTAAGCTTAGCAAGACCTCTGCTTCAAGGTCAGCCGGTGTTGATCCAGTCGGACAACATCATGGCAGTCACCCACGTAAACAGACAGGGTGGCACAAGAAGCAGGAGGGCAATGGCAGAAGCTGCAGGGATTCTTCGCTGGGCGGAAAATCATGTGATAGCACTGTCAACAGTATTCATTCCGGGAGTGGACAACTGGGAAGCAGACTTCCTCAGCACGACCTCCACCCGGGAGAGTGGGGACTTCACCCAGAAGTCGTCCACATGATTAAAAAACTCGACAGGTATTGCGCCAGGTCAAGAGACCCTCAGGCAATAGTTGTAGACGCTCTGGTAACACCGTGGGTGTACCAGTCAGTGTATGTGTTCCCTCCTCTGCCTCTCATACCCAAGGTACTGAGATTGATAAGATGGAGAGGAGAAAGCACTATATTCGTGGCTCCGGATTGGCCAAGAAGGACTTGGTAACCGGAACTTCAAGAGATGCTCACGGAGGATCCGTGGCCTCTACCTCTAAGAAGGGACCTGCTCCAGCAAGGACCCTGTCTGTTCCAAGACTTACCGCGGCTGCGTTTGACGGCATGCCGGTTGAACACCGGATCCTGAAGGAAAAAAGGCATTCCGGATGAAGTCATCCATATCCTGATCTAAAGCCAGGAAGGATGTAACCGCAAAAACATTATCACCGCAATTGGCGAAAATATGTTGCGTAGTGCGAGGCCAGTAAGGCCCGATGGAGGAAATTCAACTGGGTCGATTCCTACATTTCCTGCAAACAGGAGTGTCTATGGGCCTGAAATTGGGGTCCATTAAGGTTCAGATTTCGGCCCTGTCAATTTTCTTCCAAAAAAGAACTAGCTTCAGTCCCTGAAGTTTAGACGTTTGTAAAAGGGGTACTGCATATACAGCCTCCTTTTGTGCCTCCAGTGGCAATTTGGGATCTCAATGTAGTTTGGGTTCCAAAAGTCACATTGGTTTGAACCACTTAAATCTGTGGAGTTAAAATATCTCACATGGAAAGTGGTCATGCTGTTGGCCCTGGCCTGGGCCAGGCGCGTGTCAGAATTGGCGGCTTTATCCTGTAAAAGCCCTTATCTGATTTTCCATTCGGACAGGGCGGAATTGAGGACTCGTCCTCAGTTTCTCCCTAAGGTGGTTCCAGCGTTTTCACCTGAACCAACCTATTGTGGTGCCTGCGGCTACTAGGGACTTGGAGGAATCCAAGTTGCTGGATGTTGTCAGGGCCCTGAAAATATGTTTCCAGGACGGCTGGAGTCAGGAAATCTGACTCGCTGTTTATCCTGTATGCACCCAACAAGCTGGGTGCTCCTGCTTCTAAGCAGACTATTGCTCGTTGGATTTGTAGTACAATTCAGCTTGCACATTCTGTGGCAGGCCTGCCACAGCTAAAATCTGTAAAAGCCCGTTCCACAAGGAAAGTGGGCTCATCTTGGGCGGCTGCCCGAGGGGTCTCGGCTTTACAACTTTGCCGGGCAGCTACATGGTCAGGGGCAAACACGTTTGCTAAATTCTACAAATTTGATACCCTGGCTGAGGAGGACCTGGAGTTCTCTCATTCGGTGCTGCAGAGTCATCCGCACTCTCCCGCCCGTTTGGGAGCTTTGGTATAATCCCCATGGTCCTTACGGAGTCCCCAGCATCCACTTAGGACGTCAGAGAAAATAAGAATTTACTTACCGATAATTCTATTTCTCATAGTCCGTAGTGGATGCTGGGCGCCCATCCCAAGTGCGGATTGTCTGCAATACTTGTACATAGTTATTGTTACAAAAATCGGGTTATTATTGTTGGGAGCCATCTTTTCAGAGGCTCCTCTGTTATCATGCTGTTAACTGGGTTCAGATCACAGGTTGTACGGTGTGATTGGTGTGGCTGGTATGAGTCTTACCCGGGATTCAAAATCCTTCCTTATTGTGTACGCTCGTCCGGGCAAAGTATCCTAACTGAGGCTTGGAGGAGGGTCATAGGGGGAGGAGCCAGTGCACACCACATAGTCCTAAAGCTTTCTTTAGATGTGCCCAGTCTCCTGCGGAGCCGCTATTCCCCATGGTCCTTACGGAGTCCCCAGCATCCACTACGGACTATGAGAAATAGAATTATCGGTAAGTAAATTCTTATTATTTACTGCAGTTAAAGTTCATATGTAACTCACGTGAGTAATGAAAGAAAACAGGGGGAGAGCGCTGTGATGGTTGGTGAAACACAGCGGTATGCTACGACCCCCGTTAACCGTGGCTGGATCTTATTGGCACTCGCGGTCGGGATATTTCTCCCTGCCGTGGGGTAGAGACCTCCTTTTGCTCGGTCTCAAATTGCTTTTTCCCCTTCACCGCTGTCTTTACATCAGACGTCCGCCGTGATGTAGCTCGTTCATGAACGGGCTTATATCTCAGCAATCAGAGTGTCCGGTAATCACCTTTCTTACGCGTTTCTCCGCTGTTATCCAAGAGCGGTTTCGTCAGAGGATACATCAGCAGCCTAGCAGGCTCTTTTTAAAATGCACCGGACCAATAGCATTACTAATTAGTTGATTGGATACATACATGTACTAATTGGATGCATACATGTAATGACTCACATATGGAACAACTTTCTAATTGCAATTGCACATATAAAGGCATTTCATAATATAAAAATAAGCAACATGGTGATTAAAAATAATAATAAAATAAGCAACAAGGTGGTTTAAAAAATAACAGAAAATATATAATCTATATACAGATTAACCTATAATCTTTCAATCAATACCTCATATCTATAATCACATATACATAATTCAGAGACTCAGCACTAAGGATCCCCATTTACTTATATAAAACCTTTTAGGGTAACATAAATCCATGCCACTACTAAAGCAGTTCTTGTGGCGCAGGGGAAACATCAAATGCACTCTATGCAGCTAGTCCCATGTTCGAATCCAACCCGCTCAGCTTAACATCCATATTATTTATTTACTTTTAATGGGATCATTCTATCAATTCATTTTTACCTTTAATTTTTGTTAATATTATTTCTATATTTCATTATTTTAACCCCTGGAATAACTACATTGCTGTTTAAACAACAAAAAGAATTGAAGAAAAAATAAATATTAAACAGACAATTTAAGGATTCGAAGATTTAAATATTTAAAGATTTTAAAATTTAAAACAGGGAGGGGGGGGGAGGGAGGGGGGCCTTTTGGGAGAAGGAGGGTGGAAAAATAAAAATAGAAAAAAAAAAATATATATAGAACCAAGAGAAAGTGTAAAAAGAGGATGGAGGAAGAAATCTGATGTTCATCATTACTAGTGGATTTTACTAAAGAACTTTAAAGGAACACACACAACAGGATTATACAGTTTCATCCTAAGAGGAAAGCTGTTTCCAAAATAGCTACTTCTAATAATTTTGTTTATTTATTAAACATACAATAAATGGATATTCAATAAATAATATATTAGGTAAATCAATAGATAAAATCTTCAGAGACTGCAAATGTTGTTCAGTTCGATGCTCTCATTCAGACCATCAGGTGTAAGGGTACCCAAAGAAAAAATCCAAAATGCCTCCCTTGTCAAGTAAAGGAGATTCAACTGAGGCAGCACAAGGGAACTCTCATCTGGGGACAACAACTGCAGGGAGAACACATATTTTCAGATGAACATGGGAGGGCAGAAGGCTGCCTAATACTGAAGCACCCCCAAACAACAAACCAAATGCAACAACTAGTACAAGCATTCCTGGGGGAAGGCCTGCAGCAGATGGATTTGCATATGGTGATGTCATCCAAGCAGTGGGTCAAAGTTGGCTTCAACCCTCGTCTGCATATGAAAAGAGAAAAGGGGCGTGCAGGGCATGGCGGCCTTTTGCGGCGCTTGGATGACCCCTAGTTCGCATTAAACACCTCCACCCTACTTCGGTGTGGGGCTCATGTTGGCTATGCCCCAGCCCCTGAAGCATTCAAGCTGATTACTTGCAGCAGCTGGGCACTGTAATAGCTCCAGAGCTGCTCTGTAAGGCAACTAAAAGGGTGTGGGCCCTGCAGCACTACCTGTAGTTCGCATTGTGCGTTGGAAGGCACAAAGTAAGCAGACGGGAGAAGTCAAGATAGTGCGCAAGGGCATAGAAGGGAGTGGCTCAAGAAAAGAGAAGTGTAAACAGACAGCAAACTAGGCTGGAGAAAGACATGAGACAAAGAGATCTGAATTATACGAGAGCCGACCAGGGGAAACACAAATTATGCAGTCAAGTTTCCCACATTTGGGGATATCGCAGGAGCAGCACACCCAGAGTGCAATTGGTGAGCCTTGCCCTGGGAGAAGCACCTTCATGATCATAGTATCTCACCTAGCAGGTAAGTAGGAGTTGGGCTAGAGCTGGGGAGGGTTGCTGCTCGGGCACCCCCCTGTCAAGTGAAGGAGATCCAACTGAGGCAGCACAAGGGAACTCTCGAAAGAAGAACAAGGCTAGAGGAAGATCTGAGACAAAGAAATCTGACTTTTACCAGAGCTGACCAGAGGAAAGCACAAACACAGTCCCCCACTACCACAAATAATGCTGTCAAGTTTACCACATTTGGGAAAATAACAGGGGTCAGCATACCCAGAATGCAATGAATGAACCTCACCCTGGGAGAACAATCTTCATGACCATGGTATCTCCTATGCAAAATAAGTATGATTTGGGATAGGGCTGGAGAGGGCCGCTGCTCAGGCACATCTCTGTCAAGTAAAGGAGATTCAACTGAGGCAGCACAAGGGAACTCTCATCTGGGGACAACAACTGCAGGAGGTACACATATTTTCAGATGAACATGGGAGGGCAGAAGGCTGCCTAATACTGAAGCACCCCCAAACAACAAACCAAATGCAACAACTAGTGCAAGCATTCCTGGGGGAAGGCCTGCAGCATATGGATTTGCATATGGTGATGTCATCCAAACAGTGGGTCAAAGTTGGCTTCAACCCTCGTCTGCATATGAAAAGATAAAATTGGCATGCAGGGCATGGCGGCCTTTTGAGGTGCTTGGATGACCCATAGTTCGCATTAAACACCTCCACCCTCCTTCGGTGTGGGGCTCATGATGGCTATGCCCCAGCCCCTGAAGCATTCAAGCTGATTTCTTGCAGCAGCTGGGCACTGTAACAGCTCCAGAGCTGCTCTGTAAGGCAAGTAAAAGGGTGTGGGCCCTGCAGCACTACCTGTAGTTTGCATTGTGTGTTGGAAGGCACACAGTAAGCAGACGGGAGAAGTCAGGATAGTGCGCAAGGGCATAGAAGGGAGCAACTCAAGAAAAGAGAAGTGGAAACAGACTGCAAATTAGGCTGGAGAGAGACCTGAGACAAAGAGATCTGAATTATACGAGAGCCGACCAGGTGAAACACAAATTATGCAGTCTAGTGTCCAACATTTGGGGAAACCGCAGGAGTAGCACACCCAGAGTGCAATGGGTGAGCCTTGCCCTGGGAGAAGCACCTTCATGATCATAGTATCTCACCTGGCAGGTAAGTAGGAGCTGGGCTAGAGCTGGGGAGGGTCGCTGCTCGGGCACCCCCCTGTCAAGTGAAGGAGATCCAACTGAGGCAGCACAAGGGAACTCTCGAAAGAAATACAAGGCTAGAGGAAGATCTGAGACAAAGAAATCTGACTTTTACCAGAGCTGACCAGAGGAAAGCACAAACACAGTCCCTCACTACCACAAATAATGCAGTCCAGTTTCCCACATTTGGGGAAATCACAGGGGTCAGCATACCCAGAATGCAATGAATGAACCTCACCCTGGGAAAACAATCTTCATGACCATGGTATCTCCTATGCAAAATAAGTATGATTTGGGATAGAGCTGGGGAGGGCCGCTGCTCAGGCACATCTCTGTCAAGTAAAGGAGATTCAACTGAGGCAGCACAAGGGAACTCTCATCGGGGGACAACAACTGCAGGGAGAACACATATTTTCAGATGAACATGGGAGGGCAGAAGGCTGCCTAATACTGAAGCACCCCCAAACAACAAACCAAATGCAACAACTAGTGCAAGCATTCCTGGGGGAAGGCCTGCAGCAGATGGATTTGCATATGGTGATGTCATCCAAGCAGTGGGTCAAAGTTGGCTTCAACACTCATCTGCATATGAATAGAGAAGAGGGGCGTGCAGGGCATGGCGGCCTTTTGCGGCGCTTGGATGACCCCTAGTTCGCATTAAACACCTCCACCCTCCTTCGGTGTGGGGCTCATGTTGGCTATGCCCCAGCCCCTGAAGCATTCAAGCTGATTTCTTGCAGCAGCTGGGCACTGTAACAGCTCCAGAGCTGCTCTGTAAGGCAAGTAAAAGGGTGTGGGCCCTGCAGCACTACCTGTAGTTCGCATTGTGCGTTGGAAGGCACAAAGTAAGCAGACGGGAGAAGTCAGGATAGTGCGCAAGGGCATAGAAGGGAGCGGCTCAAGAAAAGAGAAGTGGAAACAGACAGCAAACTAGGCTGGAGAGAGACCTGAGACAAATACATCTGAATTATACGAGAGCCGACCAGGGGAAACACAAATTATGCAGTCAAGTTTCCCACATTTGGGGAAATCACAGGGGCAGCACACCCAGAGTGCGATGGGTGAGCCTTGCCCTGGGAGAAGCACCTACATGATCATAGGATCTCACCTGGCAGGTAAGTAGGAGTTGGGCTAGAGCTGGGGAGGGTCGCTGCTCGGGCACCCCCCTGTCAAGTGAAGGAGATCCAACTGAGGCAGCACAAGGGAACTCTCGAAAGAAGAACAAGGCTAGAGGAAGATCTGAGACAAAGAAATCTGACTTTTACCAGAGCTGACCAGAGGAAAGCACAAACACAGTTCCCCACTACCACAAATAATGCTGTCAAGTTTACCACATTTGGGAAAATAACAGGGGTCAGCATACCCAGAATGCAATGAATGAACCTCACCCTGGGAGAACAATCTTCATGACCATGGTATCTCCTATGCAAAATAAGTATGATTTGGGATAGGGCTGGAGAGGGCCGCTGCTCAGGCACATCTCTGTCAAGTAAAGGAGATTCAACTGAGGCAGCACAAGGGAACTCTCATCTGGGGACAACAACTGCAGGAGGTACACATATTTTCAGATGAACATGGGAGGGCAGAAGGCTGCCTAATACTGAAGCACCCCCAAACAACAAACCAAATGCACCAACTAGTGCAAGCATTCCTGGGGGAAGGCCTGCAGCATATGGATTTGCATATGGTGATGTCATCCAAACAGTGGGTCAAAGTTGGCTTCAACCCTCGTCTGCATATGAAAAGATAAAATTGGCATGCAGGGCATGGCGGCCTTTTGAGGTGCTTGGATGACCCATAGTTCGCATTAAACACCTCCACCCTCCTTCGGTGTGGGGCTCATGATGGCTATGCCCCAGCCCCTGAAGCATTCAAGCTGATTTCTTGCAGCAGCTGGGCACTGTAACAGCTCCAGAGCTGCTCTGTAAGGCAAGTAAAAGGGTGTGGGCCCTGCAGCACTACCTGTAGTTTGCATTGTGTGTTGGAAGGCACAAAGTAAGCAGACGGGAGAAGTCAGGATAGTGCGCAAGGGCATAGAACGGAGCAACTCAAGAAAAGAGAAGTGGAAACAGACTGCAAATTAGGCTGGAGAGAGACCTGAGACAAAGAGATCTGAATTATACGAGAGCCGACCAGGTGAAACACAAATTATGCAGTCTAGTGTCCAACATTTGGGGAAACCGCAGGAGTAGCACACCCAGAGTGCAATGGGTGAGCCTTGCCCTGGGAGAAGCACCTTCATGATCATAGTATCTCACCTGGCAGGTAAGTAGGAGCTGGGCTAGAGCTGGGGAGGGTCGCTGCTCGGGCACCCCCCTGTCAAGTGAAGGAGATCCAACTGAGGCAGCACAAGGGAACTCTCGAAAGAAATACAAGGCTAGAGGAAGATCTGAGACAAAGAAATCTGACTTTTACCAGAGCTGACCAGAGGAAAGCACAAACACAGTCCCTCACTACCACAAATAATGCAGTCCAGTTTCCCACATTTGGGGAAATCACAGGGGTCAGCATACCCAGAATGCAATGAATGAACCTCACCCTGGGAAAACAATCTTCATGACCATGGTATCTCCTATGCAAAATAAGTATGATTTGGGATAGAGCTGGGGAGGGCCGCTGCTCAGGCACATCTCTGTCAAGTAAAGGAGATTCAACTGAGGCAGCACAAGGGAACTCTCATCGGGGGACAACAACTGCAGGGAGAACACATATTTTCAGATGAACATGGGAGGGCAGAAGGCTGCCTAATACTGAAGCACCCCCAAACAACAAACCAAATGCAACAACTAGTGCAAGCATTCCTGGGGGAAGGCCTGCAGCAGATGGATTTGCATATGGTGATGTCATCCAAGCAGTGGGTCAAAGTTGGCTTCAACACTCATCTGCATATGAATAGAGAAGAGGGGCGTGCAGGGCATGGCGGCCTTTTGCGGCGCTTGGATGACCCCTAGTTCGCATTAAACACCTCCACCCTCCTTCGGTGTGGGGCTCATGTTGGCTATGCCCCAGCCCCTGAAGCATTCAAGCTGATTTCTTGCAGCAGCTGGGCACTGTAACAGCTCCAGAGCTGCTCTGTAAGGCAAGTAAAAGGGTGTGGGCCCTGCAGCACTACCTGTAGTTCGCATTGTGCGTTGGAAGGCACAAAGTAAGCAGACGGGAGAAGTCAGGATAGTGCGCAAGGGCATAGAAGGGAGCGGCTCAAGAAAAGAGAAGTGGAAACAGACAGCAAACTAGGCTGGAGAGAGACCTGAGACAAATACATCTGAATTATACGAGAGCCGACCAGGGGAAACACAAATTATGCAGTCAAGTTTCCCACATTTGGGGAAATCACAGGGGCAGCACACCCAGAGTGCGATGGGTGAGCCTTGCCCTGGGAGAAGCACCTACATGATCATAGGATCTCACCTGGCAGGTAAGTAGGAGTTGGGCTAGAGCTGGGGAGGGTCGCTGCTCGGGCACCCCCCTGTCAAGTGAAGGAGATCCAACTGAGGCAGCACAAGGGTACTCTCGAAAGAAGAACAAGGCTAGAGGAAGATCTGAGACAAAGAAATCTGACTTTTACCAGAGCTGACCAGAGGAAAGCACAAACACAGCCCCCCACTACCACAAATAATGCAGTCGAGTTTCCAACATTTGGGGAAATCACAGGGGTCAGCATAAACAGAATGCAATGAATGAACCTTACCATGGGAGAACAATCTTCATGACCATGGTATCTCCTATGCAAAATAAGTATGATTTGGGATAGGGCTGGGGAGGGCCGCTGCTCAGGCACATCTCTGTCAAGTAAAGGCGATTCAACTGAGGCAGCACAAGGGAACTCTCATCTTGGGACAACAACTGCAGGGAGAACACATATTTTCAGATGAACATGGGAGGGCAGAAGGCTGCCTAATACTGAAGCACCCCCAAACAACAAACCAAATGCAACAACTAGTGCAAGCATTCCTGGGGAAGGCCTGCAGCAGATGGATTTGCATATGGTGATGTCATCCAAGCAGTGGGTCAAAGTTGGCTTCAACCCTCGTCTGCATATGAAAAGAAAAAAGGGATGTGCAGGGAATGGCGGCCTTTTGCGGCGCTTGGATGACCCCTAATTCGCATTAAACATCTCCACCCTCCTTCGGTGTGGGGCTCATGATGGCTATGCCCCAGCCCCTGAAGCATTCAAGCTGATTTCTTGCAGCAGCTGGGCACTGTAACAGCTCCAGAGCTGCTCTGTAAAGCATGTAAAAGGGTGTGGGCCCTGCAGCACTACCTGTAGTTTGCATTGTGCGTTGGAAGGCACAAAGTATACAGACAGGAGAGGTCAGAATAGTGCGCAAGGGCATAGAAGGGAGCGGCTCAAGAAAAGAGAAGTGGAAACAGACAGCAAACTAGGCTGGAGAGAGACCTGAGACAAAGAGATCTGAATTATACGAGAGCCGACCAGGGGAAACACAAATTATGCAGTCAAGTTTCCCACATTTGGGGAAATCACAGGGGCAGCACACACAGAGTGCAATGGGTGAGCCTTGCCCTGGGAGAAGCACCTACATGATCATAGTATCTCACCTGGCAGGTAAGTAGGAGTTGGGCTAGAGCTGGGTAGGGTCACTGCTCGGGCACTTCCCTGTCAAGTGAAGGAGATCCAAGTGAGTCAGCACAAGGGAACTCTCGAAAGAAGAACAAGGCTAGAGGAAGATCTGAGACAAAGAAATCTGACTTTTACCAGAGCTGACCAGAGGAAAGCACAAACACAGTCCCCCACTACCACAAATAATGAAGTCGAGTTTCCCACATTTGGGTAAATCACAGGGGTCAGCATACCCAAAATGCAATGAATGAACCTCACCCTGGGATAACAGTCTTCATTACCATGATATCTCCTATGCAAAATAAGTATGATTTGGGATAGGGCTGGGGAGGGCCGCTGCTCAGGCACATCTCTGTCAAGTAAAGGAGATTCAACTGAGGCAGCACAAGGGAACTCTCATCTGGGGACAACAACTGCAGGGAGAACACATATTTTCAGATGAACATGGGAGGGCAGAAGGCTGCCTAATACTGAAGCACCCCCAAACAACAAACCAAATGCAACAACTAGTACAAGCATTCCTGGGTGAAGGTCAGCAGAAGACGGATTTGCATACAGTGATGTCATCCAAGCAGTGGGCCAAAGTTGGCTGGAACCCTCATCTGCATATGAAAAGAGAAAAGGGGTATGCAGGGAATGGCGGCCTTTTGCGGCGCTTGGATGACCCTTAGTTCGCATTAAACACCCCCACCCTCCTTCGGTGTGGGGCTCATGTTGGCAATGCCCCAGCCCCTGAAGCATTCAAGCTGATTTCTTGCAGCAGCTTGGCACTGTAACAGCTCCAGAGCTGCTCTGTAATGCAAGTAAAAGTTTGTGGGCCCTGCAGCACTACCTGTAGTTTGCATTGTGCATTGGAAGGCACAAAGTAAGCAGACAGGAGAAGTCAGGATAGTGCACAAGGGTATAGAAGGGAGGGGCTCAAAAAAAGAAGAAGTGGAAACAGACTGCAAACTAGGCTGGAGAGAGACCTGAGACAAAGAGATCTGAATTATATAAAAGCCGACCAGTGGAAACACAAATTATGCAGTCAAGTTTCCCATATTTGGGGAAATCACAGGGGCAGCACACCCAGAGTGCAATGGGTGAGCCTTGCCCTGGGAGAAGCACCTTCATGATCATAGTATCTCACCTGGCAGGTAAGTAGGAGTTGGGCTAGAGCTGGGGAGGGTCGCTGCTTGGGCACCCCCCTGTCAAGTAAAGGAGATCCAACTGAGGCAGCACAAGGGAACTCTCGAAAGAAGAACAAGGCTAGAGGAAGATCTGAGATAAAGAAATCTGACTTTTACCAGAGCTGACCAGAGGAAAGCACAAACACAGTCCCCCACTACCACAAATAATGCAGTCAAGTTTCCCACATTTGGGGAAATCACAGGGGTCAGCATACCCAGAATGCAATGAATGAACCTCACCCTGGGAGAACGATCTTCATGACCATGGTATCTCCTATGCAAAATAAGTATGATTTGGGATAGGGCTGGGGAGGGCCGCTGCTCAGGCACATCTCTGTCAAGTAAAGAAGATTCAACTGAGGCAGCACAAGGGAACTCTCATCTGGGGACAACAACTGCAGGGAGAACACATATTTTCAGATGATCATGGGAGGGCAGAAGGCTGCCTAATACTGAAGCACCCCCAAACAACAAACCAAATGCAACAACTAGTGCAAGCATTCCTGGGGGAAGGCCTGCAGCAGATGGATTTGCATATGGTGATGTCATCCAAGCAGTTGGTCAAATTTGGCTTCAACCCTCGTCTGCATATGAAAAGAGAAAAGGGGCGTGCAGGGCATGGCGGCCTTTTGCGGCGCTTGGATGACCCCTAGTTCGCATTAAACACCTCCACCCTCCTTCGGTGTGGGGCTCATGTTGGCTATGCCCCAGCCCCTGAAGCATTCAAGCTGATTTCTTGCAGAAGCTGGGCACTGTAACAGCTCCAGGGCTGCTCTGTATGGCAAGTAAAAGGGTGTGGGCCCTGCAGCACTACCTGTAGTTCGCATTGTGCGTTGGAAGGCACAAAGTAAGCAGATGGGAGAAGTCAGGATAGTGCGCAAGGGCATAGAAGGGAGCGGCTCAAGAAAAGAGAAGTGGAAACAGACAGCAAACTAGGCTGGAGAGCTCTTCTGTCTATATTTTGCAATCCTGCTCTTGTCCTCTCCAGCTGCTCCATGTAGATTTGACGTCTGGAAAGGTGCATAACCCACTGACAAGCAGGCACACTCCTGCATGAGTTTTCTCTCTCACTAGCTGGATGATACACAATCATTTGCATGTGCTCCACCTCCGACACACCACCCACCCAACCACCCAGTGACCAGAGCCACCCACAAGCCAACTGGCTCCTTGATTTAATTTGCACAGTGTAGTCATCCAGGCAGCATGTCCTTCTCAATGGAAGGATCTCTGGTTCCATGGAATCTTCCACATTGGAATGCTGCGGAATAAAAAGGATTTAAATATTCAGCTTGCTAGCATTCAATGTACCTGCGGCTTGGCTTTAGCACATGGGTCTTCATCCTGTGGCCCTCCAGCTGCTGTGAAACTACACATCCCAGCATGCCCTGCCACAGTTTTGCTATTAAGGTATGCTAAAACTGAGGCAGGGCATGCTGGGATGTGTAGTTCCACAGCAGCTGGAGGGTCGCAGGTTGAAGACCCATGTTCTAGCATGCCTGTTCTATGATGCATGTACCGTGGTGTCACAATCAGCTTGGAATGGGGTGTCTAGCAGGCATTTGCTGACAGCCACTTGAGGGAGACACACATCAGGAGATGCAGCATATCGGAGGTCTTCGATGCCTTTCCAGCAAATGCACACCACCTGCTGCTGGTCTGGACACAAAACAATGCCCACAATCGAAGTCCCAAAATGCCCAACTACAGGATTCATGTAAGTAGTGAATTTAGGAATGAATTTAGAAGTAGGAAATGAAGTTAGTTCACAAGTACATTCAAATTCAGATCTAAAGTCTAGGTAGGCCTCACGTCCTGGCAGCCCCCAGCACTTATAAATGCCTTGATTAGAGGTAGAGAATTAAATGTAGATAAAAAGTAGACACAAAATAAGACTCCACAGAGCAGTTATCAGGTGTCTTTATCAATTGTTGCATTTAAAAAATCAAGCAATTAGGGAACACAATGTTGCAACAATGTAACCCTATTTGCAAAATAGTACTAAATAAGTTTGTCGATGTAAGACATTTGCAAAGGCGCATCCAAAACACGCTGGAAAATGCAACTGAATCTGTTTTTGGAGGCTAGAATAGGAAATGTGCATCGGTCCTACAAGTACTGAAAGCTCTTCTACCATCTCCCTTTTCTGAAAAGCCATTTAATATATGGTTCCCAGATAGGGGACATATCAGATATTGCCTTTCAAAAGCAGCAAATATCATACCACTTCTATTGCCATCAAAGATAAACATTGATTGTTTTCAGATATTGGATTGAAAAAGCAGTCTTTATTGACATAAAGAAGCAAAAAAACATACATAAACATTACACACATAAGTACTGTGTTGCAGCACAGATAAAACACAATACAAATGCTGTCGGTATAGTACAGTTCAAGAACTACAGCACAGGCCAGCCTACACTATAAATCATGAACTGCACTATACATTTAAACAATACAATAATACAACAGTTAATAAGGCTATGGGTGTGGAGTGTAAGAGGGTGAGGGAATCACAAGCCCGAAGCTTTATTGAAAGACAGACACATATAAAGGGAGGATTAATAAATACAAAGATATCCTTTACTATAGAATGTAGTCCAATCCGGTCTTTCAACTCTTCCACAACTTAAAAACGGATAGTGTTCCCAAGCCTTCCATCCTGGAATATCTTCAGTCTCTCGCCAATGAAGAAAACAATCCCTCCAGCAGACTCTTCAACCACGATACAAGATCACAGCCAAAAGGGCGAGAAGCAACTACACTTGCGTTTAACCAAAACAGCTAAAACTTAGTGGAGGAAAGTGCAGTGCACCAAAACATAAGCTGACACAATCATGGAGAATGCGCCAGCATATATGCTCTTCTATCTATATTTTGCAAACCTGCTCTTGTCCCCTCCAGCTGCTCCATGTAGATTTGACGTCTGGCAAGGTGCATAACCCACTGACAAGCAGGCACACTCCTGCATGAGTTTTCACTCTCACTAGCTGGATGATACACATTCATTTGCATGTGCTCCACCTCCGACACACCGCCCACCCAACCACCCAGTCACCAGAGCCACCCACAAGCCAACTGGCTCCGTAACTTAATTTGCACAGTGCAGTCATCCAGGCAGCATGTCCTTCTCAATGGAATAATCTCTGGTTCCATGGAATCTTCCGCATTGGAATGCTGCGGAACAAAAAGGATTTAAACATTCAGCTTGCTAGCATTCAATGTACCTGCGGCTTGGCTCTAGCACATGGGTCTTCATCCTGTGGCCCTCCAGCTGCTGTGAAACTACACATCCCAGCATGCCCTGCCACAGTTTTGCTATTAAGGTATGCTAAAACTGAGGCAGGGCATGCTGGGATGTGTAGTTCCACAGCAGCTGGAGGGTCGCAGGTTGAAGACCCATGTTCTAGCATGCCTGTTCTATGATGCATGTTCCGTGAAGTCACAATCAGCTTGGAATGGGGTATCTAGCAGGCATTTGCTGACAGCCACTTGAGGTAGACACACATCAGGAGATGCAGCATATCGGAGGTCTTCGATGCCTTTCCAGCAAATGCACACCACCTGCTGCTGGTCTGGACACAAAACAATGCCCACAATCGAAGTCCCAAAATGCCCAACTACAGGATTCATGTAAGTAGTGAATTTAGGAATGAATTTAGAAGTAGGAAATTAAGTTAGTTCACAAGTACATTCAAATTCAGATCTAAAGTCTAGGTAGGCCTCACGTCCTGGCAGCCCCCAGCATTTAAAAATGCCTTGATTAGAGGTAGGGAATTAAATGTAGATAAGAAGTAGACGCAAAATAAGACTCCACAGAGCAGTTATCAGGTGTCTTTATCAATTGTTGCATTTAAAAAATCAAGCAATTAGGGAACACAATGTTGCAACAATGTAACCCTATTTGCAAAATAGTACTAAATAAGTTTGTCGATGTAAGACATTTGCAAAGGCGCATTTAAAACACACTGGAAAATGCAACTGAATCTGTTTTTGGAGGCTAGAATAGGAAATGTGCATCGGTCCAACGAGTACTGAAAGCTCTTCCACCATCTTCCTTTTCTGAAAAGCCATTTAATATATGGTTCCCAGATAGGGGACATATCAGATATTGCCTTTCAAAAGCAGCAAATATCATACCACTTCTATTGCCATCAAAGATAAACATTGATTGTTTTCAGATATTGGATTGAAAAAGCAGTCTTTATTGACATAAAGAAGCAAAAAAACATACATAAACATTACACACATAAGTACTGTGTTGCAGCACAGCCAAAACACAATACAAATGCTGTCGGTATAGTACAGTTCAAGAACTACAGCACAGGCCAGCCTACACCAGTGTTGCCAACTCTGAAATGGAAAACAAGCAACCGATGACTGAAAAATAAGCCCAAAACAAGCCCAAACCAATCCTAAAAAGCCCCAAAAAAAGCCCAACTCAAGGTTGTTGTTTTTTTATATATATATATATATATATATATATATATAAACAGACATTATTGTTTGTCTTATTAAAATACATATAATTATTTATATAATCTGCCTTTAAGGTCTTTACAATGATATTTATCAGCACAAAACTGGCTTTTAAAGAATACTGGAATTTTTATAAATATTATAGTTAGAGTTGTGAATTTAAGATACTATGCTTTCATGTTTCCTCTAAAGAAAAATCTCAAGTGAAAATTGCCAACTGTATATACTGTATCTGTGGTCATTTGTATTCACTGTGAAATATTTATTCTATGGAAAGATAAAACAAATAATCTTACAACATCCAACTTTGTACTTCTATTAAATAAATTAAGAGGCCAAATCAAGGTAACAAAACAAAAGATTATTAAGACAATTCAAAATAATAAATGCATATATAAATATTAAATAGTAACTCAATTCAATAAATAACAAAGGAATTACTGAGAGGTAAAGTGCATTGCAGATGGCACACTGTGAGGTAAAGTGCATGGTACACTGTGTGAAGTAAAGTGCATTGCAGATGGCATACTATGTGAGGTAAAGTGCATGGCACACTGTGTGAAGTATAGTGTATTGCAGATAGCACACTGGGGGTCATTCCGAGTTGTTCGCTCGTTGCCGATTTTTGCAACGGAACGATTAAGGCAAAAATGCGCATGCGTATGGACGCAGTGCGCATGCACTAAGTAATTTAGAACAAAACTTAGTAGATTTACTCACGTCCGAACGAAGAATTTTCATCATTGAAGTGATCGGAGTGTGATTGACAGGAAGTGGGTGTTTCTGGGCGGAAATTTACCGTTTTCTGGGAGTGTGCAGGATAAAACGCAGGAGTGTCTGGAGAAACGGGGGAGTGGCTGTCCGAACGCAGGGCGTGTTTGTGACTTCAAACCAGGAACGAAACGGGCTGAGCTGATCGCAGTGTAGGAGTAAGTCTCGAGCTACTCAGAAACTGAAAATAATTATTTATTCGCAATTCTGCTAATCTTTCGTTCGCAATTCTGCTAAGCGAAGATACACTCCCAGAGGGCGGCGGTCTAGCGTGTGCAATGCTGCTAAAAGCAGCTAGCGAGCGAACTCGGAATGACCCCCACTGTGTGAGGTAAAGTGCATGGCACACTGTGTGAAGTAAAGTGCATTGCAGATGGCATACTGCGAGGTAAAGTACATAGCACACTGAATTACAAAGGTTTTATGTAAAATGGATATAAGCAAATTCATCTGAGCTGTCTCCATCGTCTATAGAAGCTTCCATGTTATATATTCCTGAGTTGAAGCGCTGAAGCATATTGGTAGTTGGTTTAAAAATCCTTGCAACAAATACCCAAGCGTCTTAAACCATATCTGACATAAAGAATACCACATAAAGTGGTCCTAAATTGCTTCACTGTTGTGTGTCTGGTCAGTATCTTTGTTGTTGTCATTGTTAAAAACAAATTAGCCCTACTGAATACACACAACCGGCAGTCGGCAACAATAGACATAATGAATGACTCATCATTTCTTTAAGACTCTATTCATCCACAACGTCTCACCTACAGTATGTCTGTGTGAGGATCTGTGTTATATGGATGAATGACTAATTATCTCTGGAAGTCGGTATCAGTGATACCTAAAAACAAAAGAAGCCCAAAAACAAGCAGCAAAAAAAATTATAAGCCCAAAAACAAGCAACAAGCAACCACCCCAAAAAATAAGCAACCAGAAGAAAAAACAAGCCCAATTCCGCTTGTTATAAACTGAATTGGCAACTATGGCATACACTATAAATCATGAACTGCACTATACATTTAAACTATACAATAATACAACAGTTAATAAGGCTATGTGTGTGGAGTGTAAGAGGGTGAGGGAATCACAAGACCGAAGCTTTATTGTAACACAGACACATATAAGGGGAGGGGCAATAAATAGAAAGGTATCCTTTACTATAGAATGTAGTCCAATCCGACCTCTGTGCTCTTCCACAACTGAAAAACGGATAGTGTTCCCAAGCCTTCCATCCTGGAATATCTTTGGTCTTTCGCCAATGAAGAAAACAATCCATCCCTCCAGCAGACCCTTCAACCACGATACAAGATCACAGCCAAAAGGCAGAGAAGCAACTACACTTGAGCTTAACAAAAATGGCTAAAACTTAGTGGAGGAAAGTGCAGTGCACCAAAACATAAGCTGTCACAATCATGGAGAATGTGCCAGCATATATGCTCTTCTATCTATATTTTGCAAACCTGCTCTTGTCCCCTCCAGCTGCTCTATGTAGATTTGACGTCTGGCAAGGTGCATAACCCACTGACAAGCAGGCACACTCCTGCATGAGTTTTCTCTCTCACTAGCTGGATGATACACAATCATTTGCATGTGCTCCACCTCCGACACACCACCCACCCAACCACCCAGTCACCAGAGCCACCCACAAACCAACTGGCTCCGTGATTTAATTTGCACAGTGTAGTCATCCAGGCAGCATGTCCTTCTCAATGGAAGGATCTCTGGTTCCATGGAATCTTCCACATTGGAATGCTGCGGAACAAAAAGGATTTAAATATTCAGCTTGCTAGCATTCAATGTACCTGCGGCTTGGCTCTAGCACATGGGTCTTCATCCTGTGGCCCTCCAGCTGCTGTGAAACTACACATCCCAGCATGCCCTGCCACAGTTTTGCTATTAAGGTATGCTAAAACTGAGGCAGGGCATGCTGGGATGTGTAGTTCCACAGCAGCTGGAGGGTCGCAGGTTGAAGACCCATGTTCTAGCATGCCTGTTCTATGATGCATGTACCGTGATGTCACAATCAGCTTGGAATGGGGTGTCTAGCAGGCATTTGCTGACAGACACTTGAGGGAGACACACATCAGGAGATGCAGCATATCGGAGGTCTTCGATGCCTTTCCAGCAAATGCACACCACCTGCTGCTGGTCTGGACACAAAACAATGCCCACAATCGAAGTCCCAAAATGCCCAACTACAGGATTCATGTAAGTAGTGAATTTAGGAATGAATTTAGAAGTAGGAAATTAAGTTAGTTCACAAGTACATTCAAATTCAGATCTAAAGTCTAGGTAGGCCTCACGTCCTGGCAGCCCCCAGCATTTAAAAATGCCTTGATTAGAGGTAGAGAATTAAATGTAGATAAGAAGTAGACACAAAATAAGACTCCACAGAGCAGTTATCAGGTGTCTTTATCAATTGTTGCATTTAAAAAATCAAGCAATTAGGGAACACAATGTTGCAACAATGTAACCCTATTTGCAAAATAGTACTAAATAAGTTTGTCGATGTAAGACATTTGCAAAGGCGCATCCAAAACACGCTGGAAAATGCAACTGAATCTGTTTTTGGAGGCTAGAATAGGAAATGAGCATCGGTCCTACAAGTACTGAAAGCTCTTCTCCCATCTCCCTTTTCTGAAAAGCCATTTAATATATGGTTCCCAGATAGGGGACATATCAGATATTGCCTTTCAAAAGCAGCAAATATCATACCACTTCTATTGCCATCAAAGATAAACATTAATTGTTTTCAGATATTGGATTGAAAAAGCAGTCTTTATTGACATAAAGAAGCAAAAAAACATACATAAACATTACACACATAAGTACCGTGTTGCAGCACAGCCAAAACACAATACAAATGCTGTCGGTATAGTACAGTTCAAGAACTACAGCACAGGCCAGCCTACACTATAAATCATGAACTGCACTATACATTTAAACAATACAATAATACAACAGTTAATAAGGCTATGGGTGTGGAGTGTAAGAGGGTGAGGGAATCACAAGCCCAAAGCTTTATTGAAAGACAGACACATATAAAGGGAGGATTAATAAATACAAAGATATCCTTTACTATAGAATGTAGTCCAATCCGGTCTTTCAACTCTTCCACAACTGAAAAACGGATAGTGTTCCCAAGCCTTCCATCCTGGAATATCTTCAGTCTCTCGCCAATGAAGAAAACAATCCCTCCAGCAGACTCTTCAACCACGATACAAGATCACAGCCAAAAGGGCGAGAAGCCACTACACTTGCGTTTAACCAAAATGGCTAAAACTTAGTGAAGGAAAGTGCAGTGCACCAAAACATAAGCTGACACAATCATGGAGAATGCGCCAGCATATATGCTCTTCTATCTATATTTTGCAAACCTGCTCTTGTCCCCTCCAGCTGCTCCATGTAGATTTGACGCCTGGCAAGGTGCATAACCCACTGACAAGCAGGCACACTCCTGCATGAGTTTTCACTCTCACTAGCTGGATGATACACATACATTTGCATGTGCTTCACCTCCGACACACCGCCCACCCAACCACCCAGTCACCAGAGCCACCCACAAGCCAACTGGCTCCGTGATTTAATTTGCACAGTGCAGTCATCCAGGCAGCATGTCCTTCTCAATGGAATAATCTCTGGTTCCATGGAATCTTCCGCATTGGAATGCTGCGGAACAAAAATGATTTAAACATTCAGCTTGCTAGCATTCAATGTAGCTGCGGCTTGGCTCTAGCACATGGGTCTTCATCCTGTGGCCCTCCAGCTGCTGTGAAACTACACATCCCAGCATGCCCTGCCACAGTTTTGCTATTAAGGTATGCTAAAACTGAGGCAGGGCGTGCTGGTATATGTAGTTCCACAGCAGCTGGAGGGTCGCAGGTTGAAGACCCATATTCTAGCATGCCTGTTCTATGATGCATGTTCCGTGATGTCACAATCAGCTTGGAATGGGGTGTCTAGCATGCATTTGCTGACAGCCACTTGAGGGAGACACACATCAGGAGATGCAGCATATCGGAGGTCTTCGATGCCTTTCCAGCAAATGCACACCACCAGCTGCTGGTCTGGACACAAAACAATGCCCACAATTGAAGGCTCAAAATGCCCAACTACAGGATTAATGTAAGTAGTGAATTTAGGAATGAATTTAGAAGTAGGAAATTAAGTTAGTTCACAAGTACATTCAAATTCAGATCTAAAGTCTAGGTAGGCCTCACGTCCTGGCAGCCCCCAGCATTTAAAAATGCCTTGATTAGAGGTAGGGAATTAAATGTAGATAAGAAGTAGACACAAAATAAGACTCCACAGAGCAATTATCAGGTGTCTTTATCAATTGTTGCATTTAAAAAAATCAAGCAATTAGGGAACACAATGTTGCGACAATGTAACCCTATTTGCAAAATAGTACTAAATAAGTTTGTCGATGTAAGACATTTGCAAAGGCGCAAACAAAACACGCTGGAAAATGCAACTGAATCTGTTTTTGGAGGTTAGAATAGATGCAGGATCAAGTAGCTCAATGGGTAGGGTATTTGATTAGAATTCAACAGGTTATAGGTTTGAATCCTGGGTATGATAGTTTGAGGTGTTATTTAATAAAGTATGTTTATATATTAGTCACACATGGCTTACTTGTACAAATGGCATGTCACCAGTTAGTGCTGACTGCTGATATGCCATTTGCACAAACACGCCATGTGTGACTGTATATGCATTTAAGGAGGGCACCCCGGCAATACCACAAACCATTGAGTGTCAAGTATACTAGATATATCTTCATATCTCATGTGCTTTCTCTGAGACCAATCTTGTTATGCCCCTTCCCCACAAGGCATGCGCCTTTTGTCCATATTGCAAAAATGGGGAGGGGGGGGGGGGCATATAATTATCTGTCACAGGGCACCAAAAAGTCTAGTTATGGCTCTGGTATGCATTATGTAATCTGGCAGACCATATCTCCAACACTGGCTGGTTGGAATAGAAATCCGGTTATCTATGTGAGCAAATGACCATCAACGATTTACTCTCAAACACTAGAAAATGGACAAAAATGGTCCCCTAAACAAATTGGTTAAATTTTGGGTTTAACCAATTTGTGTAATGACCATTTTTGACCACTTTTCTAGTGTTTGGGAGCAAATGGTTAATTGACATTTGCTCCTATACATTACCAGATTTTCATTCCATCCATCCAGACTGGATAGATAGCCTGACAGATAATTGTGTAGTGTACGCCCAGGATAACTGTCAGTTGTGCTTTCTTTTATGACGGCACATAAATGGGTGGGCAGATCCAGAGCAAGCACTGCCCACTCATGCATAGTTGTCAACTGATGTGAAGTTCCAGGGGGCAATCTCAGTTATAAAGAAAAGTATCTGGAAATTGTCCCTAGTTTAAAAAAAAATTAAAAAAAAATTGATCAACTCCATTTATTTAGTATGATATCCCAGGTGATAGGATGCCAGCAGTCAGAACAACATACTTTATTAAATAACACATCTCAAACTACCATACCCAGGATTCAAACCTATAACCTGTTGAATTCTAATCAAACCCCCTACCTATTGAGCTATTTGATCCTGCGTAAAAATTGTGAACATTATATAAAGCTATTGGCACTTTGAAAAAAAAAGTATCAGCATTACAACGCAGCAGATCCATGCAGTTTGCAGCCACACACTACATGTATCTGCTCAGCCACAATGCTGATTATTTCTTCACAAAGTACAAGGTGAGCTCCAAACAGAATTCTCTAGCTTAGAATTATGCCAAACCTAGAAGTCGGGCCCCCCACCCTGGGATCCCCCAGAGGGAGGCCTGCACCGTCATGCGGCAGGCTTGTCTGTTTTGGAAGCAGGCTGATGGGCAGCCCAGGCTTGCTTCAGTCTGGGCTTGGCAGGTCTGGAAGCATGAGCTTGCTTTGGGTATGCCTGACCTTGGGTACGCTTTACCTTGAGGATGAAAGGGCCAAGGGAAAGTACTTTTAGCCTTCTGCGTGGTAGGAGTCATACTAGGTAGGCAAGCTGTTTTAGCAGTAGCCAGATCAGCTACAATCTTATTGAGGTCTTCTCCAAAGAGAGTGTCTCCCTTGAAAGGAAGCACCTCCAGGGTTTTCTTGGAATCCATATCCACCGACCAGGATCTCAACCAGCTGTATAAAGTATTACCTTGGAACTGGCTCTCCACTCCCCATTATCTGGTTATCATGGCTTCCTCCGCCAGTGTCCAGACTCGCTTGCTGAAGCTCGGCCACTTCTTCCTAGCAGCAGGCTCCTGGATCACTGGGCAGCAGAGGTGCTTGGGAGCCGGAAGGGGGCGGAGCAATCAGGCAGGCAGTTGCAGTGCTGCCCAGCTATCTGTGGTGTGAGAAGAAGCAGGGGCACCCCACCGCTGGCAGTGCTGCAGCTAGCGGTGGTGGCAGCGGCGAGGCTGCTGGGCTGGGTCTTGAAAAAGGTGGAAAGAAGGGTGTTACGGCATGGAATGTACAAACTGCGAGACCCTGCTGGTAGCGCCTTTGTCTATTTAGTAGGAAGGGCACGTAACAGCCGGAGGGCAATGGAGGAAGCCCCTTTAGGGCTGGAGCCCGGCGGCAACTGACTCCGTTGTCTCTGGCAGTTCCGCCCCTGGACTAGAGGAATGGTCAAGAACATGGCAACATTTAATGCCAAAAAATGCAAAATCATACACGTCTCAAAAATACAAAGGCTAACTATAATATTAAGGGCATTATAATGGCAAGAGGAAAGCTATCTAAGTATTACTATTTCAGGTGAGCAATGTAACAAAGCAATAGGAAAGGCAAGTCAGATGCTTGTTTGCATAGGTAAAGAACCAGTAGCAGAAAAAAGTAATACAGGTTGAGTATCCCATATCCAAATATTCCGAAATACGGAATATTCCGAAATACGGACTTTTTTGAGTGAGACTGAGATAGTGAAACCTTTGTTTTTTGATGGCTCAGTGTACACAAACTTTGTTTAATACTCAAAAAGTTATTAAAAATATTGTATTAAATGAACTTCAGACTGTGTGTATAAGGTGTATATGACACATAAATGAATTCTGTGAATGTACACACACTTTGTTTAATGCACAAAGTTATAAAAAATATTGGCTAAAATGACCTTCAGGCTGTGTGTATATGGTATATATGAAACATAAATGCATTCTGTGCTTAGATTTAGGTCCCATCACCATAATATCTCGTTATGGTATGCAATTATTCCAAAATACAGAAAAATCCGATATCCAAAATTCCTCTGGTCCCAAGCATTTTGGATAAGGGATACTCAACCTGTAATGCCACTGTATAGGTCCTTGGTACAGCCACATTTAGAATCCTGTGTTCAGTTCCAGAAGCCATATCTCAAGCGCCTTGAGTCCTGTTGGAGAAAGAGCACTATATAAATAAATAGTATCAAAATTTGTTTCACGGCACCCCTAGGCCAAAGTTTTTTTTATTGAGAAATTCAGAAAAAAATATAAAATTAAGTAAATTGTGTTTATAGCATGTCATCCTCAGGTTCAGTTATGTTGTGAGGGAATGGTTTTGCCAATTTAATAAAGTATAAATAATTTTAATTGGTCCTGGACCACCAAACTATGCTACCAGTGCAAGAACCCCAGTTTGGAAACTACTGCCATAAAATAAACCTTTTTTGTTTTTTTTTAAACTACATGTAATACACCTTAGATCTCAGTTCCTAAAAGGTTTTAAACCCTTGCATACAGTAAACTACACATATTTAAAAATCCTACACCGGGCACAAGTGCTCACGGGCCAATTTCATGGCAGTCTCGGATAGGAGGGCATTGTGGATTCACCAAGGGAATGCTGATGCTGACTCCAAGAAGCCTCTTCAAGATCGCAGGAGCAGAGTCCTCTGCTTCTGCCAAATCCACTGCATGACGCTGGGGCTCTCTTGCAGGAGCCCACACCAGTGGGGGGCACCAGGGGCGGAACTACTGGCAGGGCAGGCAGTGCATTGCACTGGGGCCCCGCCGCACTCAAGGGCCCACAGCCGCCGGCATTACAATGAGTCACAATGACTCATTGTATCATGCCGCAGCCGCACACCAGCGCTCCCGTCGGGTCTGCGTCCTGCGACTCCCGCCGCCCGCCCGCCCGTCGTAACGAACAGATCAGGCCAGGGCACTACGGGCAGCAGCCGCAGCACCAGACACGCTGCCGCCTCTGTAACACACGAAGAGGGAGGAGGGTCGCTTGGAGATGAGAGGAGCAGCGGCACGGGGGGGAGGAGGAGGAGGAGGGAGGTGAAGGAAGGAGCCGCAGCAGCGCTTTGTTACTGGTGGAGGCGCTGCTGCTGCCCCTCTGCTTCACTATAGGCTGTCTTCCGAGAACAGCCTATAGTGAAGCAGAGGGGCAGCAGCAGCAGCGCCTCCACCAATAACACAGCGCTGCTGCGGCTCCCTCCTCCACCTCCCTCCTCCTCCTTCTCTACTGCCCGGGAATCGTCAAGCTGCACGAGGAGCCTGAGCCAGCGGAGAGGGTAAGTATAATTCTTCTTTCTTTCTTTCTTTCTTTCTTTCTTTCTTTCTTTCTTTCTTTCTTTCTTTCTTTCTTTCTTTCTTTCCTTCTTTCTTTGTTGGGACTGCCTGCCGCTATGTGTAAAAAGGGGGAATCTGCCTGCCGCTATGTGTAAAAAGGGGGAATCTGCCTGCCGCTATGTGTAAAAAGGGGGAATCTGCCTGCCGCTATGTGTAAAAAGGGGGAATCTGCCTGCAGCTATGTGTAAAAGGGGGGAATCTGCCTGCAGCTATGTGTTAAAAGGGGGAATCTGCCTGCAGCTATGTGTAAAAAGGGGGACTGCCTGCCGCAATGTGTAAAAAGGGGGAATCTGCCTGCCGCTATGTGTAAAAAGGGGGAATCTGCCTGCAGCTATGTGTAAAAAGGGGGACTGCCTGCCGCAATGTGTAAAAAGGGGGAATCTGCCTGCCGCAATGTGTAAAAAGGGGGAAGCTGCTTGCCGCAATGTGTAAAAAGGGGGAATCTGCTTGCCGCAATGTGTAACAAGGGGGAATCTGCCTGCCGTAATGTGTAACAAGGGGGATGCTGTCTGCCGTAATGTGTAACAAGGGCACGCTGTCTGCCATAATGTGTAACAAGGGCAAGCTGTCTGCTGTAATGTGTAACAAGGGCAAGCTGTCTGCTGTAATGTGTAAAAAGTGTACGATGTCTGCCATTATGTGTAACAAGGGCAGGCTGACTGCTGTTATGTGAAAAAAGTGTACGCTGTCTGCCGCTATGTTTAACAAGGGCAGGCTGTCTGCCGTTATGTGTAAAAAGTGTACGCTGTCTGCCGCTATGTGTAACAAGGGCACGCTGTCTGCCATAATGTGTAACAAGGGCAAGCTGTCTGCTGTAATGTGTAACAAGGGCAAGCTGTCTGCTGTAATGTGTAAAAAGTGTACAATGTCTGCCGTAATGTGTAACAAGGGCAGGCTATCTGCCGTTATGTGAAAAAAATGTACGCTGTCTGCCGCTATGTGTAACAAGGGCACGTTGTCTGCCGTTGTGTAAAAAAGGGGGATGCTGTCTGCCGTAATGTGTAAAAAGGGGACGCTGTCTGCTGTAATGTGTAAAAAGAGGACGCTGTCTGCTGTAATGTGTAAAAAGAGGAATCTGTCCGCCGTAAGGTGTAAAAGGGTCTCTACCTGGTGTAGTGGTGCTACTGTGCGGCATAATTTGAATAATGGAGACTACTGTGCACCGTTTTATGAATTGGTATTATTTTGTGGCCACACCCCTTAACCACGAAGCCACGCCACTATGTTTTTTTGCGCGCGCCTACGGCGCGCACTGCCCCTGTTTTGCATGCAGGGGTGGGGCTCCAATGCCGTTTCTTGCACACACTGCTAAAATGTCTAGTTACGGCACTGTTGCTAGGTATCCACTTCCCTGAGCAGGCCCCCCTCACCAGATCCTCTCCAGGGGTGAGGGGGTGGACTTGGATGGGATGGGATGGGGGGGGGGCCCAAGCCATTTTGTCGCACATGGGCCCATTGCTCGCTAGTTCCGCCACTGGGGGGCACGTCTAAAACTCTTCAGTCAGTTCTGGATTCATTCGGACCTGGACTTGTTGGTTTTACAAATAGTGTCCCAAGGGTACAAACTGGGGTTTCAAGAAGTTCCCCCTCACCGATTGTTCAAATCAGCCTTAGTCAGCAGGGAGAAGGTTTTTATTCAAGCCTCTTCGTGGTCCCGAAGCCGGACGGCTCAGTCAGACCAATCTTAAATCTGAAATCCCTTAATTTCTACCTAAAGAAATTCAATTTCAAGATGGAATCTCTCAGGGTAGTGATCTCCAGTCCGGGGGATAAAGGAGATTTCATGGTTTTGGTAGACATAAAGGATGCCTACTTACATGTTCCCATTTAGCCACTGCATCAAGCTACCTGAGGTTTGCAATTCAGGATTGTCATTACCAATTTCAGACGTTGCCGTTTGGTCTGTCCACGGCTCCGAGGATTTTCACCAGGGTGATGGCGGAAATGATGGTTCTCCTTCGCAAGCAAGGAGTCACAATTATCCCGTACTTGGATGATCTCCTGATAAAGGCGAGATCCAGGTACCAGTTGGTGCAAAACATCTACTCTCCCTGACAGTTCTTTAACAACATGGTTGGCTCCTAAACTTGCCAAAATCGCAGTTGGTCCTAATGACGCGGTTGTTGTTTTTGGGAGTGATACTGGATACAGAAGAGGTTTTCTTCTAGTGGAATGGCTCTGGAGATCCAGAGTCTGGTCAAACAAATTCTGAAACCAGCAAGAGTGTTAATCCATCAATGCATTCGGTTGCTGGGGAAGATGGTTGCGGCCTACGAGGCCATTCAGTTTGGCAGGCTCCATGCCAGAGTGTTCCAGTGGGACCTGTTGGACAAGTGGTCCGGATCCCACCTACACATGCACCGGAGGATAATCCTGTCTTCCAAGACCAGAATCTCACTCCATTGGTGGCTGCACAGTTCTCACCACCTAGAGGGGCGATGGTTTGGGATCCAGGACGGGATCCTAGGGACCACGGATGCAACCCTCCGAGGCTGGGGAGCAGTCACACAGGGGGAAAACATCCAAGGAAGATGGTCAAGTCAGGAAAGTTGTCTCCACATAAATGTTCTGGAGTTAAGGGCCATTTCATAACTGCAGACACAGTACGCACTGGGATGGGTGCCCAGCATCCTCTACGGACTAAGAGAAAAGGATTTACCAGTAGGTATTAAAATCCTATTTTCTCTAAAGTCCTAGAGGATGCTGGGGACTCCGTAAGGACCATGGGGATAGACGGGCTCCGCAGGAGACATGGGCACTTTAAGAAAGACTTTAGTTCTGGGTGTGCACTGGCTCCTCCCTCTATGCCCCTCCTCCAGACCTCAGTTTGATACTGTGCCCAGTGGAGACTGGGTGCTTTTCAGGAGCTCTCCTGAGCTTTCTGACAGAAAGTATTTTGTTAGGTTTTTAATTTTCAGGGAGCACTGCTGGCAACAGACTCCCTCATCGAGGGACAGAGGGGAGAGAAGCAGCCCTACTCTCTGAGTTGCAAGGTCCTGCTTCTTAGGCTACTGGACACCATTAGCTCCAGAGGGATTGGTACGCAGGATCTCACCCTCGCCGTCCGTCCCAGAGCCGCGCCTCCGTCCCCCTCGCAGAGCCGGAAGATAGAAGCCGGGTGAGTATGAGAAGAAAAGAAGACTTAAGAGGCGGCAGAAGACTTCATGATCTTCACTGAGGTAACGCACAGCACTGCAGCTGTGTGCCTTTGCTCCCATACACCTCACATACTCCGGTCACTGTAAGGGTGCAGGGCGCAGGGGGGGCGCCCTGGGCAGCAATATAAACCTTTTTCGCAAAAATATAACATATATACAGCTGGGCACTGTATATATGTATGAGCCCCCACCAATTTTACAGTTTAAGCGGGACAGAAGCCCGCCTCCGAGGGGGCGGGGCTTCTCCCTCAGCACTCACCAGCGCCATTTTTTCTCCACAGCACCGCTGAGAGGAAGCTCCCCGGACTCTACCCTGCTTATACCACGTTAGACAAGAGGGTTGAAAAGAGGGGGGGGTGGGCACATAATTCGCAAATTACATACAGCAGCACTACTGGGCAAACATTAAGTTACTGTTTTATTCCTGGGTTATATAGCGCTGGGGTGTGTGCTGGCATACTCCCTCTCTGTCTCTCCAAAGGGCCTTGTGGGGAAACTGTCTTCAGAAAAAGCATTCCCTGTGTGTGTGGTGTGTCGGTACACGTGTGTCGACATGTCTGAGGAAGAAGGCTATATTAGAGAGGAGCGGGAGCAAATGAATGTGGTGTCTCCGCCGACAGCTGATTGGATGGATATGTGGAATGTTTTAAATGCTAGTGTAAACTCATTGCACAAAAGATTAGACAAGGCAGAAGCTTTGGGACAGTCAGGGTCTCAACCCATGCCTGATCCTATGTTGCAGGGACTGTCAGGGTCTCATAAGCGCCCACTATCCCAGTTTGTTGACACAGATACCGACACGGATTCTGACTCCAGTGTCGATTACGATGATGCAAAGTTACAGCCAAAATTGGCAAAATCCATTCGATTTATGATTATGGCAATAAAAGATGTTTTGCACATCACAGAGTAACCCCCTGTCGCTGACAAGAGGGTACATATGTACAAGGGAAAGAAGCCTGAGGTAACCTTTCCCCCCTCACGCGAGCTGAACGAGTTATGTGAAAAAGCTTGGAAATCTCCAGATAAAAGACTGCAGATTTCCAAAAGGATTCTTATGGCGTATCCTTTCCCATCAACGGATAGGTTACGATGGGAATCCTCCCCTAGGGTGGACAAAGCATTAACACGCTTATCCAAGAAGGTAGCCCTCCCGTCCCAGGATACGGCTACCCTCAAAGAGTGTGCTGACCGCAAACAGGAGATTACCCTGAAGTCCATTTATACACATTCAGGTACCTTACTCAGACCGGCAATTGCGTCGACCTGGGTGTGTAGTGCTGTAGCGGCATGGACAAATGCCTTATCTGAGGGGATGGATAGCCTAGACAAGGATACTATTTTATTGACCCTGGGGCATATAAGAGATGCTGTCCTATATATGTGTGTATGCAAACTACCGGTGGTGCTGCAGGGCCCACACCCTTTTACTTGTCTTGTAGAGCAGCTCTGAAGCTGTTACAGTGCCCAGCTGCTGCAAGAAATCAGCTTGAATGCTTCAGGGGCTTGGGCATGGCCAACATGAGCCCCACACCGAAGGAGGGTGGGGGTGTTTAATGCAAACTTGGGGTTATCCAAGCGCCGCAAAAGACCGCCATGCCCCGCATGCCACTTTTCTCTTTTCATATACAGATGAGGGTTCCAGCCAACTTTGGCCCACTGCTTGGATGACATCACCGAATGCAAATCCGTCTGCTGCAGACCTTCCCCCAGGAATGCTTGCAATAGTTGTTGCATATGGTTTAATGTCTGAGGGTGCTTCAGTATTAGGCAGCCTTCCGCCCTCCCATGTTCATCTGAAAAGATGTGGTCTCCCTGCAGTTGTTGTCCCCAGACGAGAGTTCCCTTGTGCTTCCTCAGTTAAATCTCCTTAACTTGACGAGGGTGTGCCCGAGCAGCCGCCCTCCCCAGCCCTTTCCCAACACATACTTATCTTGCATATGAGATCTCTTGATCATGAAGATAGTTCTCACAGGTTGAGGTTCATCCTGGCCCCGCTCCCCGATGGAGAGCGCTGATGAGGACAGCAGCGGGGCTTCAGCAGCAGGGTGAGTATGTGTGGCCAGAGACCTCCCTTCCCATGTGCAGGCCTGCAGAGTGTGCCGCGCAGAATGGGGCATGTGACACTCTCCCTCCCTGGGGCTCTTCCAGATGTAGCTCCTCAGCAGTATTTTTCCCGGGCTGCGCGGCGCTCTCCCTGACTGGCATCCGCCCTGGAACACTGCCTTCCTCAACGCAACATCAGCAGGGGGCCCGGGCCTCATCACCATCCCAGGTCTTTCTCATGTATGTATCATGTATGTGTGTGTGATATATGTATGAATCATATATGTTTGTGATATATTATAAGGGCACGGTCGTGCCCTTATATTAAGGCTGAATCGAACAAACGGAATTCTCCCATAGGGAACTTCTGAGATGGGGGCATGGTGTTTGAGGGGCTACACCTCAAAACTGATTGGACGTACTGAGCTGAAATTTGGCATGGGCGTGTAGAATCGTCACCCGGTGCTGCATGCCAAATTTCAGGGCAAAATAATAAAAAATGAGGAATTGGGAGTAACCTAAAGTTCCAACTGTCAGTTTTTTTCTGTGACTTCCTTTGTGGCTTTTTGACACCGTTTTCCCTATAGAGTGAATTAGATATTTTTTGGGAAGGCATAACTCCGGATAGAGGACGAATTAAGACTTGGGGTTTGTTTTACTAGATAGAGTATGCCCCAGTGTAGTGCCTTTTGGGGTTGTGGTTTTTCAGAAAGTTATAGGGTTTTTTTAATTAAGAGAAATATGCCCCATTATAGAGATAGGGCTTTTCAATTTGTTGCGGCTGCGCAGTGGCCGCCAGGAGAGCGAGAGTGAGTGAGGGAAGGGGTCTCGTGCAGGCTGAGGTTATAAAAGTAGCTGCTGGCGGCGGGAAGAGAGCCAGCGGTTCCTGGGTGTGTGCACCTGCGGTCCCTTACAGACTGCAGCGACCCATTAGGACTGTGGAGGAGAGGGGGTAGCGGCATAGCAGCCGCAGGCTTACCGAAAGTGCTCACTACTGAGCAATATGGTCCCCTTACCCGAAGTGGGAGCCGCAGCGGGAGGAATAGCTTGGAGCTGCGCCGCAGGAGAAAGTCAGAGGACATCCAGAAGAGACATCCGGTGCAGCGCTGACTCCTGACTGACAGCGCTTGCCTACTGAGCGGTGTGGTACCCCCACACCTGAAGCGAGTGCGGGAGCGGCAGCCGGAGAAGACAGCTGTGCTGCACGGAAGAAGTCAGGCAGCAGCGGCAGCACCAGCGGGCTGAGGTGGGGAGGATCAGTATGGTCCCTTACGTGCGGCTCACATTCAGATCCATCCTGCTCCCTTCCCCTCCTCCCCTGCACCCTTAGCAGCCTGCCCCCACCATGTATTCCATCCTGGGGAGGGGGGGGGGGACTGGCAACAGTAGCAGTGGCATCGGAGCATAGATACATACTCTGCGGTAGTTACCGGCAGCGGGACGTGCGGCTCATGTTCAGATCCCTCCGGCTCCCTCCCCCCCTGCAACTTTAGCAGCCTGCCCCCACATCTCATTCACCCACCGCCGCAGACTCCTCCCCCACACGGTTATTATAATAAGGCCACCCCCCTACGCCCTTCCCTCCCTGCTGTGTGTCCAGCCACCCCCCCCCCCCTCACCTGCTGTGTGTCCGGCCTACCCCCCCCCCTCACCTGCTGTGTGTCCGGCCTACCCCCCCCCCCTCACCTGCTGTGTGTCCAGCCACCCCCCCCTCACCTGCTGTGTGTCCGGCCTACCCCCCCCTCCCTGCTGTGTGTCCGTCCACCCCCCCCCTCACCTGCTGTGTGTCCGGCCAACCCCCCCCCTCACCTGCTGTGTGTCCGGCCTACCCCCCCCCCTCACCTGCTGTGTGTCCGGCCTACCCCCCCCCCTCACCTGCTGTGTGTCCGGCCTACCCCCCCCCCCTCACCTGCTGTGTGTCCAGCCCCCCCCCCTCACCTGCTGTGTGTCCAGCCCCCCCTCCTCCTCTGCTGTGTGTCCGGCCTACCCCCACCCCCCTCCCTGCTGTTTGTCCGGCCACCCTCCCCTCCCCTGCTGTGTGTCCGGCCACCCTCCCCTCCCCTGCTGTGTGTCCGGCCACCCTCCCCTCCCCTGCTGTGTGTCCGGCCACCCTCCCCTCCCCTGCTGTGTGTCCGGCCTACCCCCTCCCCTGCTGCGTGTCCAGCCTACCCCCCTCCCCTGCTGCGTGTTTAGCCTACCCCCCCCCTCCCCTGCTGCGTGTCCAGCCTACCCCCCCTCCCCTGCTGCGTGTCCAGCCTACCCCCCCCTCCCCTGCTGCGTGTCCAGCCTACCCCCCCCCCCTGCTGTGTGTCCAGCCCCCCCCTCACCTGCTGTGTGTCCAGCCCCCCCCCTCACCTGCTGTGTGTCCAGCCCCCCCCCTCACCTGCTGTGTGTCCAGCCCCCCCCCTCACCTGCTGTGTGTCCAGCCCCCCCCCTCACCTGCTGTGTGTCCAGCCCCCCCCCTCACCTGCTGTGTGTCCAGCCCCCCCCTCCTCACCTGCTGTGTGTCCAGCCCCCCCCCCCTCACCTGCTGTGTGTCCAGCCCCCCCCCCCTCACCTGCTGTGTGTCCAGCCCCCCCCCTCACCTGCTGTGTGTCCAGCCCCCCCCCTCACCTGCTGTGTGTCCAGCCCCCCCCCCCCCTCACCTGCTGTGTGTCCAGCCCCCCCCTCACCTGCTGTGTGTCCGGCCTACCCCCCCCCCCCCTGCTGTTTGTCCGGCCACCCTCCCCTCCCCTGCTGTGTGTCCAGCCACCCCCCCCCCTCACCTGCTGTGTGTCCGGCCTACCCTCCCCCCCTGCTGTTTGTCTGGCCACCATCCCCTCCCCTCCCCTGCTGTGTGTTCGGCAACTCCCCCCTCTTCCCGCTGTGTTCGGCCACCCCCTACCCCCTCCCCTCCCTGCCGTGTGTCCGGTCACCCTCCCCTCTCTGCTGTGTGTCCAGCCACCCCCCCCCCCTCTCTGCTGTGTGTCCGGCCACCCCCCCCCAGACACGCAGCGCCTGACACACACAGACATGCAACGCCTGACACACGCATACGCATATGCAGCGCCTGACACACACGCACACACACACACACAGCACCTGACACACACGCACACACACAGCACCTGACACACACACACACACACACAGCACCTGACACTCACGCGGACCTGACACACGCGCACACACTCACACGCAGCACCTGACACACACGCAGCACCTGACACACGCACACACAGATGCAGCACCTGACACTCACACGGACCTGACACACACGCACACACTCACACGCGGCGCCTGACGCACACGCGGCGCCTGACGCACACGCGGCGCCTGACACACACGCACAGGCAGCGCTTGACACACACGCACAGGCAGCGCCTGACACACACGCACACGCAGCGCCTGACACACACAGACACGCAGCGCCTGACACACACAGACACGCAGCGCCTGACACACACAGACACGCAGCGCCTGACACACACAGACACGCAGCGCCTGACACACACAGAAACGCAGCGCCTGACGCACAGGCAGCGCCTGACAAACACGCACACGCACACGCAGCGCCTGGCACACGCAGCGCCTGACACACGCACACGCAGCGTCTGACACACACACGCACCTGACACACACACGCACCTGACACTCACATGCACCTGACACACGCACTCACACGCAGCACCTGACATACTCACACGCAGCACCTGACACACACGCAGACACGCAGCAACTGACACACACACACGCAGCACCTGACACACACACGCAGCGCCTGACACACACGCAGACACGCAGCACCTGACACACGCAGACACGCAGCGCCTGACACACGCAGACACGCAGCGCCTGACAGACACGCAGACACGCAGCGCCTGACAGACACGCAGCGCCTGACAGACACGCAGCGCCTGACAGACACGCAGACACGCAGCGCCTGACAGACACGCAGACACGCAACGCCTGACACACGCATACGCATATGCAGCGCCTGACACACACGCACACACACACACACAGCACCTGACACACACGCACACACACAGCACCTGACACACACACACACACACACAGCACCTGTCACTCACACGGACCTGACACACGCGCACACACTCACACGCAGCACCTGACACACACGCAGCACCTGACACACGCACACACAGATGCAGCACCTGACACTCACACGGACCTGACACACACGCACACACTCACACGCGGCGCCTGACGCACACGCGGCGCCTGACGCACACGCGGCGCCTGACGCACACGCGGCGCCTGACACACACGCACAGGCAGCGCTTGACACACACGCACAGGCAGCGCCTGACACACACGCACACGCAGCGCCTGACACACACAGACACGCAGCGCCTGACACACACAGACACGCAGCGCCTGACACACACAGACACGCAGCACCTGACACACACAGACACGCAGCGCCTGACACACACAGACACGCAGCGCCTGACGCACAGGCAGCGCCTGACAAACACGCACACGCAGCGCCTGGCACATGCAGCGCCTGACACACGCACACGCAGCGCCTGACACACACACGCACCTGACACACACACGCACCTGACACTCACATGCACCTGACACACGCACTCACACGCAGCACCTGACATACTCACACGCAGCACCTGACACACACGCAGACACGCAGCACCTGACACACACACACACGCAGCACCTGACACACACGCAGCGCCTGACACACACGCAGACACGCAGCGCCTGACACACGCAGACACGCAGCGCCTGACACACGCAGACACGCAGCGCCTGACAGACACGCAGACACGCAGCGCCTGACAGACACGCAGCGCCTGACAGACACGCAGCACCTGACAGACACGCAGCGCCTGACAGACACGCAGACACGCAGCGCCTGACAGACACGCAGACACGCAGCGCCTGACAGACACGCAGCGCCTGACAGACACGCAGCGCCTGACAGACACGCAGCGCCTGACAGACACGCAGCGCCTGACACACACGCAGACACGCAGCGCCTGACACACACGCAGACACGCAGCGCCTGACACACACGCAGGCACGCAGCGCCTGACAGACATGCAGACACGCAGCACCTGACAGACACGCAGCACCTGACAGACACACACACACACAGCACCTGACACAGATATGCAGCGCCTGACACACACACGCAGACATACAGCGCCTGACACACACGCAGACATGCAGCACCTGACACACACATGCAGCACCTGACAGACACCCACACCCACACACACACACACAGACATGCAGCGCCTGACACACACACACACACACACACACACACCCACACACACACACACACATGCATCACCTGACACACCCACACACACAGACATGCAGCACCTGACACACACACACACACATACAGACATGCAGCGCCTGACACACACACACACACATACAGACATGCAGCACCTGACACACACACACACACATACAAACATGCAGCACCTGACACACACACACACACACACACACACGCAGCACCTGACACACATATATACATGTGGCATTTAACGCACACACGCACAGCACCTGACACACAATCATATACACTCAGAGCACCTAACACACACATACACTCGCAGCACCTCACACACACTCGTATACACACGCAGCACCTGCCACTCACACATATATACACATGCAGCACCTGCCACTCCCACATACATGAACAGCACCTGACACACACATACACGCGCAGCACCTGACAGTCACACACATACAGATGCGACAGCTGACACAAACACGCTCAACACCTGACACCCACGTGGCAGCTGACGCATACAAATGCAGCACCTGAAATACACACATATACACGTGCAGCACCTGAGACACACACATACACGTACAGCACCTGAGACACACACACACACACATGCATGTACACGCGCGGCTCCAGGCACACACATACGTACGTACACACGCGGCACTTGACACACACACGTACACGTGCGGCACCTGACACACACACACACAAACACACACGTACGTACGTACGTACGTACGTACACGTGTGGCACCTGACACACACACGTATGCACACGTGTGGCTCCTGACACACACGCGCGTTGCTCCTGACACACACACATGTACGTACACGCTCGGCTCCTGACACACACACGTATGTATACGCGCGGCACCTGACACCTACACGCATGTACGTATACGCCCGGCTCCTGACACCCTCACGCATGTACACGCGTGGCTCCTGGCACACACACACACACACACACACGTACACGTGCGGCACCTGACACATACACGCGTGTACGTACACACATGCACAGCACCTGACATACACACATGTAGGTACGCGCCACCTGACACACGCACGACACCTGACACACACGTAAATACGTACGTACGTACGTACGTACGCGCACGGCACCTGACACACACGTACATACTAGTGATGAGTGGGTTCGGTTCGTCGGAATCCGGACCCCCCGAACTTCACCCATTTTACATGGGTCCGAGGCAGGTTCGAACCTTCCCGCCTTGCTCTGCTAACCTGAGCGCGCCCGAACGTCATCATCCCGCTGTCGGATTCCCGCGAGATTAGGATGTCTGCATTCGTGGAAAGGGGTCCCATGTGTAAACATGGGACCCCTTTCAGTCCGTCTGGTCCGGGTGTTCGGTTTGTTGTTTTGCCAAGTACGTGAATTTAATCTGGAACCTGGATCAGGTGAGTATAATTATCTTTTATTTTCAGGTACCCGTGGATTCTACTTGGAGAAGAGGACCGACTGCTTCGTGTCAACATAGGTAAGTATGTGTGTGTCGGCAAGTGTGAAATAAAGTTATACTTTCACGGTGTCTGTGTCCTGTTTTTATTTGGGTATTTTTTCCCCAGTAGAACTACAGGTACCAGCGGGCCCGTTTTTCTCCCGCATGCTGGTACTTGTGGTTCTCAAAGTACCAGCTTGCGGGGGAGGCTTGCTGGGACTTGTAGTACTACTGGAAAAAACAATATTCTTTCAATTTTCTCAAGGCTATCAGCCTCCCATCCGCAGCCCTTGGATGGGGGGGACAGCCTCGGGCTTCACCCCTGGCCCTTGGGTGGCTGGGGGGGGGACCCCTTGATTGAAGGGGTCCCCACTCCCCCAGGGTACCCCGGCCAGGGGTGACTAGTTGGATATTTAATGCCACGGCCGCAGGGCACTGTATAAAAGTGACCCCCGGCTGTGGCATTATCTGTCCAGCTAGTGGAGCCCGATGCTGGTGTAAAAATAATGGGGGACCCTACTCTTTGTCCCCCGTATTTTTTGCACCAGCACCAGGCGCAGAGCCCGGAGCTGGTTTTTTAAAAATACGGGGGATCCCCTGTCCGTTTTTCCCCCGGTTTTTTAGAACCAGGACCGGCTCGAAGAGCCCGAGGCTGGTTATGCTTTGGAGGGGGGACCCCACGCAATTTTTCTTTTCCGGGTTTTTCACATTCCATTTAAAAAAAATAATAATAATAATAATAATCTTTTAACAAAATATATAAATAATACTTGTGCCTCCAAAAAAGACAAACCAAGTACCTAATCCCTTCTAATATAAATAGATATGCTATTACCCCAAAAAAAACATGTTTTAAATTTTTTTTATTAGATTCCGCCTGCAAAGTGTGGCGGATTGAAAATGACGAATTTACTGTTTAAAAGCACTGTTGTCGAATTGACAAACTTCAATTGAATATACTTTTGTTGAATTGCCGCATTTGTACCATTGCAGAAAAGTCGAATTTGTCAAATGTCGAATTTTAAAAAGTCGAATTTTGAAAGGATGCAAGAATAGGCCCCGCCCCCTTCACATCAGCCGTCCCCTTCTACCCCTGTACCTTGCTCTCTCCTGTCTGTGCTCTCTCCCGTCTGTAGGACTAGGCCCCGCCCCCTTCTTACCCTCCAGTGACTGCTCTCTCCTGACAAGTGGACCAGGCCTGCCCCCTACACGCTGCTGGTGTCTTCATTCTTACTTGGTCTGGAGCTCCGTTGGGGAGAGAACTCACGTGAGCTCATTAAGAATGAGGAACTGGGATGTTTTAATTTTATTGTGAGTAGTGTAGTGTGGTGATGTAGTATGTTGTATGGGGGGTATAGTGTAACTATGAAGTGCAGCATATGGGAGGGCTATAGCATAGTGATGTAGTGTGGCATATGGGGGGTGGTAGCGCATAGGCGTGCGTACAGGGGGTGGCCGGTGCGCACAGGCACTCCCTAATGTCCAGCACCGCTGCACGCCACGCTTGCTGTAGCACAGTGATCGCTGAGTGTGTGATCGGTGGAGCCTAGCCTGTAGCTCATTTCCGTACCTCCCACCACCGCTGCGCCCGCCCCCCCTCTGCCTGCTGCTAATACTATGCTGAGTGCATTCGTCGGCGGCCTCACTGGGGGGACTGGTGTCACCTTGCAATGTGACGTGGTGATGTCCGCCTATGCTCTCCTCCCGCCCACCCGTGCTTTCCTCCCGCTGCGGTCTCTCAGTCCTAGTGTGCCGCGGCTGCCACACCACTGGCAGTGTTCCTCTAGGGGGGACTGGGAGCCGCCGGCAGACACATTCTGCTGAGACTTACTTGTCAGTGCGGGTTCCGGATGGCAGGCGGCGGGTGGGAGGGCAGACGGGGAGCAGGTGTCACAAGGAGTGTGTGGGTAACTAATTCACAATACTTCCGCTCAACGTGGCACTGCTGGTCCTTCATCTCCCATGTCTCTTCACCAGGTGGCGGGCGGCCCGGAAATTAAGTGATATGTTGTGCAGCAGTCAGTGTGAAGTGACTGTGAGTAACACTGATGGTGCTGATGATGCTGCTGCAGAATCGGGAAGCAATTAATTCATAAATATAATGTACTCTATCAGTGTATTATACATACATAAACATGTACATACGTGTATTTGTGTATACATGTATATACATGTGTGTGTGTGCATATATATATATATATACAGCCAGTTCCCAGGAACAAAAGTCCTCCCCCGCTTCCGCTAAGTCCACAGCATGACGCTGGGGCTCCACTGGTGGAGCCAGGTGCGGTGGGGGCCCGTCTCAAGTGCTTCAGCGATCAGTGGGCTTGCTCACAGGTGGATCCCTGGATTCTACAAGTAGTGTCTCAGGGATACAAGCTGGAATTCGAGACGTCTCCCCCTCGCCGTTTCCTAAAATCTGCCTTGCCAACATCTCCCTTGGACAGGGAGGCTGTGATAGAGGCAAATTCACAAGCTGTATTCGCAGCAGGTGATAGTCAAGGTACCCCTCCTTCAACAAGGAAGGGGTTACTATTCCACAATGTTTGTGGTACCGAAACCGGACGGTTCGGTGAGACCCATTTTAAATCTTTGAACACGTATATAAAACGGTTCAAGTTCAAGATGGAATCGCTCAGGGCGGTTATCTCAAGCCTGGAGGAAGGGGATTACATGGTATCACTGGACATCAAGGATGCTTACCTGCATGTCCCCATTTACTCTCCTCACCAGGAGTACCTCAGATTTGTGGTACAGGACTGTCATTACCAATTCCAGACGCTGCCGTTTGGTCTGTCCACGGCACCGAGGGTGTTTACCAAGGTAATGGCCGAGATGATGATACTCCTGCGAAAAAAGGGAGTTATAATTATCCCGTACTTGGACGATCTCCTGATAAAGGCGAGGTCCAAGGAACAGTTGTTGATCGGAGTAGCACTTGCTCGGCAGGTGCTACAACAGCACGGCTGGATCCAGAATATTCCAAAGTCGCAGCTGGTTCCTGCAACACGTCTATTGTTCCTGGGGATGGTTCTGGACACAGAACAGAAAAGGGTGTTTCTCCCGGAGGAGAAGGACAAGGAGTTGTCATCGCTAGTCAGAGACCTCCTAAGACCAAAACAGGTGTCGGTGCACCACTGCACGCGAGTCCTGGGAAAGATGGTAGCTTCTTACAAAGCAATTCCGTTCGGAAGGTTCCATGCACGGATCTTTCAGTGGGATCTGTTGGACAAGTGGTCCGGATCGCATCTTCAGATGCATCAGAGGATAACCCTGTCTGCAAGGACCAGGGTGTCTCTACTGTGGTGGCTGCAGAGTGCTCATCTTCTGGAGGGCCGCAGATTCGGCATACAGGACTGGGTCCTGGTAACCACGGACGCCAGCCTTCGAGGCTGGGGAGCAGTCACACAGGGAAGAAATTTCCAGGGACTATGGTCAAGCCAGGAAATGTCCCTACACATAAATATTCTGGAACTAAGAGCTATTTACAATGCCCTAAGTCAGGCAAGACCCCTGCTTCAAAGTCAGCCAGTACTGATTCAGTCAGACAACATCACGGCGGTCGCCCATGTAAACCGACAGGGCGGCACGAGAAGCAGGATGGCGATGGCAGAAGCCACGAAGATTCTCCGATGGGCGGAAAATCACGTGTTAGCACTGTCGGCAGTGTTTATTCCGGGAGTGGACAACTGGGAAGCAGACTTCCTCAGCAGATACGACCTCCACCCGGGAGAGTGGGGACTTCATCCAGAAGTCTTCCGGCTGATTACAAACCGATGGGAATGGCCACAGGTGGACATGATGGCGTCCCGCCTCAACAAAAAGCTAGAAAACTATTGCGCCAGGTCAAGGGACCCTCAGGCGATAGCGGTGGACGCTCTAGTGACACCGTGGGTGTACCGGTCGGTTTATGTGTTTCCTCCTCTTCCTCTCATACCAAGGGTGCTGAGGATAATAAGAAGGAGAAGAGTAAGAACTATACTCATTATTCCGGATTGGCCAAGAAGAGCTTGGTACCCAGAACTTCAAGAAATGATCTCGGAGGACCCATGGCCTCTACCGCTCAGACAAGACCTGCTGCAGCAGGGGCCTTGTCTGTTCCAAGACTTACCGCGGCTGCGTTTGACGGCATGGCTGTTGAACACCGGATCCGGAAGGAAAAGGGCATTCCGGAGGAAGTCATTCCTACGCTGATCAAAGCCAGGAAGGACGTGACCGCAAAACATTATCAACACATATGGTGAAAATATGTTGCTTGGTGTGAGGACAGGAAGGCCCCAACGGAGGAATTTCAACTGGGTCGATTCCTGCACTTCCTACAGTCAGGGGTGAATATGGGCCTCAAATTGGGGTCCATTAAGGTCCAGATTTCGGCTCTGTCGATTTTCTTCCAAAAAGAACTGGCTTCCCTGCCGGAAGTTCAGACTTTTGTTAAAGGAGTGCTGCATATTCAGCCTCCTTTTGTGCCTCCAGTGGCACCTTGGGATCTCAACGTGGTGTTGGATTTCCTTAAATCACATTGGTTTGAGCCACTTAAAACCGTGGAGTTAAAATATCTCACGTCGAAAGTGGTCATGCTATTGGCCCTGGCTTCGGCCAGGCGTGTGTCAGAGTTGGCAGCTTTGTCATGTAAAAGCCCTTATGTGATTTTCCATATGGATAGGGCGGAATTGAGGACTCATCCCCAATTTCTGCCTAAGGTGGTTTCAGCGTTTCATTTGAACCAACCTATTGTGGTGCCTGCGGCTACTCGGAACTTGGAGGATTCCAAGTTGCTGGATGTAGTCAGGGCCCTGAAAATTTATGTTTCCAGAATGGCTGGAGTCAGGAAAACTTACTCGCTGTTTATCCTCTACGCACCAAACAAGATGGGTGCTCCTGCTTCAAAGCAGACTATTGCTCGCTGGATATGTAGCACAATTCAGCTTGCACATTCTGCGGCGGGACTGCCGCATTCTAGATCAGTAAAAGCCCATTCCACGAGGAAGGTGGGCTCTTCTTGGGCGGCTGCCCGAGGGGTCTCTGCTTTACAACTTTGCCGAGCTGCTACTTGGTCGGGGTCAAACACATTTGCAAGATTTTACAAGTTTGACACCCTGGCTGAGGAGGACCTGGAGTTCGCTCATTCGGTGCTGCAGAGTCATCCGCACTCTCCCTCCCGTTTGGGAGCTTTGATATAATCCCCATGGTCCTTACGGAGTCCCAGCATCCACTTAGGACGTCAGAGAAAATAAGATTTTACTCACCGGTAAATCTATTTCTCGTAGTCCGTAGTGGATGCTGGGCGCCCATCCCAAGTACTTGTACATAGTTATTGTTAACAAAAGGGTTATTGTTGAGAGCCATCTGTGCAGAGGCTCCGTTGTTGTCATACAGTTAACTGGGTATAATATCACGAGTTGTACGGTGTGATTGGTGTGGCTGGTATGAGTCTTACCCGGGATTCAAAATCCTTCCTTAGTGTCAGCTCTTCCGGGCACAGTATCCTAACTGAGGTCTGGAGGAGGGTCATAGGGGGAGGAGCCAGTGCACATCAGGTAGTCATAAAGCTCTCTTTAGTTGTGCCAAGTCTCCTGCGGAGCTGCTATTCCCCATGGTCCTTACGGAGTCCCAGCATCCACTACGGACTACGAGAAATAGATTTACCGGTGAGTAAAATCTTATTTTATATATATATGACTTGGGGTTTGTTTTATTAGATAGAGCATGTCCCTGTGAAGTGCCTTTTGGGGTTGTGGTTTTTCAGAAAGTTACAGGTTTTTTTTAATTAAGAGAAATATGCCCCATTGTAGAGATTGGGCATTTCAATTTGTTGCGCCTGCGCAGTGGCCGCCAGCAGGGGGTGTACTAGAGTGCCTTCTCTTGAGAGCCGCAATATGGCCGCCTTCTCCCCGGTTATTCTGTAAATAGGAAAATAACCTCACAGGTTCACATAGGGCAGAGTTGCCACTACTAGTGCAGGGCTGTAACTTACAGTACTAAGGAAAAGCCATATACTAAAGCGGCACGGTGACCTCACCCCTCTCAGAGACACCAGGGTGCAGCACACTGGTACACACACCTGTAAGCTCAGGGCAGCACTATAGGACCCTCCTGTAATGCTGTGCTGGCGGCGTGTAGTGATCAGGGCACTGGGAGACTGGCTGGCTGGTCTCTGTCTCTGCTGCCTATAGAACTTCCACCTCTGTTATATATCAGGGCTGCTCTCCTGTTGTTATGATTCCAATACTCTGGTCTGGGGATATCTTATAGCAAGGACCTGAGTACTGGAACGTAATGCTTGGAAAGGGAGTGGGAACGGGAATAGCCCCTGGCGCCCTATCTCCGTTGTCTCGCCCGTGCTGTCAGAAATCTCTTGCGAGACTATGGTTGCTTGGGCCCATGGCAGCCGCGTTTGAAGGGCGGATTACGTCTGCCCAACTCCGATGCCCCCTCAGGTCTTAATGGGAGACAAAGAGAAATCCGAGACAGGGTGATAACAAGGGGCCCTCTACTAAACAACAAAGCCAGGGGCTCAAAACTAACTTTAAACTAGAGTATGTGCGGAAAACCGCCAGGGAAAAGGACAACCAAAATACCCACTTGTCCACTCTTCTACCCGGCACCGGCGAGTTCCGGAGAGGACTGTGGGAGCGGAAACCTCCGCAAATGCACCAACACAGAATACAAAATAAAGCGGCCTAGGCCGCAGCACGCGGCAGAGCCGCCACTCACGAAAACCACACGAGATCCTCTAGCGACTGTTGCGGGTAAATGAGGACTGGAAGACTCCTTGGGAAGAGATGACAACACTAAGATTCAGGAACTCTGAGGACAGGAATGACCGGACACAGCAGAACTGGAACAGACGTCAGCATACCAAAGCAGCATGCAGGAAGCTATTACCGGCGTCTGTGTGAAGCACTGAGAAGGAATTTAGCAGGGAGTCCTCCAATCAGAAGTTCAGAGCCTGATTAGCACAATGCCGTGCAGCTGCCTTGCTGCACGACCAGAAGACAAGTGTGTGTGTGTAGTTCACTTGATTGACCCTGCAAGGGGAGCGCAGTCCGTCCGTGGCGTCCCCGTTGCTAGGGTCCAGGCGGCTCAGCGCGCCCGGCGTCCTAGCGTTGCTAGGGAGCCGGCGGCTAGCACGCTCGGCGTCCCTAGTTGCTAGGCGCCGGGCCGCGAGGACATCGCGGACCACGGCGCCTAACACCTGTGTGTTCTCTTCCTCTCCTACCTCACACTGGAACTGGCCGCCCAGAGAACGAGAGGGCAGCGGCTGACATCAGAGAGGGTGCAGCAATCTGTGTGGGCAGAGCCCCTCACAGCAAGGTGTCCTTATGCTGTGCCCCGTGTAATCACTGTGATCCATACAGACTCTCACCCTGGTATGCTCTCTATTTATTATTTATTTTTGTACACTGCGGCATGCTCGAGGGAAGGGAGAAGGCACCACCCACCGCCACTACTCCTCCGCCAGCATCACTGCCGAGCCGGTCAGTGTTCCGGCGGCAATGAGCAGTAGGCAGCCACCAGCAACAACAGTCAGGAAGCTGTTACTCCCGGCAGCAGTAGCATCAAGCTGCAATTCAGCCAGCGGCACGATGATCCGGGAGACAGTGGCAGCACAGGGAAGCAGTACCCCCTCCAATCGCAGCACCAACTAGGAGACTGAGGCAGCAACCTGCCCCCAGCAGCAGCACGACCCTGATGATAGGTAAGATGCATTTTGGTGTCACAAGAAGGTGGCCGGAGTAGTGGCTGGCTGTGGTCACACCCCGGGGAAAAGTGATAGTGATTTCAGTGTTCCCTTGCGCGGGGATTGGATGTGTAGATGCATGGAGGCTATGTATGTATAGATGTGAGCGGCAGTGTGCGGATGTATGAGAGCGGCAGTGTGCGGATGTATGAGAGCGGCAATGTACGGCTGTATAACTGCGTCGGTGTGCGGCTGTATGAGTGCGATGGTGTGCGGCTGTAAGAGTGCGGCTGTAAGAGTGCGGCTGTAAGAGTGCGGGGTTGTACGTATGTATGAGAGCGGCAGTGTATGGATGTATGAGAGCAACAGTGTACAGTTGTGTGAGAGCGGCAGTGTGCGGATGTATGAGAGTGGCGGTGTACGGATGTATGAGAGCGGCAGTGTATGGATGGCAGCGTCATAGGGAGGGATGTCGGAATGCTGTTATAGGGTTCCTAATACAAAATGCCACGTTGGGCTTGATGGGCAGGTAGTGCGGCAAGCACACCCAAATTGGCATCTGACGTCGCCCGCAGTCCACACTGTTGTGAGGAGTCAGAGTTAATTTTGACTGTGTAGTGTACTCACAGAGGACCTACCGCCCGTCCCCTCCTCGCATCTAAGCAGCAGGTCAGGCTCTTATTTTCTTTTTAATCAGGAGAGGCCGAGTGAACTGTGAGCAGGGGGGCAGAGCTACATGGGACCCAGAGGGGCTGCTGTGCTGTCAGAGAGGGAGAGGAAGAGAGAGTTGAAGCTACTGCAGATCCCCAGCTGATTGTGAGGTGCCGGGTTGAAGGGTGATGTGATCACCCTTCTCCCTCGCTGCCGCTGGGGACCGCATCTAGGCTTCCTCCATCGAGGGCATGCGGCGCAGCAGTGGGCAGCGTGTAATGAGTTTGTCTGACTCATTATACTGCTGCCTGTTGTGGACACCTCCGTCCGTACGGACTGGTGTACATGCCCAGCACAGAGGTGACAGTGTTGGTGGAAGTGCTGCCCAGTTCTGACCCTGCAGGCCTCCCTGATCTGACTGCGGCCGCTGCTGCTGCTGCGGCCCGAAACCCCTGCCGGTCCCCTCCATAGACTTCTGCCTGTCCAGTGCTGAGGTACTAGGGGTAGCCCAGCTGCGGGAAGGGTATGTCTCTGGCTTTCTCTCCGGCAGGGGAAGGTGACAGCGGCGGAGGAAGTGCTGCCCACCTCAGACACTGCAGGCCTCCCCGATCCAGCTGCGGCCACAGCTGATGCTGCCAGAACCCCCTGCTGGTCTCCTTTGTTGACTGCCGCATGGCCAGTGCTGAAGTACTGGGGGTAGGCCAGCTATGGGAAGAGTGTCTCTGCCTCGGGCTCTCTCTCTCTGTCAGGGGAAGGAAGGGCTGATTCTCTGGCACAACAGGGAGGGCTAGGCTGCAGGAACACAGCACTGGAAGAAACAGGAGGCCGAACTCATGACCAAAAAGTGAGCAGTGCAGTGATCAGCCCCCTAGTCTTTCCCTCTCTCTGGGTGCAGAGCTGTATTCTACAGAGAGAACTGGGATGGGAAGAAGGGGAACGGCACCTGACACACACATACACGCGCAACACCTGACACACACACATACACGCGCAACACCTGACACACACACATACACGCGCAACACCAGACACACACACATACACGCGCAACACCTGACACACACACATACACGTGCGGCACCTGACACACACACACACACACACGTAGCATCAGACACAATAAAATAAACATGCAGCACCTGTCACATGCATATACACACAGCACCTGACACATGCATATACACGCAGCACCTGACACATGCATATACACGCAGCACCTGACACATGCATATACACGCAGCACCTGACACATGCATATACACGCAGCACCTGACACATGCATATACACGCAGCACCTGACACATGCATATACACGCAGCACCTGACACATGCATATACACGCAGCACCTGACACATACATATACACGCACACCATCAGACACACACATACACACGCACTGCCTTACTCACACACACATAGACACGTGCAGCACCTGAGGCACACACATAGACACGTGCAGCACCTGAGGCACACACATAGACACGTGCAGCACCTGAGGCACACACATGTACACGCGCAGCACCTGACGCACACTCATGTACACACGCAGCACCTAATGCACACTCATGTACACGCGCAGCACCTAATGCACACTCATGTACACGCGCAGCACCTGACGCACACTCATGTACACGCGCATCACCTGACACAGACATACGTATTCATGCACAGCACCAGACATACACTTGTACACACGCGGAGCACCTGATACTCACACACATATACACCCGCAACACCTGACACACACACACACGTGCGGCAGCTGACGCATACACACGCACCATCAGACACACTCATATATACACGCAGCACCTGACACACACATACACACAGGAGCTGACACACACATACACAGGCAGCACCTGACACACACACACATATACACGCGCAGCACCTGACACCACGCACTCACACGTACAAGCAATGCATTTCACGCCTACCTCCAGCCTCAGTTACAGGCTGCTGCCGCCTACCCCCCTCCCTGCATCAGCTGCAAAGGCAGCAAAATATTTTGACCAAAGTCTAAAGGCCCATACACATTAAACGATGTCGCTCTGTGAGCGACATCGTCTAATGTTTCCCCTCCCGGGCCGGCCGGCGGCCGACTGTACACACTGAGCGATATGACCGCTCATATCGCTCAGTGACGTCACGCCCCCGCCAGCCCTGCATGAAGGTCGTGGACGACAGTCCACATCCTTCCTGCATGCCCTACCGACAGCGACGATTGTTGCCGACCCGCGGGGCCGCGCATCGTTTGTCGCTGGCTGCAAACACACTTAACGATAAAATGAGCGACGTCGCTCATTAAATCGTTAAGTGTGTACGGACCTTAAACAATTCGGTTTGGTTAATAAAATAATTTTGCACAGAACAGTGATGTTATACGAACATTTTCATTAAACATTTAAAAAATCAAATGTTTATTCTTACAGTGAAATTTTAAATTTCTGAATAAAAAAAATAAATTTAAAAAAAGCGATGAAATTCTATAGACAAAAAACCTTACGGTTTCACATGTCCCATTAAGGCTTCTTAGACATGATCGAAATTTCAGAAACCTGTTGTAACTCTTCCACTCAAACTCCAAAAAGCAATGAAATTCCGATCATTAAGGCTGACGCCTTAATGGACGTGTTCCTTGCGCAATACAGATATGGTATGCCATCACAGCCTGTGGGTAAGTGCAGATTCAGCACTCTCACAGAGTGAGATTGCTGTCACTCACACAATGGTGGAGCTGCTAATTCACAGATTTGTGTGCTCATTGGAATACACACATGCAGTCTATGCAACTGAAGGTCTGAGCGGAAGACAAAGCTGCTCAGATGAGGTAAGAGTGTTATTGATTGGAGGGAGGAAAGCGGTGTGGATGGGGGAACAGAAGTGTGTGGATAGAGGGAACACTAAGCAGCACTAATGGGGGGGACAGAGAAACACAGGGGGTAATTCAGACCGCAGCAGCAGCAGCGATTGCAGTCTGAATTAGTTTGTGAGGTGCGCACGTGCAATGGCCGCACTGCGCGTGCGTACCCCAGGAGCCCAGTGAGATGCTATCACCCTGCCTGATTGATAGGCAGAGGTGGTTGCGGGGAAGGAGGGGGGCGTGCAAACAGCGTTAGAATGCCATTGGCAGGGCATGGTCTGCACAACGGAGGCGTTTCCGGACCACTGGGGGGTGGGCTGTGGCGGTTATCCCCCTGCCAAGAGCGCAGGATCCACTAAATTTACCTTCAGGATGTCACCCCATTCATGTAGCTAAGAGTGGTGTGGATAGAGGGTAGATTAAGCAGCAAGTATGGGAAGGGAGACAGAGCGGTGCAGATGGGGGAAATGGTGCAGATGGGTTGAAAACACTGGCATGGATGGGTAGAAAACTGGTGTAGATGGGAGAGAAGACAGTGTGCCATGTACTGGAGGAGGCAGAGTGACGTTGAAGAAGGAAACACTGAGCAGCACAGAGAGAAGGAAACGGTGGTACAGACAATGCACAGGTGGGGAGAGACAGATGGTACAGATAAGTTAGTACAGACTAGCACAGATGGGAGAACACAGCAGTAGGGATTGGGGAAGACCGGGCAGCATGGGGGTGTATAGGGGAAGTAAGTGTAGATGCATAGACCGTAGATGGGGTATTATAGTTTAGCAATTAACCAAGATGTTTGAGGGAGCTAAATGTGTATACTAAGTGAGATGGATGTATGGAGTTAGAAGGATGTTGTAACAAGGTGGCATTGTTGTGGTGACTGAATGGGATGGTTGTGGGCACTGTGTGGGATGGGAGCACCACAAAACTGCTCAGACCTTCAGTTGCATAGACTGCATGTGTGTATTCCAATGAGCACACAAATCTGTGAATTAGCAGCTCCACCATTGTGTGAGTGACAGCAATCTCACTCTGTGAGAGTGCTGAATCTGCACTTACCCACAGGCTGTGATGGCATACCATATCTGTATTGCGCAAGGAACACGTCCATTAAGGCGTCAGCCTTAATGATCGGAATTTCATTGCTTTTTGGAGTTTGAGTGGAAGAGTTACAACAGGTTTCTGAAATTTCGATCAAGTCTAAGAAGCCTTAATGGGACATGTGATACCGTAAGGTTTTTTGTCTATGGAATATATATATATATATATATGTATCTATCTATCTATCGTATGTGTGTGTATATATGTATCTATCATGTATGTATGTATCTATCTTGTATGTATGTGTTCTATCTATCTATCTATCTATCGTGTGTGTGATATATGTATGTATCTATCATGTATGTGTTATATGTATGTATCACACCTTCCTCTACATACATACATACATACATACATACATACATACACACACCTATATCTGTACGTACACTGACATACACACACCAACATCTATACATAAACACGCTGACCCCTAAACGTACACCAACGTACCCACATGTGAATCTATACATACATGTGCTGACACCTGGACATACACTGATGTACCCACACCTAACATCTATACATACACATGCTAACAACTGGACGTATACAGACGTACCCCCATTTGCATCCATGCATATATAGATGTAGGTGTGTGTACGTCCAGGTGTCAACGCGTGTATGTATAGATGCAGGTGTGGGTACGTCTGTGTATGTCCAGGTGTCAGAATGTGTATGTATAGATGCAGGTGTGGGAACGTCAGTGTAGGTTCAGGTGTCAGCGCGTGTATGTATAGATGCAGGTGCTTGTATGTCCAGATGTCAGTGCATGTATGTATAGATGCAAGTGTGGGTACGTCGGTGTATGTCCATTTGTCAGCGCGTGTATATATAGATGCAGGTGCTTGTATGTTGGTGTATGTCCAGGTGTCAGCATGTGTATGTATAGATGCAGGTGTGGGAATGTTGGTGTATGTCCAGGTGTCAGGGCGTGTATGTATGGATATTAGGTGTGGGTACATCAGTGTATGTCCAGGTGTTAGCGCATGTATGTATAGATGCAGGATAATAATCGCACAGCGTGCCCCCCGCCAACCACAAACCTCCCCCACCCCCCTGTATGACATAAACACCGCTAATTCCACTTACACACAATAATTTCAGTTTGCGACCAGGAGCCGGCAATGTATGTGCACCCAAATGAAGCCACTGTACTTGCCCTGCAGGCTGCTATGTACTGCACAGGTGCAACAAATTTAAATGCCCTATCTTTAAAATGGGGCATATTTTACTAAATTAAAAAAACCTGTAACTTTCTGTAAAACCTTAACCCCAAAAGGCACTACACTAACATCGGGGTGTAGAGTTGGATGTTGATCCAAGGCACCAACAGGCTAAAGCTTTGACTGTTCCCAGGATTCCTTGCACCGCCTCCTCTATAACCCTGCCCAGTGGCGTAACTAGACCTTTGTGGGCCCCATAGCAAAATTCTGAATGGGCCCACCAGTACTCAACAAGAATGAGTGGCGTTTGGGGTCAGAAAAGTAGAGGGGAAGGGGTCTGACAGAGTAGGGGGCAGGACATGAATGAATAGAAACTGAGGAGTCCATTATATAAAGAAATACAGTATGTGTGTCTGTGTGTATATCACACACACACATATAAGGGAAATTCAAATGCCCTCAATTATTGCGCCCATTACACTCTGGTTTAGGTGCACAAAGCACCTAAACCTGAATAAAGTAATGGGCGCGATCGTGAAAAGACACCGTTTGGTTGCCCAAATGGGTCTCTTTGCACACATTTCAGCTTGTTTCCCCTGGGGGTAGCGAGCTGAAATAAACATGTCGCACCCGTTGGCAGCAACATTAGAATAGCTGCTGACGGGCACGATTGAGGGAGGAAAGGGACATTTGAATCCAGCCCATAGATGCAATGTGAATATGTAATTTGTACCTTCCTATCTTAAAATGTATATAGTAGTGTATACACTAGAGGTCTTTCCGAACCCCCTAATCCTAACATTGTAATTTGCTTTAGGGCGCACCTCCAATTAGTCTAGTGTTTCGTATTTTCACATTAAATACTTTTTTGCATTGGTTGGTTAAAGATTAGATCGTATATTTTTCTAGATATAGCTGTGCATAGTCTACAAGGCTACATGCTTCTCCCCTAACTAGAGATGTGCAGCGGGCATTTTTCGTGTTTCATGTTTTGGTTTTGGTTTCGGATCCGCAGTTGTGTTTTGGATACGGACGCGTTTTGGCAAAACCACCCTTTCGGGTTTTGGATTCGGGTGATTTTTTTTTAAAACCTCAAACAGCTAAAATCATAGAATTTGGGGGTAATTTTGATCCTATAGTATTAAGCTCAATAACCATAATTTCTACTCCTTTCCAGTCTATTCTGAACACCTCACACCTCCCAATATTATTTTTAGTCCTAAAATTTGCACCAAGGTCCCTGGATGACTAAGCTAAGCGACCCAAGTGGGCAGCACAAACACCTGGCCCATCTAGGAGTGGCACTGCAGTGTCAGACAGGATGGCACTTAAAAAAATAGCCCCAAACAGCACATGATGCAAAGATAAATAAAAAAAGAGGCGCAAGATGAAATTGTAGTGTGTCTCTCCTGCTCAGTGTCAGTTCTCAGTAGTATCCTCATCAGTGCTCAGTATCACTGCTCATTGTCTTGTGCTGCATTGTGGTGCTCAGTATACTAGAGTACATTACTAATAGTCCAGTGCTGCATCTTGCTGCTCAGTGTCAGTTCTAGTATCCTCATCAGTGCTCAGTATCACTGCTCATTGTTTTGTGCTGCATTGTGGTGCTCAGTATACTACAGAACATTACTAATAGTCCAGTGCTGCATCTGGCTGCTCAGTGTCAGTTCTAGTAATCTCATCAGTGCTCCGTATCACTGCTCATTGTCTTGTGGTGCTCAGTATACTACAGTACATTACTAATACTCCAGTGTCTTGTGCCGCATATGGCTGCTGTAGGGTGCTGTGGTAGTGTCCTGTCACTGTGCATATGTCATCATTCCAGTCACAGTGACATACCCTCCAACTGTACCTTTTTAATAGGTACAGTACCTTTTTTTCATGGTCTGTACCTATTTTTGGCTCTCCAAACTTCCATTGAAAGTATAGGAAAAGGGGCGTGACCACGCCCCCTTTACCCGTGACCACGCCCCTTTTTCTAATTTGTACCAATTTTTGTGTGTAAAATGTTGGAGGGTATGCAGTGATATCTGGTATCTATCTAGTGGTATCTAATTCCAGACATTACCACCGTCTAATTCCAGATATATTACTGGCATATAATTCCACACATTAAAAAATGGAGAACAAAAAGGTGGAGGGTAAAATAGGGAAAGATCAAGATCCACTTCCACCTAGTGCTGAAGCTGCTGCCACTAGTCAAGGCAGAGACAATTCAATGCTATCAACATTATGTAATGATTATACGATACATTATTATAAGGGCACGGTCGTGCCCTTATATTAAGGCTGAATCGAACAAACGGAATTCTCCCATAGGGAACTTCAGAGATGGGGGCATGGTGTTTGAGGGGCTACACCTCAAACGTGATTAGACGTACCGAGCTGAAATTTGGCATGGACGCGTAGAATCGTCACCCGGTGCTGCATGCCAAATTTCAGGGCAAAATAATAAAAACTGAGGAATTGGGAGTAACCTAAAGTTCCAACTGTCAGTTTTTTTCTGCAACTTCCTGTATGGCTTATTGACAACGTTTTCCTATAGAGTGAATGAGGAGATTTTTGGGAAGGCATAACTCAGGGTAGAGGACAAAGAAAGACTTGGGGTTTGTTTTATTAGACAGAGTATGTCCCAGTGTAGTGCCTTTTGGGGTTGTGGTTTTTGAGAAAGTTATAGTTTTTTTTTAATTAAGTAAAATATGCCCCATTTTAAAGATAGGGCTTTTCAATTTGTTGCGCCTGCGCAGTGGCCGCCAGCAGGGGGTGTACAGAGAGTAGCTTCACTTGAGTGGAGCAATATGGCTGATCACTCCTCACATAGCCAATTTATTTTGTGATTATAAAAATAATTAGATCTATATGTATTATACAAAATGATTGGGGGGTGTTTTGGGACTGAGTGGATGCTGTCTGAGTCTTTTTTTAGCTATGGTGTCGTGTCAGTAAAAATATATTACATCCGTATTGTGCTGTGAGCGTGGCCAGGCAGTTTAGATGACGTCACTTAATTTATTCATGTGTGTGCCGCAATGCCAGATGGGGCGGCAAATTCAAATGTGCTCTTCTACTCTATGTGACTGTGTACATTGCTGCCTGGCCGGCCGCCCTGTTACTGCTGCACATGTGACAGGAAGACAGAGCGGGCAGCTAGTCGCCCCTGCCTGTCCCCATCACGATTGCCTCTCAGCAGTGACAACCTCGGCAGAGTGTTCCTGGACGAGGCTCCCAGCAGCGCTGTGCACTAGTGATTCATGCGCTCGCTGGGACCGTCACCGGTGCAAAGACTGCAGTTCACCGGCGGGTAGCCTGATCTGTGTAACCCGCTGGATCTGCAGTGACTGGCTTCCACTACCTGCGGAGGCATGAGAATCGGAGGTTACCAGCAGCTACTAAGGATCCTCTGTGACCCTATCTCCCGCTCTATGCTCCTCCTCTACCTGACACTCATGTGCTCCAAGAGCCGGGAGGGCACCGGCCACCTGTACCGCGCCCTGCTGATGACAGTATTTTGGGTGTGGGTGGGTTACTATGGTGCGAGTGCCGGGCAGGAGGCACAGGACACATGCCCACTGTCAGCGCTCGTCATATGCTCCAGAGTCCTGGCCCTAGCTATAGGCAACTACCTAGGACATGGGGAAATCCTAGGGCCTGCAGAGCAGCATGGCATACTACTGTCAGTGTCAGCACAGCTGTGAAAGTGAAACTACAGAGGAGTCCGATCAGGGGGCGTGGCTACACGGGTCACTGCTGCCTTCCTGCAATGTGTGAAACTGAGGGGAGGAATGGCTCTGAGCTGCAATACTGGACATTGTGATATGCTGCCATGTAATTGTCATGTGTTAAGGTAAGGGAGGCACCATCTATAAGTGAACATGTATGTATAAGTGTGTGGCTGTGAGTATATATGTGTATAAGTGTGTGGCTGTGAGTATATATGTGTATAAGTGTGTGGCTGTGAGTATATATGTGTATAAGTGTGTGGCTGTGTGTATATATGTGTATAAGTGTGTGGCTGTGTGTATATATGGGTATAGGTGTGTGGCTGTGTGTATAGGCGTGTGGCTGTGTGCATATATGGGTATAAGTGTGTGGCTGTGTGTATATATGTGTATAAGTGTGTGGCTGTGAGTATATATGTGTATAAGTGTGTGGCTGTGAGTATATATGTGTATAAGTGTGTGGCTGTGTGCATATATGGGTATAAGTGTGTGGCTGTGTGTATAAGTGTGTGACTGTATATTTGTACAGCTGTGTGTGTGTGTGTGTGTATGTATATATATATATATATATATATATATATATATATATGTGTGTGTGTGTATAAATGTACGGCTGTGTGCATATATGGGTATAGGTATATGCGGATGTATGATTGCGTCAGAGTACGGATGTATAAGTGCACCAGCGTGCGGACGTATGAGAGCGTCAGTGTGCGGCAGTATGAGAGCGTCAGCGTGCGGACGTATGAGAGCGTCAGCGTGCGGACGTATGAGAGCGTCAGCGTGCGGACGTATGAGAGCGTCAGCGTGCGGACGTCTGAGAGCGTCAGCGTGCGGACGTCTGAGAGCGTCAGCGTGCGGACGTCTGAGAGCGTCAGCGTGCGGACGTCTGAGAGCGTCAGCGTGCGGACGTCTGAGAGCGTCAGCGTGCGGACGTCTGAGAGCGTCAGCGTGCCGACGTATGAAAGCGTCAGCGTGCGGACGTATGGGAGCGTCAGCGAGCGGACGTATGGGAGCGTCAGTGTGCGGACGTATGAGAGCGTCAGTGTGCGGATGTATGAATGTAAGAGCATCAGCGTGCGGTTGTTTGAGAGCGTCAGCGTGTGGATGTATGAGAGCGTCAGCGTGCGGATGTATGAGAGCGTCAGCGTGCGGATGTATGAGAGCGTCAACGTACGGATGTATGAGAGCGTCAACGTACGGATGTATGAGAGCGTCAGGGTACGGATGTATGAGAGCGTCAGGGTAAGGATGTATGAGAGCGTCGGCGTGCGGATGTATGAGAGCGTCGGCGTGCGGACGTATGAGAGCGTCGGCGTGCGGACGTATGAGAGCGTCGGCGTGCGGACGTATGAGAGCGTCGGCGTGCGGACGTATGAGAGCGTCGGCGTGCGGACGTATGAGAGCGTCGGCGTGCGGACGTATGAGAGCGTCGGCGTGCGGACGTATGAGAGCGTCGGCGTGCGGAAGTATGAGAGCGTCGGCGTGCGGACGTATGAGAGCGTCAGCGTGCGGATGTATGAGAGCATCAGTGTGCGGATGTATGAGAGCGTCAGCTTGCGGACGTATGAATGTAAGAGCGTCAGCGTGCAGATGTATGAGAGCGTCAGCGTGCAGATGTGTGAGAGCGTCAGCGTGCGGATGTGTGAGAGCGTCAGCGTGCGGATGTGTGAGAGCGTCAGCGTGCGGATGTGTGAGAGCGTCAGCGTGGGGATGTATGAGAGCGTCAGCGTGGGGATGTATGAGAGCGTCAGCGTGGGGATGTATGAGAGCGTCAGCGTGGGGATGTATGAGAGCGTCAGCGTGGGGATGTATGAGAGCGTCAGCGTGCGGATGTATGAGAGCGTCAGCGTGCGGATGTATGAGAGCGTCAGCGTGCGGATGTATGAGAGCGTCAGCGTGCGGATGTATGAGAGCGTCAGCGTGCGGATGCATGAGAGCGTCAGCGTGCGGATGCATGAGAGCGTCAGCGTGCGGATGCATGAGAGCGTCAGCGTGCGGATGCATGAGAGCGTCAGCGTGCGGATGCATGAGAGCGTCAGCGTGCGGATGCATGAGAGCGTCAGCGTGCGGATGTATGAGAGAGTCAGTGTACGGATGTATGAGAACGTCAGTGTGTGGATGTATGAGAGATGCAGTGTACGGATGTATGAGAGATGCAGTGTACGGATGTATGAGAGCGGCAGTGTACGGGTGTAGGGATGTACAGCAGCGCCGTAACTACGTGTGTGTCATTGGTAGTAAGCGCCACTGCAGCAGTCCCCTCTCCTTCAGCATTGGCTGCCCGGCGCTGCTGTGAATGCTGGGATGCGCTTCCCTCATCCCAGCATTCACAGCAGCGGCCAGCCAATACGGAAGGAGAGGGGACTGCTGCAGCGGTCTACTACCAATTACATAGCGCTGCAGCGGCTCCTGTCCCCCTCCCTCCTCCTCCTTCTTCCCAGCAGCTGCCCGGGATCTGCCACCACGAGGAGCCTGACTGCCAGCGAGGAGAGATGGTAAGTATTTATCTCTCTCTCTCTCTCTCTCTCTCTCTCTCTCTCTCTCTCTCTAATATGTCCTAGAGGATGCTGAGGACTCCAAAAGGACCATGGGGTATAGACGGGATCCGCAGGAGACATGGGCACTTTAAGACTTTAAATGGGTGTGAACTGGCTCCTCCCTCTATGCCTCAGTTAGATTCTGTGCCCAGAGAGACTGGACACACACTAGGGGAACTCTACAGAGTTTCTCTAGAAAAGACTTTTGTTAGGTTTATTATTTTCAGGGAGCACTATTGGCAACAGGCTCCCTGCATCGTGGAGCCGCGCCGCTGCCCCCCTCACAGAGCCTGAAGAAAGAAGCCGGGTGAGTAACATAAGCAAAGAAGACTTCAGTGAAGGCGGCAGAAGACTTCAGATCTTCGGAGGTATCACGCAGCGGTCACGCTGCACGCCATTCCTCCCACACACAAGCGGCACTAAATGGGTGCAGGGCGCAGGGGGGGCGCCCTGGGCAGCAATTAAACCTCTTTTAAGGACAGGCACAGCAGTATACAGTGCATAGGCACTGTATACAGACCCCCGCCAGTATAAATAAAAGGGGGATACTAGCGCGCCATTTAGGGGGCGGGGCTTCGTCCTCCAGCTCTAATCAGCGCCATTTTCTCTTCACAGCAAGCTGGTCATGGCCCTTCACTTCTGTCACAAGTAACAGGGTGCAAAAACAGGGGCGGTGCACACCAAATTTGGTGTTGTATATATTTATATATAAAAGTGCTGCTAGGTCTGGGACATTGTATATTCCTTCAGACCGGGTGAGGCGCTGGTCGTCAGCTGGCATACTTTCTCTCTGAAGGACCTTACTGTGGGTCTGTCCCCTATAGCCCAGTGTGTTAGTGGGTGTCGGTACGTGTGTGTCGACATGTCTGAGGCTGAATGCTCTTCCCAGGAGGAAGCTGGTGTGGGGGCGGAACAGAATGTGGGAGTAAATCTGTCCGCACCGCCGACTGCTGATTGGGTAGATATCTGGAGTGTCTTAAATGCATGTGTGGCTTTGTTGCATAAAAGATTAGACAAATCTGAGTCTCAGAACCTAGCATGGAGACAATCAATGGGAGATGTTTTGTCACAAACTCAGACCCCCTCGGGGTCACAGAAATGTTCGTTTACCCAGATAGCAGACACAGATACAGCCACGGATTCGGACTCCAGTGTCGACTATAGTGATGTCAAATTGAATCCTAAACTGGCTAAGAGCATTCAGTACATGATTGTGGCAATAAGGGACGTATTACATATCCCTGAGACAAGGGTCTGTATGTATAAGGGAAAGAAACCTGAGGTAACATTTCCTCCCTCTCATGAACTGAATACTCTTTTTGAAAGGGCTTGGGAAACTCCTGATAAAAAGTTACTGATTCCCAAGAGAATTTCTATGGCATATACTTTTCCCTCTGAGGATAGGGTAAGGTGGGAGTCAACACCCACAGTGGACAAAGCTCTAGCACGGTTGTCCAAGAAGGTGGTGCTACCGTCCCCTGACACTGCAGCCCTAAAGGATCCTGCGGATCGTAAGCAGGAAACTACCTTGAAATCTATTTATGTCACTATGGGTATGCTGCTCAGGCCGGCCGTGGCATCGGCATGGGTGAGTAGCGCTATTGAAAAGTGGGCAGATACCTTGTCATCTGAAATAGACACCATGGATAGGGATAGCGTGCATTTGAAGCTGGGTCATATTAGGGACGCAGCGGTCTATTTAAAGGAGGCTGCGAGAGATATTGGCCTCTTGGGATCAAGGGCCAATGCCATGGCAATCTCAGCTAGGAGAGCGTTGTGGACTCATCAATGGAATGGTGATGCTGACTCTAAAAAGGCTATGTAGGCTCTGCCCTATAAAGGTGGCGTTTTGTTTGGTGAAGGCCTCGCGGACCTGGTATCTACAGCTACTGCGGGTAAGTCATCTTTTCTACCTTTTGTCCCTCCACAGCAAAAGAAAACGCCTCAGTATCAGATGCAGTCCTTTCGGTCTAATAAATTCAAAAAAGGACGAGGGTCCTCCTTCCTTGCCGCTAGAGGTAAGGGAAGGGGAAAAAGATCGCCGGCTGTGGCAAGCCCCCAGGAGAAGAAGTCCTCCCTGGCTTCTACCAAGTCCACCGCATGACGCTGGGGATTCGCTGCGGGAGTCCGCACCAGTGGGGGCACGTCTTCAGCTCTTCAGTCGGATCTGGGCTCACTCAGGCATGGATCCTTGGGTGCTGGAAATTGTGACCCAAGGGTACAAACTGGAGTTTCAAGACGTGCCCCCTCACCGATTTTTCAAATCGGTCTTGCCAGCTTCTCTTCTGGAAAGGGAAGTAGTGTGCGCTGCAATACAAAAGCTATGTCAACAACAAGTCATTGTCGCGGTACCCCCGTCACAACGGGGAGAAGGGTTTTATTCACGCCTGTTCGTGGTCCCAAAGCCGGATGGCTCGGTCAGACCGATTCTGAACTTAAAATCCCTCAATCTGTATTTGAAAGATTCAAATTCAAAATGGAATCTCTCCGAGCAGTGATATCCAGTCTGGAAGGGGGGATTTTATGGTGTCAGTCGATGTTTACCTACATGTCCACATATATACTCCACATCAATCTTACCTGAGGTTTGCTGTTCAGGATTGTCATTACCAATTTCAGACGTTGCCGTTTGGGCTTTCCATGGCTCCGAGGATTTTCACTAAAGTAATGGCGGAAATGATGGTGCTCCTGCGAAAGCACGGTGTCACAATTATCCCGTACTTGGACGATCTCCTGATAAAGGCGAGATCAAAGGAGCAGTTACTAAGAAACGTTGCGCTCTCCCTGACAGTGCTGCAACAACATGGTTGGCTCCTGAATTTGCCAAAGTCACAGTTGGTTCCGACAACACGGCTGTCATTCTTGGGCATGATTCTGGACACGGACCTGCAGAGAGTTTTTCTCCCGGTGGAAAAAGCTCTGGAAATCCAGAACATGGTCAAAGGGATTCTGAAACCGGCAAGAGTGTCGATTCATCAATGTACTCAGGTGCTGGGGAAGATGGTGGCGGCCTACGAGGCCATTCCGTTTGGCAGGTTCCATGCCAGGGTGTTTCAGTGGAACCTGTTGGACAAGTGGTCCGGGTCTCACCTGCACATGCACTGGAAAACAAGCCTATCTTCCAGGAACAGAGTTTCTCTCCTGTGGTGGCTCCAAAGTTCTCACCTCCTAGGGGGACGCAGGTTCGGGATCCAGGATTGGATCCTGGTGACCACGGATGCAAGTCTCCGAGGCTGGGGAGCGGTCACACAGAGGGAAATTTTCCATGGAAAATGGTCAAGCCAGGAAGCTTGTCTGCACATAAACATTCTGGAATTAAGAGCCATCTACAACGGCCTTCTACAAGCGGAACATCTCCTGTTGGACAACATAACAGCAGTGGCGTACATAAACCACCAAGGCGGAACAAGAAGCAGAGCAGCGATGGCGGAGGCCACAAGAGTTCTCCGCTGGGCGGAAAAACATACAGGCGCTCTCTCGGCGGTCTTCATTCGAGGCGTGGACAACTGGAAAGCAGATTTCCTCAGCAGACACGATCTCCATCTGGAGAGTGGGGTCTTCATCAAGAGGTCTTTGCAGAAGTGACAAGTCATTGGGGAATTCCTCAAATAGACATGATGGCGTCTCGCCTCAACAAGAAACTTCAGAGATATTGTTCCAGGTTGAGGGACCCTTAAGCCAGTGCGGTGGACGCCCTGGTGACGCCCTGGGTGTTTCAGTCGTTCTATGTGTTTCCTCCACTACCACTCATTCCAAAGGTGATAAGCCTCATAAGAAGAACAGGGGTTCAGGCGATACTCTTTGTTCCAGATTGGCCACGGAGGGCCTGGTATCCGGATCTTCAGGAACTGCTCATAGCAGATCCCTGGCCTCTTCCTCTAAGAGAGGATCTGTTACAGCAAGGGCCGGTTGCGTTTGACGGCATGGCGGTTGAACGCCAGATCTTAGCCCGGAAGGGTATTCCCGGTGAAGTCATCCCTACACTGCTTAAATCAAGAAAGGAGGTAACGACGAAGCATTATCACTGTATTTGGAGAAAATACGTGTCTTGGTGTGAAGCCAAGAAGGCTCTTACGGAAGAATTTTAGCTGGGTCGTTTTCTACATTTTTTGCAGGCCAGTGTGGATGCGGGCCTAAAGTTGGGCTCCATTAAAGTCCATATTTCGGCCTTATCGATTTCCTTTCAAAAAGAATTGGCCTCCCTTCCGGAAGTTCAGACTTTCGTGAAGGGTGTGCTGCACATCCAACCTCCATTTGTGCCCCCGGTGGCACCATGGGACCTTAACGTGGTGTTGCAGTTCCTTATGTCACATTGGTTTGAACCTTTACAGAAGGTTGAGTTAAAATTCCTCACTTGGAAAGTGGTCTTGCTATTGGCCTTGGCATCCGCAAGAATTAGTGGCCTTGTCTCACAAGAGTCCCTATTTGATCTGCCATGTGGATAGAGCGGAATTACGAACTCGTCAACAATTTCTACCAAAGGTGGTTTCTTCATTTCACATGTACCAACCTATTGTGGTGCTTGTGGCTACTGAAGCTTTGGCTGATTCAAATTCTCTCGATGTAGTCAGAGCTTTGAAGATTTATGTCGCCAGAATAGCTCGTATTAGGAAAACAGAGGCACTGTTTGTCCTGTATGCTCCCAACAAGATTGGGGCTCCTGCTTCTAAACAGACTATTGCACGTTGGATATGTAATACGATTCAGCATGCGCATTCTATGGCTGGATTGCCGTTACCGAAATCGGTGAAGGGCCATCGGTGAAGTGACAGAACGGGACCCGGGAACGGAGGAGACCGGCTGCTGCAGGAGAAGCGCGCGGACTGAAGGAGAAGGAAGACGCGGCGGACTGAAGGAGACGGAGGACGCGGACACAGAGGACCAGGCCTGAGGTTGTGGAAGGAAGAGACGCGGTCACCGGCGGCAGGTAGTTACCTGCCCCCGGCGGTAAGTGTAAAACACACAGCCTATGACCACACAACCCAGAGCCGCACATAAGAGGGGACTGACAGGCGGGACGCCGCACTAGTCATACCCCAAACATTCAAATAGGACGCAGTTCAGAGGGCACATAGGCATCCACCACACCTATGGTAAAGGTGACCCACAGGGTACACTTGACATTTACCTGAGCTGGGGTCCAATCGGTATACCAATAGGAAGGTATACCTTGCAAAGGGTAGTCTGCAGGACACACCTGACAGTGGTGAAGGAACTGTGGGACAAGGACCAAACACAATATTGAAATTAGGATGCTGACCTAATCATATCTAATTTACAAATAAAGAGTTCAGATAGAAACCATATCAGATTGATCATTGGTGCAAAACCTACAATCAGGCGCAAACAGTCAACACAATCACTTATCCAAGTACCACTCCCATCCCGCAATACCCTATATTCCCATTTTTCCCTTATATCCCCCCCCAGAGCGCGCTGACCATGCCAAATCATACCAGAAAGGTGGGCTCATCTTGGGCGGCTGCCCGAGGGGTCTCGGCGTTATAGCTTTGCCGAGTAGCTACTTGGTCGGGTTCAAACACTTTTGCAAAATTCTACAAGTTTGATACCCTGGCTGATGAGGACCTCATGTTTGCTCAATCGGTGCTGCAGAGTCATCCGCACTCTCCCGCCCGTTCTGGAGCTTTGGTATAATCCCCATGGTCCTTTTGGAGTCCCCAGCATCCTCTAGGACATAGGAGAAAATAGGATTTTAATACCTACCGGTAAATCCTTTTCTCTTAGTCCATAGAGCATGCTGGGCGCCCGTCCCAGTGCGGACTTTGGGGGTCATTCCGAGTTGATCGCTCGTTGTTTTTTTCCGCAACGAAGCGATCAGTCGCTAACGCGCATGCACAATGTCCGCAGTGTGACTGCGCCAAGTAATTTTGCTATGCAGTTAGGTATTTTACTCATGGCATTACGAGGATTTTTCTTCGTTCTGATGATCGGAGTGTGATTGACAGGAAGTGGGTGTTACTGGGCGGAAACTGAGCGTTTTATGGGTGTGTGTGAAAAAACGCTGACGTATTTTTTAAAAACGCGGGAGTGGCTGGAGAAACGGGGGAGTGCCTGGGCGAACGCTGGGCGTATTTGTGACGTCAAACAGGTACGATACTGACTGAACTGATCGCAATGGCAGAGTAAGTCTCGAGCTACTCAGAAACTGCTAAGAAGTGTGCTAATCGCAATATTGCGAATCCGTCGTTCGCAATTCTAAGAAGCTAAGATTCACTCCCAGTAGGCGGCGGCTTAGCGTGTGTAATGCTGCTAAAAGCAGCTTGCGAGCGTACAACTCGGAATGACCTCCACTATCTGCAGTTCTTGTTATAGTTATTGCTTATGTTACACAAAAGTTCTGTTTCAGTTGTGATCAGCCTGTTGCTGATTTTGGTTCATTCCGTTAACTGGTATTTGGTTAAAAGCCATGTTGTACGGTGTGTTGTGGTGTGAGCTGGTATGTATCTCACCCTTAGTTAACAAAAATCCGTTTCCTCAAAATGTCCGTCTCCCTGGGCACAGTTCCTATAACTGAGGTCTGGAGGAGGAGCATAGAGGGAGGAGCCAGTTCACACCCATTTGAAGTCTTAAAGTGCCCATGTCTCCTGCGGATCCCGTCTATACCCCATGGTCCTTTTGGAGTTCCCAGCATCCTCTACGGACTAAGAGAAAAGGATTTACCGGTAGGTATTTAAAATCCATTTTCTCTAACGTCCTAAGTGGATCTGGGGACTTCGTAAGGACAATGGGGAATAGACGGGCTCCGCAGGAGATAGGGCACTCTAGAAAAGAATTAGGTCTACTGGTGTGCACTGGCTCCTCCCTCTATGTCCCTCCTCCAGACCTCAGTTAGAATCTGTGCCCGAACGAGAAGGGTGCACCTTAGTGAGCTCTCCAGAGCTTGCTGAGAAAGAAAAGTATTTTGTTAGGTTTTTTATTTTCAGAGAGCTTCTGCTGGCAACAGACTTTCTGCTACGTGGGACTGAGGGGAGAGAAGCAAACCTTACCAACTGCGGGATATGTTGCGCTTCTTAGGCTACTGGACACCATTAGCTCCAGAGGGATCGAACACAGGTACTAACCATTGGCGGTCCGATCCCAGAGCCACGCCGCCGTCCCCGTCGCAGAGCCAGAAGCAAGAAGCACGGCGTAGATGAAGAAATCGGCGGCAGAAGACTTCAGTCTTCAAACAAGGTAGCGCACAGCACTGCAGCTGTGCGCCATTGCTCCCACAGCACACCACACACTCCGGTCACTGTAGGGTGCAGGGCGCAGGGGGGGGCGCCCTGGGCAGCAATAAGGTACCTTTGGCAAAAGTAAGCAGACATACAGGTAGGCACTGTATGTCTGCATGAGCCCCCGCCATTTTTTTCACACAAAATCGCGGGACAGAAAGCCACCAAGAAGGGGGCGGGGCTTCTTCCTCAGCACTCACCAGCGTAATTTTCTCTTCACAGCTCAGCTGGAAGGAAGCTCCCCAGACTCTCCCCTGCAGAATCACGGTTGAGGGGTGAAAAAAGAGGGGGGGGCACATAAATTTAGGCGCAAAACAGATAATACAGCAGCTACTGGGTAAACACTGAGTTACTGTGTTTTTTCCTGGGTCATATAGCGCTGGGGTGTGTGCTGGCAAACTCTCTCTCTGTCTCTCCGAGGGGCCTGGTGGGGGAATTGTCTTCAAAAGAGCTTCCTCTGTGTGTATGGTGTGTCGGTACGCGTGTGTCGACATGTTTGACGAGGAAGGCTATGTGGAGGCGGAGCGGGAGGAAATGAGTGTGGTGTCGCCGCAGCCGGTGCCGACACCGGATTCGATGGATATGTGGAAGGTTTTAAATGAGAATGTTAATTCCTTACATAAAAGGCTAGATAAAGCAGAAGCCTTGGGACAGTCTGATCTTGCTACGCAGGGGCCGTCAGGGTCTCAAAAGCGTCCACTATCCCAGGTTGTTGACACAGATATCGACACGGAGTCTGACTCTAGCGTCGATGATGAGGAGGCCAGATTACAACCTAAAATGGCCAAAGCTATAAGATATATGATTATAGCTATGAAGGAGGTGTTACACATCTCTGAGGAAAGCCCTGTCCCTGAGAAGAGAGATAATATGTTTGGGGAAAAGAGACAAGTGGTGACCTTTCCCCCGTCTCATGAATTAAATGAGTTATGTGAGAAATCGTGGGAATCACCAGATAAGAAACTGCTGATCCCCAAAAGGATGCTAATGGCGTACCCCTTCCCGCCATCGGACAGGTTACGCTGGGAATCCGCCCCGAGGGTAGACAAAGCGTTGACACGCTTGTCTAAACAGGTGGCGCTACCGTCACAGGATACGGCAGCCTTAAAAGATCCTGCAGATAGAAAGCAGGAAGCTATCCTAAGGTCCATATACACACATTCGGGTACCGTGCTTAGACCGGCCATTGCGTCGGCATGGATGTGTAGTGCTGTAGCAGCATGGGCAGATATGTTATCTGAAGAGATGGAAACCCTGGACAAGGATACTATATTACTGACACTGGGGCATATAAAAGACACTGTCCTGTATATGAGGGATGCTCAGAGGGACATTGCCATGCTGAGCTCTAGGATAAATGCTATGTCGATTTCAGCCAGAAGGGGCCTGTGGACTCGACAATGGACAGGTGATGCCGACTCTAAGCGGCACATGGAGGTTTTGCCTTACAAGGGTGTGGAATTATTTGGGGAAGGTCTGTCGGACTTAGTGGCCACAGCTACGGCTGGAAAGTCAAATTTTCTACCATTTATTCCATCACAACCTAAGAAAGCATCGTATTATCAAATGCAGTCCTTTCGTTCACAGAAGGGTAAGAAAGTC